>NC_091954.1:32452335-32776978 GCF_031021105.1 Erythrolamprus reginae
GTGATATAAATCAAATTCTTCTGTCTTTGTGTATGTATGGGTTGAATGTTTTAGGCCCAGGCATATGCTGTTTAAGTTTAGGTATTAAGTTTCATTGCTTTTAATCTTTTATTATCTGTCTTGAGTTGCTGTAAATTGATAAATAAAATACTGTCAAATATTTTATTTAAAAATAATCTAATAGCTCCTGTTCTTTCTAGGAAATCTACCTGCTCATATTGCTGGTTACACAAAGTTTGGAGATAACATTGAAGATGAATGGTTTATTGTTTACCTCATAAAAGAAATTACAAAGGAATTTCCAGAATTATTAGCTAGGTATTTTTATTTGCTGATTACATAAACAATGATTTTAGTTTCTTTGCAGATGCTTTATTGAAATAAAATTTGAAGAGGGGGATTTTTTCTGTAAATAAAGACTACATTAGAGCATCGTATCCATATGCATTCAATTAAATTAGGACACACCAATTCCATATTATGAGTCAATACTCTTTATTTGAATAGAGTGGATGATAATGATGGTGAATTCCTTCTGATAGAAGCAGCCGACTACCTTCCAAAATGGTTGAATCCTGAAAACAGCATCCATCGGGTGAGAGAGTTAAGAGTATCAAATATGTAAAAAGCTAAACTTTTAGGAATATATATTGTAATCTTGTTTTGAATTTCTTTATTATATTTTTCTGAGATCATGGAATATTTTACCCTTTGAATCATGGACATAGAAACATAGAAGATTGACAGAAAAAGACCTCATCGTCTATCTACTCTACCCCTTATACTATTTCCTGTATTTTACCTTAGGATGGATATATGTTTAACCCAGGCATGTTTAAATTTAGTTACTGTGAATTTACCAACTATATCTTCTGGAAGTTTGTTCAAAGCATCTACTACCCTTTCAGTAAAATAATATTTTCTCACGTTGCTTCTGATCTTTCTCCCAACTAACCTCAGATTGTGCCCCCTTGTTCTTGTGTTCACTTTCCTATTAAAAATACTTCCCTTCTGAACCTTATTTAACCCTTTAACATATTTAAATGTTTCAATCATGTCCCCCCTTTCCCTTCTGTCCTTCATACTATACAGATTGAGTTCATTAAGTCTTTCCTGATAAGTTTTATGCTTAAGACCTTCCACCATATTTGTAGCCCATCTTTGGACCCGTTCAATTTTATCAATATCTTTTTGTAGGTGAGGTCTCCAGAACTGAACACAGTATTCCAAATGTGGTCTCACTAGCGCTTTATAGAGCTGGATGGCAATCTCCCTCTTGCTGCTTGTTATACCTCTAGCTATGCAGCCAAGCATTCTACTTGTTTTCCCTACTGCCTGCCTGCACTATTCACCTATTTTGAGACTGTCAGAAATCACTACCCTTAAATCCTTCTCTTCTGAAGTTTTTGCTAACACAGAACTGCCAATACAACACTCAGATTGAGCTTGATAATTTTTGAGACACTGTCAAAAAACTTTAATACATTTATATATATTTTCAGGTATTCTTTCACAGCGGAGAATTATGCATAATTCCATTACCAAAGACTTCTGAAGAAAAGAAATTACTACCGGGTATAAACCCTACAATTCCCCAAATCCTAAAATTATTTTCTGGCCATTCTGAGGATTTTGTGGTTTCAAAATCTATTAAAGCAGCAGTATATAAACGTATCAATGGGTAAGTGACTGAAACTGAATATACATATTCATATATATAACAAAATATATACTGTTACAATTGTATATATAATATCTGATATCAGTGGTGAAATCTAATTTTTTCCCCAACCGGTTCTGTAGGCGGGGCCATGTGGCTGGATGTGGCCACTGTTCCCTCTAAAGTTCGTGGCCACGTGGCTGCGCACCCAACAGGAAACTGCTGCGCAGAATTTTTCAAAGCCACGCAGCCGGGATGCGTAGGGTGGGGACGAAGATAGTGAGGCGGCTCTGCAATGAGGCTTAACTTGGACGGCCGCTTCTGCTCTTACCTAGAGCCTAGCCAGCAACGCTGCTCGGCCACCTGATTGGCAGCAGGCTGAACCAATCACTGCAAGAGTGCAGCTCCTCCTCTACGCAGAAAAGAAGCACTGAGAAAAGGTGTGAGATAGTAGTTGGCCAAAGAGAAAACCAAACCCTCAAATTTGATCCTGACTCCTAAGAGGTGAAATCTGGGTCAGTCCTGCTCCCCCTTAAAGGGTTCAAGTTAGCTGCTTGAATTCGGGTTAAAACCTGGAACCTCGATCCTTCTTGGACAAAAAGGCAAGATTATTATTATTTTTTTGTGATCCTTTCCCGCCTCCATCCCAAAGTTTTTTTTTAAAAATCCTGGCCAGTGGAAAAGAAGAAAATTTGGGAAACATGGTTATTATTGGGCGCCCCACCCCCCATACACACAAAAAAAATGGGGAGGGAGGAAGGATATGCACTCTCACAAAATGCTTCAATTGAGCAGGTTAAAAAGAGTTGATTTTCAGCCAGTTGCGCGTTGCGCCTTTGCCCAACATGTTTGTGAAAGACTTCACTGTTACATGCCGGGCCAGAAAAACGGGTTAATTTGGGAGCAGGTAATGAGAATGCCTCCAAGGGGAGGTGCTGGGAATCCTGGCAAGTCAGTGTGCCGTTTAAAGTGGGAAGGGCTGGGTGGGATTGAAAATGAAAGGAAGGCAAACTGAATGGGATTCATTCTTCATTCTATTCTATTATTCTGCTCTGCTCTATTCTAATCTCTATTCCAATTTCTGTTCTGTTCATTCTTCATTCTATTCTATTATTCTATATACTCTATTCTTATCTCTATTCTATTCTACTCTATTTTATTCTGCTCTGCTCTATTCCAATCTTGAACGGAGAGAACGGGAGACTCAAAGACTGAGCTGAAGGTGCTGAACGAGTGGAGCCCTGGCATAGTTGTATAGGAACTGTAACCTGATCTCCAAATTCCCTCCACTTTGCTGTCCTGCTGGGGGGTTTTTTTTCCCTTTTTCCTTTGTGACTTGGGGAGAGCAACAGAAGAAAGAGAGGAGGGAAGTGACATCAAGCGGCTGTAGAGACACCCAACAATCAGAGTATAGGTCTCTCTTTGAACACAGTCTTGATTACTGTGAAACATTTCATCCAACATTTATTCCCCTCAGATAAACTAATGAAATCTCTTTAATCTTAATTAAACTACGCTATATTAATTAACTGAAACCATCAGTTAGAGATCTGTGATTCAGATTATCACATTTTAACAACCCTATAGGAACTTTTTATGGTTAAAATAGAGACTACAAATCTACAGAAACCATAGAAGGACCACTGAGATTCTCAGGAAATGCTACAATTACTTTATAATCTATAAGGTTTTACAATTTGATATAATTGATTTCATAAGGTGAATTTAATCAATAAGTACTTACATGGACAAATAATAATTAAGATTTGCTAATTAAGATTTGCTAATAACTATGATAATTTACAACTATAGTATTAAGAATCTATATAATCTGTTAGAATAATTTTACCATGTATATTTTATAATTTAATAATTATAAGCTAAACTAGTAGTTTATTTATTTATTCAATTTTTATGCCGCCCTTCTCCTTAGGGCGGCTTACAACATGTTAGCAATAGCACTTTTTAACAGAGCCAACATATTGCCTCCACATTCCGGGTCCTCATTTTACCCACCTCGGAAGAATGGAAGGCTGAGTCAACCTTGAGCCGGTGATGAGATTTGAACCGCTGACCTTCAGATCTACAGTCAGCTTCATTTGGTGGCATTGATAGTGCTTGATATATATTGCTTCTATTTATTAAATTTTTGATTGATAGACATAAGAGTTCCAATTTACCATATTTAAAGCTTATTATAAATTAATTGTTTAGTGGAAGATTTAATATAATATTATTATTAAGATAATATAATCATTATTTTAGAATAGAGCAGTTAGAAAACAATCTAGTTTGTGCTAATTTAACTTTAAGTTTAAGGATTCAGAATGTACATTAAGGATTGTAATTCATTTTATATAATATAATTTTTTTTCTAATTTACTTACTTACTGTAATTTACTTTAAATTGTCACCTGTATTCTTTTCCTTTATTTCTTCCTACCTGCTCAAAGTTTAACAAATTCTCTCTTTTTTCTTTCCTCTCTTTCTTTTTTATTGATTAACATGAATTATTGCAATTAAAGTCTAGGGCAGAAATATATTGATATTGACTAATAGTTGGGAGATAGGTGTTGCCTGTGGTTATTTGAAACAGGATATTTAAAATCTTAGAGAAACAAGATCAAATCTTTGTTCCGTTCTGTTCTATTCATTCTTCATTCTATTATTATTCTGTTCTGCTCTATTCTAATCTCTATTCCAATCTCTGTTCTGTTCTATTCATTCTTCATTCTATTCTATTATTCTATTCTGTTCTGTTCTGCTTTGTTCTACTTTATCCTAATCTCTGTTCCAATCTCTGTTCTGTTCTGTTCATTCTTCATTCTATTCTATTGTTCTATATACTCTACTCTGCTCTATTCTTATCTCTATTCTCTTTTATTCTACCCTACCCTGCCCTACCTTACTCTATTCCAATCTATTCTATTCCAATCTATTCCAATCCATTCAATTCATTCTAATAGTATGAAATTTGGCATTAATCATTTGTTCTACATAATTAATATTATTATTTATTATTATTTATTAGATTTGTATACTGCCCCTCTCTGAAGACTCGGAGCGGCTCAATATATAATATAAATATATATATATATTTTGAGAGTGTGATTTCTCCTTCTACAAGATAAATATCATCTTGTAGAAGAAAGATTTTACAATTAATGATTGAGTAACCCTGAATTGTTATTCACTGATCTATTGAGATAGTATTGATTTTAACTTGTGGAATATGTTTTAAATGGAAAATCTAAATATTTATCATATGGAGGTTTGATTTAAGCAATTGTTTTGAAATAATATATGAAATCCCAGTTATAATGATATTGTAATGAAGATAAAGATAACAGGTTTGATTACATACCTAAAGATATTTTAGAGGTTTTTGGTTTCGATAAAAGAAGGAATTTTTAAAAAGATATTGAGAAAAATATTTAGGAAGGGGAGCAAGTAGTAGGCACAAAAATGAAAATATGCAGGAAATAAAAACTATTCTGTGAACATAATATACTAGTTGAAAGCAAATATATCATATAAATCTATTATTTCCACTCATAATTTAATTTGGTTAACAAATAAGATATAAACAAGCTTTACATGGTTTCTTCCCTTGCACATTGGCTGATCTAAGTTTGCCTATTTCTGTTCTTTAAATTATTGATCATGCTAATTTCAGTTGGAATCTTTGTATGCTAGTGATATCAATAATTAGGCAACCAGAATAACAGAATAACATAGTGGGAAGAGACCTTATTCTGCCCCACCACCAAGCCACAAATAATTACGCAACAAGTTGTCTTCAGTGAAAAACAATCAGGTGCTGAGGCATGAAAATGTGCCGCTCAGACACTATACTTTTCCGCCCACACCGAAAAAAAATTAGAGGGAACATTGGAGGTGGCTATGTAGTCATGTAACTGAGTGATGAAAAGACACAATCACCTGCGGGAGCAGGGTTGGGCTAGATGACTTCCATGTCCCTTCCAGCCTTGGATTATTCTCTGAAGCTGCATTTAGTGCCCAGTTTGTAGCCCTCCCTCCCTTTTGTTTCTTTCTTTTTCTTTCTTTCACCACCACTACCATCCCCGTTTTTGGCTTACAACTCCCCCCCCCCCATTTTTGGCCTAGAAGGCTTTATTAGGGGTAAAAAGTTCCAAAAATCAGCTGTGTGATGCGCCATCACCAGAACTTTTTTGAATATACTTTTTAATTATTTTTTACTACTGGTTCTGTGAACCAGTAACTTTTTGTACTACCAGTTCAGGCAAACTGGCCCGAACCAGTAGCATTTCATCCCTGCCTAATATGCTGCTTCATACACATTTATTTATACAGTCATACCTCGTCTTACGAACCTAATTGGTTCCAGGGGGAGGTTCGTAAGACGAAAGGTTCGTAAGATGAAACATTGTTTCCCATAGGAAACAATGTAAAGTCAATTAATCCGTGCAACCAAAAAAAACCCCTGCAAAAAAACGGCGTTCGGCGACTGCTGGGAAGCCGCGCGGCTGTTTTAAAAGGTGACAGCCAGCCTGGAGCGCTTCCCAGCAACCTCCTGAACCCGGAAGTTCGGCAAAAGTTCGGGGTTCGGGAGGTTGCTGGGAAGCCCCCCAGGCCGGCTGTCACCTTTTAAAACAGCCGCGCGGCTTCCGCAGCTTCCCAAAGCCGAACGCCAAACCCGAACTTCCGCGTTCGGCGTTCAGCGACTGCTGGGAAGCCGCACGGCTGTTTTAAAAGGTGACAGCCGGCCTGGGGGGCTTCCCAGCAACCTCAAGAACCCGGAAGTTCAGCAAAAGTTCAGGGTTCGGGGGGGTGCTGGGAAGCCCCCCAGCCCGACTATGACCTTTGAAAACAGCCGCGTGGCTTCCCAGCTGTCTCCCGAAGCCGAACGCCAAACCTGAACTTCCGCGTTCGGCGTTCGGAGACAGCTGGGAAGCCGCGCGGCTGTTTTAAAAGGTGACAGCCGGCCTGGGGGGCTTCCCAGCAACCTCCCGAACCCCGAACCCGGAAGTTCGGCAAAAGTTCGGGGGGGTGCTGGGAAGCCCCCCAGCCCGACTGTGACCTTTGAAAACAGCCGCGTGGCTTCCCAGCTGTCTCCTGAAGCCGAACGCCAAACCTGAACTTCCGCGTTCGGCGTTCGGAGACAGCTGGGAAGCCGCGCGGCTGTTTTAAAAGGTGACAGCCAGCCTGGGGGGCTTCCCAGCAACCTCCCGAACCCGGAAGTTCGGCAAAAGTTCGGGGGGTGCTGGGAAGCCCCCCAGCGCGGCTGTCACTTTTTAAAACAGCCGCACGGCTTCCCAGCTGTCTCCCGAAGCCGAACGCCAAACCCGAACTTCCGCATTCGGCGTTCGGAGATAGCTGGGAAGCCGCACGGCTGTTTTAAAAGGTCACAGCCGGGCTGGGGGGCTTCCCAGCACCCCCCCGAACCCCGAACCCGGAAGTTTGGCAAAAGTTCGGGGTTCAGGGGGGTGCTGGGAAGCCCCCCAGCCCGGCTGTGACCTTTGAAAACAGCCGCGTGGCTTCCCAGCTGTCTCCCGAAGCCGAACGCCAAACCTGAACTTCCGCGTTCGGCGTTCGGAGACAGCTGGGAAGCTGCGCTGCTGTTTTAAAAGGTGACAGCCGGGCTGGGGGGCTTCCCAGCAACCTCCCGAACCGAACCCGGGGTTCAGAAAAATTTTGCCTCTTCTTACGAACTTTTTTCCAGTTACGAACCGGCGTTCGGGAGGCTGCTGGGAAGCCCCGCTGCCCGGCTGTCACCTTTTAAAACAGCCGCGCGGCTTCCCAGCAGTCTCCGAACGCCGGTTCGTAACTCGAAAAAAGTTCGTAAGAAGAGGCAAAATTTTTCTGAACCCGGGTTCGTATCACGAGTTGTTCGTAAGACGAGGGGTTCATATCTTGAGGTACCACTGTAGTGGTTATTCTTGTTCATATATTGGGAAGTAACATCATGCAACATTTTATTGAAATAAAAACAAACAAATCCAGTTCTTCCCTTTATAGTCTAACCTACAGGAAGAGTTGCTTCTACCAGGATTATGTCATGATTTTATTTTTTATTTTTTGCAATTTTGTGCTGTAGGTATCCTGAGAAGATCCAAACCTGTCTTCATCGAGCTCACTGTTACCTTCCAGTAGGCATTGCAGTAGTTCTAAGGCAATGTCCTGCATTAGTGTCGGCAGCAGTCCAAGCTTTTTATCTTCGAGATCCCATTGATTTAAAAGCATGTCACATTTTCAAAACCTTCCCCCCTGAAACACGTGTGATGGCATCAGTAAGTGTGGATTAAGCTTCTGAGTTAGTCTTCGCAATTATCATATGTGGTTTACGAATGATTTATTTGGGGTTTTAATTCTGTCCTTCTTAGCTACAAGGCTAACCTAACTTGTTTAATCTTCCATCTGTTATATAATTCTACAAGAGACTGGAGATTAGGCAAGTTAGTTTAGATTTGTACTGTAGAATTATATTCATACTATAATTAGTATGTATATAGTATATAGCAGTGATGGCGAACCTATGGCATGGGTGCCACAGGAGGCACGCGGAACCATATCTGCTGGCACACGAGCCATTGCCCTAGCTGAGCTCCAATGTGCATGTGTGTTCCAGCCAGCTGATTTTTGGTTCTCATAGAGGCTCTGGGAGGCCGTTTTTGGTTTCCAGAGAGCCTCCAGGGGGATGCGGGAGGGCATTTTTACCCTCCCCCTGCTCCAGGGAAGTCTTTGGATTCTGGGGAGTGCAAAACACGAGGCTACTGGGCCCACCAGAAATTGGGAAACATTGCAGGTCCGCTTTCCTCCCCGCCTCTTGCCTCTCCACCTTCTCCTCGCTCAGCAGCCGACCGCGGTGAGTGGACAGGAGATTCGGAAGCTTATTATATCGATCAGTAAAATCTTGTGAGCTGCCGCAGGCCGGTTAAAAGACTTCATCAGGCTGCATCCGGCCCGCGGGCAGTAGTTTGGGGACCGCTGTTTTAGAGGGTCATTGAAGCACTTTGGGGTCGTTGAAGCACTTTGGGGTTGAAGCTCCTGGTTCCTGTATTTAATCTGTTTTCCCGAGTAGTGCTCCCAGTTCCTGTAGTTTGCAATTTTTTTCTCTGGAAATCCATTCCTACTTCCACACCATTCATAGGGTCCTCAACCCAAATTGTATAGATAAAAGTATGTAGAGATTTTCAGTCATCCAGGTCATGGTTGTCCCAAAAGTCTTTTTTCTGGGGACAAATGAACTTTCTTGTTTTTTCTTTGAAGACTTTTCGCTTCTCATCCAAGAGGTTTCTTCAGCTCTGACAGGATAGTGGGGATGGAAGGGTTTGTATCTCTTGCAGGTCTTTATTAGATGCAAAACATCTTCAAATAAAAAACGAAGTCCAGTTGCCTGTAGAAAAAGCATCTTTGAGACAACTATGACATGGATGACTGAGAATCTCTGCAGACTTCTTCAAGTAATATTACAAATAATTCTCACTTGGCAACTACTTTGGACAACGGCCATTCACACATTCTTGACCTTTGTGACCAATGCCCTCATTCACAACCCTTGCAGGTCTGTAAAGCAAAGGAGAGCCAAAATAAAATCACTGTTTCACTTAGCCACTGCTTCACGTAATGTTGGCCCCGATTGTGGTTGCCAAACAAGGACTAACTGTAATAGGCCAAAGCAGATTCAAATACCTTTTCAGAAAAGTGAATCTTTAATTAAATATTCTGATATTTTCAGGTTACTTTGACAAAGTGTCTATATGCACAACTGGTTCAACAGACATTTGTACCAGACAAACGGAGTGGCTACTCATTACCTCCATGTTCACATCCTCAGTACAAAGCGTATGAATTAGGCATGAAATTGGTAAGTTTCTATCTTGACCTTTGAATATTTTTACCAAAAAAAATTAATTTCAAGATATAGACACAGAAACCCTGTAGAGGCACACAAATAAACACACAGGCAACCAAAGACCAGAACCATACACAAACTAAATTCATGTGTAAGTATATGTGTATGTGTGCGTGTGTTTGTGTATGTAAATTATATGTATATGAATACATACACAGAGAGAGAGAGAGAGAGAGGAACTACATAAGACCAAGAAGCTCACAGCAGTATTTTGCAATTGCATATGTCCTCTTTGGCTATCAGTAAAAAATAATAATAAATATATATAATAGGATTTATTCAGGTGGCCTGGTGCTTGTAGCCTCAAGACTGTAATTGTCATATCTGAGCATCAATAAAACTTATAACATAAAACCAAATGTATTATTAATTTCATTTTTCCTGAGGGAAGAGATTTGCATGGTTGCAATGGCCTGAGGATCTGACTAAGGGAAGGCATTAATATAGGATTTAGAGAATTATTTAAAGTGGGTGAGTTATTTTAATTTGTAGGAAAATCTCTTGATTTTGGATATAAAGTAGGTAAGTTATTTTAAGTAATTTGTAGGGAAATCTCTTGAAGTTGAATGTAAATATTTGGTTGTTTCAGAATAAGGTATTTTGTTAGCTAATGTTAAATTAAATTCTTTTTAAGATAATGCTCAATTTATTCCATTATTCAGCCTCTTGAAGTTGACAGAAACATACACATCCTTCTCTAATATTCTATATTCTTCGTTAAAAGAATGCAATAAGAACTATACATATTCACCTATATATAGCAGGGCACCTTCCCTTGCAATCATTTAGATTTCTACTCTAATTTTTCGTATGCAATTTTATTCCAAATCATCTTTTAAGGTATTTCATCTAAAAGATTGTTCTCTGACAGGTGGCAGTGCCTACCTGATTTTAGTTAATTTTGACAAATAAGCCAGGTTGGATCTAGTTAATAGTTGGATGAGAGACCACCAGCCAATTTTAAGGCTGTAGATTGGATTAAGAATAAAAAGAAAAAGAAAGTCATCACAGAAAATGATCGCAGTAAACTACTTCTTTATATACTCTGTATAATTGCTAAGCAAAGAAGGGGGTGTTCCCAGAGTGGCCAGGTGTTTGTACAATACAAAGCAAATGTCTTTACTTTGAAAATATATTGCAACAATCCTAACATTAAGATGCAAATATTATACAATTAGAGGTTTTTTTTGTTATATATTGTTATATATATTGTTATATTGTTCACAGGCTCATGGCTTTGAAATTTTATGCTCAAAGTATAGTTCAGCTTCTCCTGATTCCAAGAAACAAATACTGAATGTTCCATTATGGGATAGCTTTCTTAGGGCGCTCCAGAAAAATAATTATTTTAAGGTGAGATATCTATATCAATTGGAACAAAGCATACCTGCCTTAAATTATTCAGTGAAGAGGTCTGTTGTTGATATAATGTCGCCACACTTTAAACTAAATTTATACAGTGGTCCCTCGCCACTTCGGGGTTCACCTTTCGTGGATTGGTGCATCATGGGTTACTGCTGGGGCTTAATTTGGTGCGGAGCGGAGCCTCCAGGAGCCCCTCACGAGGATGATTCCCTGCATGCAGCTGCAGGGAACTGGGCAGGGCATCTCCTCAGCTCATCTTGGAAGACCCAGTAGCAGCGGCTGAAACCGAAGCCGCGGGGACTGAGCCCGGCCAGAGAGAATCGGAGCACAGGAGAGGAGTCGATTCTGCCTGGTCGGCTGTAAAACCAGGAAGCCGTGCAGTTCTGCATCAGGATAAGCTCAGAAGTGGGGTAGGTGGCTGGCTGGTCCCCAGAGAGACAGAGACGGAGGCAGAGAGACAAGAGGTAAAGGGAGGCGGGGGAAGTGAGGGACAATGTGTGAGATTCGTCCCTCACTTCCCCCCCCCCCTTTACCTCTTGTCTCTGCCTCCTCCTCTGTCTCGCTGGGGCCAGAGGGTATTGTGGAAGGGATATATGTGTGTGTGTGTGTCACAGGTTTTTGCTGGATTTTAAAATTAAGGGAGACTAGGATAGATCTATTTCCGCCTTATTTTGGCCTCATCAGCTAGCCATACCCTCACTGGGACTTGAACCTGCAATCTTTGCCTTGTAAGGCAGAGAATTAACCTCTAGGCTACAATCCCTTCAGCTCTGTATCAGGGAAGGATTACATGTTTTTGTGTCGAATCACCTTGGTACAGGTAGTCCCCAGGTTACGTTGTCCCCGACGTATGATGTTTCGTCGTTACAACGACCCAGGGACAGCTTCGAAGCCACCACTGCCGCCGCCGCCTCTATTCAGGCAAAGGGATCTCTGCGGTGGGCGGTGGCTTCAGAGACCCCGTGGAGATCCCCTCGCCGAACAGAGGCGGCGGTTTCTGTTGGTTCCTTGAAGCCGGTCCTTCTCGGTGCTGTGTTACTGCAGCCTCCAAGGCTGCAGCCGCCGTCGCTGCCTCCGTTTGGGTGAGGGGATCTCCGCGGTGGGCGGCCTTGGAGGCTACAGCAACACAGCGCCGAGAAGAATCGGCTTCAAGGGACCAACAGCTGGTCCTTCTCGGTGCTGCGTTGCTATAGACTCCGAGGCTGCCCACCACGGCGATCCCCTTGCACGAATGGAGGGGGTGGCGGCAGCCTCGGAGGTTGCAGCAACGCAGCGCCAAGAAGGACCGGCTGTTGGTTCTTTGAAGAAGCAGCCCCCGCCCCCGCCGTGTAAGTCGGAATATTCATGTAAATCGGAATATTCCGACTTATACCAAACGCGGCTTACGACGGGCCCTGGGAATGGATCCCCGTCATAAGTTGGGGACTACCTGTATATTGAAGGAATATCACAGCTCCTTTTTTGCCTCTCGGCCCAACCCAGGGCCATTTCCAAGGTTCAAAGTTCTGCTCAGATTAAAGAAATTGGAATTTGAGAAGGGTTGATTAAGCTTGAAGTATTGTTTTGTTTGCTCTTTTTTAACTTTAATAATTGTTTCTATTTAGATATATAAATTTAGGAATTGCTGATTTGTTTTAATAAGTGAGAAGTATTGATTATAATAAGATCTGTAAAGAAATAAGGATGTACTTTGGCATAATGGTTAATAAGTTAATGAGTTAAAATATAATTGCTGTTGTACTTTTTGAAGGAACATTGAGGGAATTTAATTAAAAGAGATTTATTATAATTTAAATAAAATTAGAAAAAAAACCGTTTGCAACTTTTTTGTTGATTGATATTAGTTACTAACAAAATACAATGATACCTTGTCTTACGAACTTAATTGGTTCCGGGACGAGGTTCGTAAGGTGAAAGGTTCGTAAGACGAAACAATGTTTCCCATAGGAATCAATGGAAAAGCGATTAATGCGTGCAAGCCCAAAACTCACCCCTTTTGCCAGTCAAAGCGCCCGTTTTTGCGCTGCTGGGATTCCCCTGAGGCTCCCCTGCATTGGAAACCCCACCTCCGGACTTCCGTGTTTTTGCGATGCTGTGATTTCACCGAGGCTCCCCTCGCTGGGAAACCCCACCTCCGGACTTCCGTTGCCAGTGAAGCGCCCGTTTTTGTCATTTCTTCCTCCATCCCTCCATTCATTTCATTCTTCCTTCCTTCCTTGTTCCCTCCATTACTCCTTCTTTCTTTCCTTTCTTTCTTCCTTCCTTGTTCCTTCCTTCCTCTCCACTTCTCTTTCCTCTCCCTTTTTTCTTTCTCTCCCCTTCTCTCTCATTTGTTTCTTTTTCCTCTCCCTCATTCTTTCCCTCCATTTTCTCATTTTTCTCTTTCTCTTTTTCTCTCTCTCACATTCCCTCCCCCTGTCACTTCCCCCCCCTTCCCCTCTGTCTCTCTGCCTCCATCTCTGTCTGAGCCAATAGGGAGGGACGGGGGTATGGTATTTCTCCCAAATTCCTAGCTTTCCAAAAAAGCGGTGCTGAGGGGGGGGGTCCTCCTTCCCGCGGTTTTCTTAACACCGCCCTGGGGGAGGAGGAGGTGGCGAAGTGGAGCAAGTCCCCAACTCCTTGCCGAGCCTTCTCTTTCTTTCTCTCTCTCTCTCTCTCCCCTCTTCACAGCTGCTTGCACACATGCAACTCCCCCCTTCGCCAAAACTCTTGGCGACGCCTGTTCAAAGGGCCATTGCCGCGGGTTCTTTGGGCGGGAGCCGCCGCCTCTGCCTCCACTCAGAGCCACCGTGGTCGAACTAAGCGAGAGCAAAAGGCATGGTAACCATGGCGGCTCCAAGTGGAGGCAGAGGCGGCGGCAATAATCTCTGCACTTTGTACGGCCACCTGGCTGTGCTGCCCGGGGGGATATGACAGTTCCTGCCCGAGGAACCCGCGGCGACAGCCACCGGCTTGGCAGACACAGGCGGCAGACACAGGCGGTGGAGGAAGGAAAAGGAGCTGCGGCCGTGCCCACCCCCACCCGCTGCGATTGTGGCCTTCTCACCCTCCCAGAAAACCTTTGCCGGCCTCTGCACATTCCTTGTCGCCCCCCAACTCCCATGCCTGGCTCCTCTACGCAGCCTTGGAAAAGGATGTGCAGAGGGGTTGTTTTTGCGCACCTTAGAGGGGACACTGAACATGACCCAACAAAATAGTAATGATTAGGGCTATGCAAAACCACAGTCATTTGATTTGACAAAGCTCATTGGTTTTCTTCTTGCAGACATTTCATTATCAAATTGTGCAATATCATTAACACTGATAAATTTCTCTAGTTTGGTAATGAAATGTCTACAAACTATCACAGGGAACATCAAAGATCCCACAGTTTAACTCTGATACATCTGATTTAATTGCAAACAGAAAAATATTAAGCTTCCTAAGACCTTTTAAAAGCAAGACAACTTTTGTTCTGTTGCAGAATGTTTCACCATCTTGATATAATATATTCTCATTATGATTGAAAAAAGAGTAAACACAGTTGATTGATAATAGATAGCTTCAGCCTAACACTAACCATGAGTGACAGAAAGGTTTTCGTGTTATCATTCATATTCTTTGAAAAATGGCTAAGACAATCTAAATTCTGCTAGGGTATGTAAACTTATGAGCACAACTGTAAGTTAACAGATTTTTTGTAGATTCCTTTGTGGGTCTCTGACTTAAGAAGCCTACATTGAATATTGGTTGTTGTTTTTTCCCCCAAAGGGTGAAATAGAAGGCTCTGCTCAGTATCTTCATCAGTTGCAAGTGGCAGAAAACTATTTTCTGCAGACTATAGCCAGCTCAGAAAGGTGAGATAAAGTCAGTTGTGTTTATTGGTTTGTATTGCTTATCTCTTTGCATGATTAAATGTGGAAATATAAGAATGTATTACTTATGCTGGCTTAATACATTACATATGAAATATCTATATTGTAAACCCTACTTAAGTTATCTGATCAATGTTTCTCCCCTAAAGGAAGATGTGTTGTCTTTTACAAATCAATGTAAATATACAGTGATCCCCCGCTCGTTGCGAGGGTTCCGTTCCAGGACCCCCCGCAACGAGCGGGTTTTCGCGAAGTAGCGCTGCGGAAGTAAAAACACCATCTGCGCATGTGCAGATGGTGTTTTTAACTTCCGCAGCGCTAGCGAGGAGCCGAAGATTGGGGGCGGCGCGGCTGTTTTAAAACGTCGCCGCCGACATGGGGGGCTCGCTAGCACCCCCCCGAACCCCCAACCCGGGTTTGGAGGGGTGCTAGCAAGCCCCCCATGTCGGCGGGGATGTTTTAAAACACCCGCGCGGCTTTCCAATGAGTCCCGAAGACAAACGCGGAAGTTTGACGTTTGTCTTCGGGACTCATTGGAAAGCTCCGATCGTTTTAAAACAGTTGCGCCGTTCTCCGCTGACTCCTGGCGAACTTCCCCGCTTTAGGAGTCAGCGGAGAACGGCACGCCTGCTTGGCTTCCCTCGCCAGCGCAGCCAACGTGCGCTACGATCTTCCGGGCGAGCCAGGCTCAGTGACGGAAGGCAGCCGCTTGGCCCGGGATGCTGGGCCGAGAGGAGCCGGGCTTGATCCGCTGAGCCTGGCTGAGCCTGGCTGGCCCGGAAGATCGTAGCGCGCGTTGGCTGCAGCGGCGGCGACATTGCTGCCGGCTTGGCTTCCCTCGCCGCTGCAGCCAACGCGCGCTACGATCTTCCGGGCCAGCCAGGCTCAGTGACGGAAGGCAGCTGCTTGGCCCGGGATGCTGGGCCGAAAGGAGCCGGGCTTGAAGATCGCAGCGCGCGTTGGCTGCGGTGGCAAGGGCTTGCGATGGAGGGTGGAGGAAGCGGCCATGGGAGGGCGAGCTGCCTCAGGGAGGAGGATCGGGCGGGACCAGGTGGGGGCTGGAATGTCTACCTCTGTCGGCTGCTCCGGGCCAGGGCGAAGGGCGGGCGAGCGGCGAAGGGCGGGCGAGCGGGTGCTGGGGAGGGCTTCTCGCCCTCCCGGCAGCAAGAGGAGCGAACGGCGTGGGCGGGCGAAGGGCGGGCGAGCGGCAGCGAGGAGTTTGCGTGGGCGGTGGGGAAACTCCTCGCTGATGCCAGCAAGAGGGGGAAGACCCAGGGAAGCCGCCCAGCAGCTGATCTGCCGGGCGCCATCTACGCATGCGTGCCCATAGAAAAAAAGGGCACGCATGCGTAGATGGTGTTTTGACTTCCGGGTTGAAAAATCGCAAATTACCCTGTTCGCAATGGTCGGGGACGCAATAACCGGGGATCACTGTAGTAAGAAACCCCCCGCAGAACATTTTTGGAACCATCTGAGAGAAAGCCATATAAAACTCAATTCAGTTTATTCATTTCAAATATAATACTATACAGGTATTTGAAAAACTGTAGAATTAAAATGATTAAAGTGCTAATGTATTAATTAAAGGCAAGTTATAATTTATTATAGTTATCTGTTATGATTTATAAATTCTGAAAATATTAGAAATGTGGTTCAGAAAGAATATTTTCATAGGTAACGCTCAATTGGGACAATGTCTAATCCCAGTCAAAAATAAACACAGAATACAGAATAACAGAGTTGGAAGGACCTTGTAGGTTATCTATTCGAACCCCCTGCTCAAACAGGAGACCCTGTACCATTTCTGACAGATGGCTGTCCAGTTTCTTATTGAAAGCCTTCAGTGATGAAGCTCCCACAACTTCTGAAGAGGCATTGGGCCAGTAAATGCTCAACTGCAGCCTCCCTGACCCCACCCCGAAACAAGGGTTTGCAAGAAAAGAAAAAATCCTAAGATATTCTTATAGTGGTTTTCAATAACTAATTATAATGTTATAACCCAAATTACAGCATTAGAAATTATAACAAAATTTATAACAAATTATGATCTTTGTCTTGAAAATGATGTTAAAATAATATGGAATTCCAGATAATATGCAATCGCA
The DNA here is from genome assembly GCF_031021105.1 of Erythrolamprus reginae. NCBI lineage: Eukaryota > Metazoa > Chordata > Lepidosauria > Squamata > Dipsadidae > Erythrolamprus > Erythrolamprus reginae. The sequence continues at coordinate 32,469,217 of NC_091954.1, forward strand.
ACCAAATATATAACCATTTGCTTTATGAAAAGCTTGTTTATAGGTAGTCCTTGTCTTATAACCACAATGGAGCCCAGAATTTTCGTCTTGTCATTGCGATCAATAGGTTGAGGTACCATATGACTGGATTCAATTTTACAACCATTTTTACAATAACCATAAAGCAAACCACTGCACTTGTTAAGCAAATCAGACAGTTATTAAATAAAGCACGTACAGTGGTACCTCGAGATACGAGTTTAATTCGTTCCGGACCTGGGCTCTTAAGTCGAGCAGCTCTTATCTCGAACGACTTTTCCCCATAGGAATTAATGTAAATAATTTTAATTGGTTCCAGCCCTCAAAAAACTCACAAAGTTAGTCTAAATTATGCAGAAAGACATGTTTTTAATGAAGAAATGTACATGTACATATAAATGAATAATGAAGTTTCTTTCACTTAACTTGTAAACTTTCTTAAACTTTTAAATTTACATATGTTCAACTTCTCTGCCACCCAATCCTGTAGGACAGAGGTCCCCAACCCTTTTTGCACCAGGGACCGGCTTTAAGCGATCAAGAGAGGAATGGGTGAATGAATGGACGGAGGGTGGGAAGGAAGGAAGGAAAGAGGGAAGGGACAGGAACAGAGGAAGGAAGCAAGGAAACTTATGAAAGGGGAGAGTAAGAGAGGAATGAGTGAAGGGAGGGAGGGAGGGAAGAAGGTGGGAAGGAGAAAGAAAAGAAGAAATAGAGGAAGGGAAGGTAAAAGAGAGAAAGAAAAAGAGCAAGAAAGAAAGAAAGAAAGAAAGAAAGAAAGGGGGAAGGGACAGGAACAGAGGAAGGAAGCAAGGAAACTTATGAAAGGGGAGAGTAAGAGAGGAATGAGTGAAGGGAGGGAGGGAGGGAAGAAGGTGGGAAGGAGAAAGAAAAGAAGAAATAGAGGAAGGGAAGGTAAAAGAGAGAAAGAAAAAGAGCAAGAAAGAAAGCTGCAAGCACCCCCCCGAGCCCCCCAGGCCGGCTGCAACCTTTTAAAACATGCGCGCCGCTTCGCAGCTGTTTCCTGAAGCCGAACGCGGAAGTTAGCGTTTGGCTTCAGGAGACAGCTCCTTGGCGCTTGTATCTCGAATTTGGGCTTGTAAGTAGAACAAAAATATCTCTCCCCTCCCAGCTCTTATCTCGAGTTGCTCTTAAGTAGAGCAGCTCTTATGTCGGGGTTCCACTGTATATGCAAATCCAGTACATCCATTAGCCATTTTCTACTGGAAAGTATAATTGCTTATAAATAGTGTTGGCGAACCAAACTTGCATAGTTCGGGTCCATGCCAAACTTTGCGGGGTTCGACATACCGAACCTGAACCCAGACTTTTCCAGAAGTCCGTGATCAGGTTCGGCGTTCGCTCGAACACCGCGGTGGGCAGGAAGTGGAGGCGGGGAGGGCTCTGAGGCTCAAGCCGCCGACTCGGCTTGTGGGGGCAGGACTTGTGGGGGGCGGACTCCGGAACCTGAACTCCCCCCCAGCGCTTTGCCTCACGCCAGGCCAGAGGGGTGGGGAGGCAGGTTCTGCCAGCCAGCTATTCAGGATCCCGGCTGGCAGCTTCAAGCGGGCAGTGGGCAGGAGGGGAGGGCTCTAACTCAGGAAGAGTTTAAAAAGTGCCTTTTCTTATTGACAGCATCTTATTATTTATTGCTCCACCATCGCTAATCAACAAAAGTATTGTTAGCCTCTGGGAGGCTGATTTCCCCCTCAAGTCTGAATGCCAAACGTGGGGATTTGTTACGGTTAGACTTTCTTCGTGTCTAAACTGAAGCCTTTGCTTGCAGACCAGGGATGCTTGCAGGGGTCTTCCGGTCGCCATGGCTTGTTTGCTACAGTCTCGGCCATCCTAATTTTGGGACGCCCAAGAATTTGGTTCAAGATCAGCGAGAGGGAAAGACTTCAGGGCTCAAATGGTCAAGTGTTTAGAATTCTTTGAAATATTAATTTTAGCCTTTGGAGAGAAATCGCTCTTCGAGCTTGCATTTATTGATCAAACAAAACAGTAATCGTGCAATACACAGCTTCAGTTTCAAAGTAGCCGTTCGGATGGAACTATCTGTTCTTTTGTAGATTGAGATGGTGAAAGGATTGCAGTTTAACAGGATGGCACTTGCTATTTTCCTAAACCCATACACGGGAAAGGTCGACAATCACCATGGCTCCCAGCTATCGCTCGGTCTGTGGATGAGGAAAGTTGTTTGTTCGATCATTCTGGGTCCGCTAATTTAAAGAAAACACGACTACCAGGAAACCTGTGAAACCTAGAAGCCGAAAGTGTTTATTAGCGTATCAGTTGTGGAGGATTCTGGGTCTCCTCAGATATTCGGGGCAATCCTGAGAGAGGACTACCACAAAGATATGCTGAATAGTACTGGTGCGTGTATATTGGGCGGAGTGGGGGCGAGGGGTGATGCGAACGAGAGAGAGAGGAGAAGAGGATTGATGCTACACCATTTTCCTGTTCTTTGAGCCATAAAATACAGTCCCTAGAAAAATGCTGATAGCATTCTTTCGATTCCATACCCTGCCAGTCCCATCCTTAGTATTTAGGGTCCGTCAAAGGCAGAAAACAACCTCCCACTCTCTCCTCCCTCCCATGTCTCTTTCTGACTCAGAGCCCTCCCCGCCTCCCCCTCCCACCCACTTGAAGCTGCCGGCCGGGATCCTGAAGCACTGGGGGGGAGGTGTCAGGCTCCATCAAGCAGGCGATGGCCGGGAGCCGCCAAAACGAGAACCAGAGGCAGGGATTTTCGGCGGCTCCCGGCCATCGCCTGCTTGATGGAACCTGACACCTCCCCTCCAGCGCTTTGCCTCCTGCTGGGCAAGAGGGCTCAGGAGGCAGAGAGAGAGCTGTCAAGCGGTAAGAGAGAGCGCCGAGGACAGGAAAAAAAAACTCTACAGGGGAACCCGATTTGTAACTTCTGGAATAGAAAGCTGACGCGGAGGAGAAATAATCCGAGAGACCTTGAGACGAGCTACAGAGGAGCAGAGGAGACTGGGGGAGAGCCGGAATAGATACGCAAGCACAGACTATCACGCGGTAAAGGACCTTGCACTTTCTCTGTTTCCGATAGCGAAAGTGGTAAGTGAGGAGTGAAATGAAAGAAAAGACATTGTATCTAATGAACTTGATACACAATTAATCCTCAAAACAAAACTACACCTTGGAACATTTAAAACCCTGGAAGAGCCTTGGATTAGATAACTTTTAACTGCCCAAGTGACAAACAACAAGCAACAAGGGGAGAGAAGACCGTACTTTACACGTTTGCCGTACTTTACCGTACTTTACACGTTTGCATATAACCTTCCTGTTTCTTTTATTTTCTTAATTACTCTCTTAATTACTCTATATAAGGATATATATAATATAGACATATAATATAGATAGTAAGATTTTGAACTAGAATTGAATGTTATTTAAAGTACAGTGAACCCTCGATCATCGCGAGGGTTCCGTTCCAGGACCCCAAGCGATGATCGATTTTTCGCGAAGTAGCGGTGCGGAAGTAAAAACACCATCTGCGCATGTGCAGATGGTGTTTTTACTTCCACCGCCGCAGCGCGTTGCTGGGGAACGCGCGCGCGTTGCTGGGGACGCTCCCCAGCTGGGGAGCGGATCTGGGGTTTCCCCAAGCGCGCGCGAGTTGCTGGGGCCGCTTCCCAGCTGGGGAGCGGATCTGGGGTTTCCCCAAGCGCGCGCGCGTTGCTGGGGCCGCTTCCCAGCTGGGGAGCGGATCTGGGGTTTCCCCAAGCGCGCGCGCGTTGCTGGGGCCGCTTCCCAGCTGGGGAGCGGAGCCGGGGTTTCCCCAAGCGCGCGCGCGTTACTGGGGCTGCTCCCCAGCTGGGGAGCGGATCTGGGGTTTCCCCAAGCGCGCGCGCATTGCCGGCTCTGCTTCCCAGCTGGGAAGCGAAGCTAGGCTGCCCCAAGCTCGCGCGCGCCGCCCCGCCCGCCCACGCTGTTGCCGGCTCCGCTTCCCAGCTGGGAAGCGGAGCTAGGCTGCCCCAAGCTCGCGCGCGCCACCCACCTGCCCACGCTGTTGCCGGCTCCGCTTCCCAGCTGGGAAGCGGAGCTAGGCTGCCCCAAGCTCGCGCGCGCCGCCCGCCCACCCACGCTGTTGCCGGCTCCGCTTCCCAGCTGGGAAGCGGAGCTAGGCTGCCCCAAGCTCGCGCGCGCCGCCCACCCATCCACGCTGTTGCCGGCTCCGCTTCCCAGCTGGGAAGCGGAGCTAGGCTGTCCCAAGCTCGCGCTCCAGCCCACCGCCGCTGGGGTCTTACCGGGGCAAGAGGGGGAAGACCCAGGGAAGCCTCTGCCCGGCGGGGAAACTCCACCATCTACGCATGCGTGGAAGGGCACGCATGCGCAGATGGTGGAGTTTACTTCCGGGTTCAAAACTAGCGAAATAGCCCTTTCGCGATCCTTGAGGACGCGAAACTCGAGGGTTCACTGTACTTCTTTAATATTCTTTCTCTGTTGTCTCCCTTTTTACTAGATAGATAGATAGATAGATAGATAGATAGATAGATAGATAGATAGATAGATAGATAGGAACTGGAAATTGAAAGTATAGTAACTGTCTAATATTTTTAAGTATATCTCAATTGTTTCCTTTAGTACTTTACATTAAAATAAGATAGATAAATATAGAACATAGATAAGAACTAGAATTGAATTGTTCAAGAAAATTTTTACAGTACCTATTGTATTTAAACTAATATTTACAGTAAGCATTTTCCAACTCTTTACATTAGAATAAGATAGATAAACTCATAGAATATAGATAAGAATTAGAATCGAACTGTTCAAAAATAATCTATAGTACTTATTGTATTTAAAGTATTTACAGTATTTATATTGCTTTTTGTAAAGGAATTAAGATTAATCAATTTAATATTTATCAAATATCTAATTAATTCATATAGATAAAATCAGAAACTTGACTTTAAAAAGTTAACTGGTGAATGAAATATAATAAGAATTATTAATCTGTATAAATATTTTATATGGTTATTTGGAATAGAATATACGCCATCTTAGAAAAGCAAAACCAGATCATAAAAGAGATGGCCAACTACCAACCTAGAGGTGGAAAAAAACCTACACCCATGACAACAACAACAAATACAGCTTCCCCTGCCTCTCAAAGGCAAATCGATGAGATGTTAAATGTAGAGAAAGAAAAAGAAAGCACACTGTTGATGCAAAATATGAATAAAACCTTAACAGTAATGCAGGAGACCATGTTGAAACTGCAGGAACTGATCACAAATAACCACGTAGAACTAAAAACTGACATACAGAGATTAGAAAATACACTGGAATCTGCTCAAGCAGAAACACAAAAAAATGAAGAAAAAATAACAATAGTAGAAAAAAAGACCGAACAAAATGAAAAAAACCTGGAACAGGTTGACCAAAAACTCATAGATTCACATAGAGAGCTCGAAAATTCTTTGGTTCAATTGGAATTAGAAAGATCATCATATTTCTTAAGATTCCGAAATGTAGTAGAAGCAGAAAACGAAAATCTGGGGGAGATTATGACAACAATAATTTCAGGGAGTTGTAAACGAATTGGACGAAATATACCGAATCAACACGAATTACGCAAGAAGACACCGGTTACCGAGGGAAATACACCTAAGATTTGCTAGAAAGATTATAAGAGATAGGGTATACGCAGCTTCCAGAGAAGGGAAAATGACATATAAAGGTAGAGAATTTAATATTCTGAAACAAATTCCATAAGTAGCTTTATTAAAGTCCATCATTAAGTGAGGACTACCTGTAGGGCACGAAGAACAATTATTTCTACTAGTGCATTTAAGATTGGATCATTTGGGGAAAAGTAATTCTAAACATTTCCAGTTCAGTCCATTTAATTCTGTATTTTGGTGTTGTATTTCGTTTAATAGCTCAATTGCTATTAGCCCAGGAGAAGAAATTCTGATGATATTAAAAAAAAAATCCTCTAATTTGGAGGATTTGAACAAGAGTTCAGATGTTCTACCTCCAGAGGATGGTAAGTAATGGAAGAGTTTTAAATATAATTATCAGAGTTATAGAAACATGTAGATGTTTTTATTTCATTCATTGATTTTTTCTTGCTCTTTTGACCATCGTAAAAGAATGGAAATGACATTTCATTAAGTACTTTAAGGCAGTGTCTCCAATTCGCAGCCCAGTATTGGGTTGCAGCCCACTAGGAACCAAGTTGTACAAACAGCAAGCAAGCACATGAAGCTCCATTTGTGCAAGCAAAACCATCTCTTCTCCCCTTAGCCTGCCGCTGCCAGTCCACAGACCCAAAAAGGTTGAGAACCACTACCTTAAGCGTATTAAATACCTTTCTTCTTAGGATGCTATAGAATAAAGTTTGAAGTGGTACATTAATCAAATGTATGGGATAGTGATTTTTTAAAGTATCTACGATAATTACAATCACCGAGCCATTCAATATTGTCATTGAGAGTTCATTGCCAAGTGCCCAGGTCATGACTGAATGGTTGTATGGATGCTGTGACAACTAAAATTATGAGGACCTATTATAAAGCACGCTTAATTTGGCACCGTTGTACCTTTGAATAGCTCCTGAACGTCTGGACATTAAGTGAGGATTCCCTGTAAGATTATTCCCAGATAAGTACAGTTGTACCTCTACTTAAGAACTTAATTCGTTCCATGACCAGGTTCTTAAGTAGAAAAGTTTATAAGTAGAAGCAATTTTTCCCATAGGAATCAATGTAAAAGCAAATAATGCGTGCAAACCCATTAGGAAAGAAATAAAAGCTCAGAATTTGGGTGGAAGGAGGAGGAGGAAGAAGAGGAGGAGGACAATTGCTGCCAAAGGAAGAAGGTGAGGTGAGGGGAATAAAAAAAATCCAAAACTTTAAGGCTTAAAAAAAAAGGGACTGAGGTGGTGAGGAGGAGCATGCACCTCCCATACATCCGGCGTGAGGCTGCCTCCCATACACTGTACCAAAGAGAAACCCAGGCAGGCTCCTTTGACCGAAAGGTGGCTGCTGCTGCTACCTGCTTCCTCTTCCTTCCCATGCTGAAGGGTTCCCCTCCCCTCTCGCTCGCTTTGTAGCCGGCACCTTTTCTTCACTGTAGTGACCCCTTGGTTTGGCTGAAGCCAAGTTGATCCAGTCAGGGCGAAGCGCCCCCCCCCCCTCTTGCCTTTCCGCGCCCAGACGCTCCGGGAGGCAACCTCCCGCCGGGTGTATGGGAAGCAGCACGATGGAGTCACCACAATGAAATGGTTTATTCCTTCTCCAAGCGCCCAGAGAAAGGAAAACCCTCAGTTCACTCTGGGCTGTCCAGAGCAAAGGGAGCATTTCTTTTCTCTGGGTGCTGGCAGAGGTTTATTCCCTCTCCAAACGCCCAGAGAAAGGAAAACCCTCCATCCGCTCTGGACTGCCAAAGCCTCCTTAAGCGCTACTGAAAGGCTCCTCTGGCAGTCCAGAAAATCCCCAAATGGTCAGGATTAAAGGAGGAATGGCAGGAAACTAGTCGGGCCTTTGTGCCGCTCTCAAATTTCCTGGGAATTTTTTCCGGGCTCGGGTTCTTAAGTAGAAAATGGTTCTTGAGAAGAGGCAAAAAAATCTTGAACACCCAGTTCTTATCTAGAAAAAGTTCTTAAGTAGAGGCATTCTTAGGTAGAGGTACCACTGTATATGTGACATTACAGACTAAAATGTACAACCTGAATATAAAGTACTCCATCTAATGTATTATTTATTTATTTTTTATCAAAATAATTTGGCATTCTTAAAAAAAATTGATACAGGAAAGAAAATGAAACATGCACCCATTCCTTATTTAACTGCCATTCATTGCAACAATTAAGTCAACATTCTGGGGAGTATTCTGATGATTCCAAATTTGGCATATAGCAACATGGCTTCATTCAGACTTAGTCAGCTGCATTAAATTTTCTGCAAAAAAACCCCTAAAAGCTTTTTTGGGCATTTCATCTTTTCCTAATATATATGCAGCTGTTTTCAACTTTCACATGTTTTCTTTTTTAGTTATCTGTATTATTATGTGTTTATTATCTGTAATTCAGCTGTATAAATTTATAAATAAATAAATTATCCTCATGCTACTCTTTTAGATGACAGTTGGCTAGAGATTTCTCCATATGCTCTGGATCAGATTCTTAAGGAGACATCTGGCACAAATAAATCTGCATCTGCCTCAGAGGAAAAGCAGAACTATGACTTGACTGAGGTTGCTGAAAGCATGAAGGCTTTTATATCCAAAGTCTCAACATATGAAGGAGCAGAAATCCCACGGTAGGTTGGAGCATGCTTCCATAGAATGTAATGTTCTATATAACAGTGTTGGGTGAATCTGATTGAGGCATATTGTAGAACAGCAAAGAAAACTGCATGTTTAGTTTAATTAAATAGTAATTAATGTATCTATTCTTAATACAAGTTTACTCAATCCCATTACAACAATCCATTGTGATCATTAATGCTTATTTTTAATTGTGGCTTAAATTTAAATATAATATTTAAACATATTTATCTGATCAATATTTATTTATTTTTCAAAATTATCATCTGCGTCAGAAAAAATGCTACAGTTCCATGCTGATTATTTTGTTAGGGACCTATCTAGACATTCAAAAGAGGAAAGAGGGAATTTTCACCAAATTCCAATGCATTCTGACTACCCTGTCTGCTTCAGAAAGGAGAGATGAAGGGGTGAAAAAGACATTCTGTCTGGAGAAATTACTGCTGATTCTAAGAAATCATTTCCAAATGTCTTCTCTATTGTATCATTACCTCGAAAACCATCACCAGCATAAAATAGAATTATGAATTCTTAACTTTCAGGTCTTCTGCTGAGGGCTCTGTCAACTTTGATGTTGACTCATTCACAGAGGCTTTGGATAAAATCCTAGGTGAGTAACTTGGATCAGGCAAGGGGATTAGCAGAATCAAATGGTTTGAGATTAAAATATTCCTTTTATCTCTGTCCTGGAATCACATATAGGGGACTGGTTTTGGATATTTCCTTTTCTGTCTGAGTATCACTTGCTTTTGGTCTTATTCTGACACTATTTCTGTGTTGCTTCTAGGGCCAAATTCAGAAGAGCTGGATTCTGATGACTTAGAAGAGGAAGAAGAATTTGAATTCTTCGACAGCAACAAAGACAGTGATTTAAAAGCTGATTCTCAAGGAGATGCAGCTTCTTGGAATGAAAACACCAAAAATCTTCAAAAATACATGAATGAAATGGATCATGAATTATCATCCACCACTATTGGCAAAAGCTTTACAAATCAGAAGAAAGGGGTACGTTTAAACTTATCTTTCTGGTGACTTAAGAAGAAGGAATGGCTGTTGGGGTTATTTTGGGGGAGCAATATGCTGGCTCTGTTAAAAAGTGCTATTGCTAACATGTTGTAAGCCGCCCTGAATCTCCTTAGAGATTCAGCATAAAAAAATATATAAATATATAAATAAATCCCCCCCCCCCGTAAGTCAGCTATAATATGGAATCACATAGCATTTGAATTTTGTTTTATTTATTTATTTTTAATTCTAAATGACAGCAGAGTCCAGTGTTAATAAAAATGCCCTGTTTTCTTATATGGTTTTGTTTAATATAGGAGAGATCTGGTAAAGAATTTCCACATGAAGACCCTAACACAGATTTGGAAAGCAATCAGAATAAAGAAGATTCTGATATAGCATCTGTGGACATTGATGTGAACCTTGTAACTAACTTGTTGGAATCCTATCATGCTCAAGTTGGATTAGCAGGACCTGCTTCTAACATTCTGCAGAGCATGGGAGTGCATTTGCCAGATAATACTGACCAAAAACCTCACTAGCAATCAATGGATGGAATACATTGGTTTCCTCAAAAGTTGTTTAAAACACCCTTCTCCAAAGATGCTTTTACGGGCAGACTTTGAATCATTTAGAATATTCTTCTCAAATATTTAACTATCTTGTGGAATATGTTTTTTGAAATAATAATTGTAACGCGCCAAGAAAATTGACTCTTGCAAATATTTTTAAAATCCATTTTATATCCATTAAAATTCTTGGAATTTTCTTGCAAACATCTTGAACTTTTTTAAAAAATACAATCAGGAAACTTTATCTACAATATCTAATAAATGTTAAATAGTTTTTAGCAATCTGAATACATTGAAGTAATATATAGGGCGAGATACATATTGTGAGATACATATATTAAGATGAAGCAATATAGCAAAACAAGTATAAACATAAACAGTTCAACATACAGAGAAACAAATGTATGTTTTAAATGCCTGAAACACAATGTTCAGCGTTCAAGAAAGGAAAGGAATTAAATATTGTACAGATGCCTCCAAATTAGCAGTATGCCAAACAGCACCATCAGGAGGAGACTGCCTTGTAGCTCTTAGTGATAAAGTAATTTGATTAATACTGATTTTACAGGTATGAGCAGGCAGGGTTATTGTTTATATAATAAAAAGGCAATCAAAATTGAACAAAGATTTTTGTTTTGTTTCAATATTTAAATACAGGTGAGTGACACAGTGATAGGACATTGTGGCCATTGCTGACTGCAAAAAAAAAAGGTGTGCTCTTTAATAAGCATCTTTGCTTCTCAGCTAAGCTGAAACTGAATTTGCATGCCAGCATTTATACTATAGCAGGGTTGAAATAGTCCCGGTTCGCTTGTGCCTATTGGTCTTCGGAGAGCCGGTCACAAAGGGAGTGTGAGGCTCCATCCACCCGCTGCCATTTGGCTTCTTTTACTCTGTGGACATGCACAGAACACTTTGCGCATGTGCAGAGGGTAAAAATCCAAATGGCGGCATCCGGGCGGGTGGGCAGAACCTCGCGCTCCCTTCGCAACTGGCTCTCCGACGACTGATAGGCAGAAGTGAACTGGGAGCATTTCACCCCTGGGCTACAGCTTGCATAAAGTTCAAGGCCATTATTGAAGTTTCCAAACTAGATATTGGTAAATTCTGCCATGGATCCAATTATTGTACAAGTATTTTATTTTCATATTTTACAAGGATTTTGTGATCTCTCTGTTGTGACTGGTCCATCTCCGACTCAACTGGTCACGGATTTCGAGGACCAGGAGATGGATACATATTGGTATCCTAGGTCAATATTCTTTTCACCTGAGTTAGAATGAGAGTGATGAGGAGTTAGAGACTGAAGGTCAATCCGGGAATGTAGCACCCCCAGTTAGGGTATAAAGTGAGTCAGAGAAAGAAGATGAAATAGACAAGTAGCCTTTGTTAGACACCGGGGTGAGAAGGACTATGACCAGGCATGAGTATCTGAGGTTCTTTGTGTTAATAGCTCTATAGGACACTTGGCCTCACCTTGTCAGTATATAAGGGACAGTCTGGGGGGAAGTGGGTGTAGTGAACATTTGTAAAATCATGGTGGTTTGTGAACCGAAACTGAGAGAACTTTCTGTTTCCAGACCATTTTCGCCCATGCAAGCTTCATGGTCTGCAAAGCTTCATTGAATTGTAAGTGTGGTCAAACTGCCAGAAATTACTTCAAAGACTAAATCTTAATGACTCTTTAGCCCTCAGCCTGGACTGTCTTATCTACGGCTAATTCAGCCAAGCATGCTGCCAGCATGAAATATTTTAGAGTTAACCAGTTTTTTGCCTAAACATGTTTTAATCAATATACTTTTGCTGTAATCAACTTTTGGAGCATGTGTGGGTTCTTATTCTGATCACCAGACAGAACACTCTCCAGATAGCAATAGCACTTATATACTGCTTCATAGTGCCTTTACAACCCTCTCTAAGCAGTTTACGGAGTCAGCATATTGCCCCCAACAATCTGGGTCCTCATGACAAAATTCAGGTAGAATCCAAATGCCGATTACCCCAATTACGAAGCCTTAGAGCTTGTACTATTTGCTTTCCCAGACAGCGTTTCTTGAGAGACCTTCCAGCACCAGGGTGTTGTGCGCAAGTGCGAAGTTCAAGCCCAACAGCTTTCAGTCTATTTTCCACCCAAATTACAATTGTAATGGCAGAGCCTGGCTCTTCAGTGCTCCCGGCGCAAGCCACAGGCAAAAAGCGGCAAAAACTGCATCCATCAAGATGATTGCGCTGCTCCTGCTCCCAAGGCTCAGGTCTCGTTCAACCTCTTGGGTGGTTGAGCAGGATGAAAGAACCGTTGAACCTACCTGAACGGTCTTAATGCACTGGAAGGAGAGTCCACGTGGGTTATACTCGAGTCTTATTGGTAGGGACTGAGTTTAGATTTACATATTAATTAATGCTAATGACATACCGCCCACTAGTGCCCCAGAGGCTCAGTTTTTAAAAATGAAGAGAGTAATAAGGAAATGTAAATTTTATTAAATGTAATAATAGCCCAACTTAATAACTCTAACTATAAACCTAACTGTCGAAATTTCGACGCCCCTGGGTCAAAGGCCGGGTGGGTTTGGACTCTCCTTCCAGTGCATCGAGAAGACTGTTCAGGTAGGTTCAACGGTTCTTCTCCAGTGCATCTGGAAGGAGAGTCCACGTGGGATATGCCCAAGTTCAACTAGTAAGGGAGGGAGAAGGCTGGACCAGGGGCGCAGTAGGCACGCACACCTTCTGCAGAACTCTTCTCCCAAAGGCCGCTCAGCCGAGCAAAGGTATCAAGTTTGTAGTGCTTTACGAATGTCAGTGGAGCGGACCACATGGCTGCCCTGCGGAGAGGGGTGGCATACAAATCCAATAAATAAATAAATAAATAAATAAATAAATGTCCTCCATGGAAGCCTGCACGGACCACGCAGTCGAGGTGGCCGCACTTCGTGTTGAATGTCCAGTAATTCCATCCGGAAGAGGACATGAGCGTGCTCCGTAAGCCTCCGAGATACACATTCTGATCCAACAACTAATAGTCCGTGATGACACTTTGAGGCCGTTTTCCTGAGTGTCTTGGTACGTCTGACATAAATCTTAAGTGCTCTACACACGTCAACCTTGTGCCACCTCAGTTCTGACTGGTGGCTGCCATGTGTACAAAAATACGGAAGTACGAGCTCCTGCGATCTATGGAACCAAGTGTTCACCTTAGGGATGAACGTTGGGTCCAGACGCAGGAAGGTGCAGAGATCCGGACGAACGGAGAGAGCCGCCAGCTCTGACACGCGTCGAGCAGAGGTAATTGCCACTAAGAATGCCGTTTTAAGGGAGAGAAGTCTCAACGAAACCATCCTAAGTGGCTCAAATGGAGGACCGGTGAGAGCCCGAAGGACCAATGACAGGTCCCAGATTGGGAACCGATGCACCGGTGGCAAGTGAGTGTTGGAGGCCCCTCTTAAGAAGTCTTTGATCCACAGGTGATGTGCTAGGGAGCCACCCTCCTCAGTCCTTAAGATGGTTGAGACGGCGGCCACCTGTCTCTTTAATGTGTTAGGCGCTAAGCCCTTGTCTAAGCCGTTCTGGAGAAATTCCAAAATTGGAATCAGCGAGGCGCATTGCAGTTGGATGTCTCTCCTGGAGCAGAAGGTCACACTGGTAAATCCTCGTGGAAGGCCTCCTGGCTGCTTGCATTATGGAAACTGGGACCATTGAGGGTCCTGATGGGTTATGACTCCCTAGCTGAGGGAGACCTGTCGATCTGGAATCCTTCACGCAGGTGATATTGACAGACCCACGAGGTCAGAGAACCAGGGGCGACGTGGCCAATGTGGTGCAACTAATAGTACCTCGCCTTGCTTGGAGATGATCTTGAGAATCATCCTCGATATGAGTCTCATTGGCGGGAAGGCATAGAGGAGAGCTCGGGGCCATGGCAGGTGTAATGCATCGATTCCTTCGGCTTCCGGCGTTGGGAACCGCGAATAGAATCTGGGGAGTTGGGTATTGAGGTATGTTGCGAAGAGGTCCACCTCCGGCTCTCCAAAACATTTGGAAATTTGTAAGAAAATGTCTGGGTCCAAACACCACTCCCTGGGGTCTAGCGATGCCCGGCTCCACCAATCTGCCTGTATGTTGGATGTACCCGCAATGTGTTCTGCCTTTACTGAAGCCTGATGCATTTCTGCCCAATTGAACAGAGCCATCGTTTCCTCCCTGATGATTCAGGTGGGCCTTGGTTGCTACATTGTGCGTTAAGACTAGTACGTTTTTGCCCTCTACTAACGGTTCAAAATCAAGCAAGGCGAGCTGAACTGCTCTGAGCTCCAAGACATTGATATTGGTCGGCGTTAGGTCCTTCCAAGACCAGAGACCTTGTGTTACATGGGGGCCGATATACCCTCCCCAACTGGTAAGACTGGCATCCGTCGTAAGGATGGTAGGTTCGTGGTGATGAAAGGAAGAGCCCCGGGATAGGGCTGTGGACGTCCACCACTTGAGGGAAGAATGAACCTCTCTCCTCAAAGTCACCTGCTTGTGCGAATGGCTGATCCTCCTTTTCTGGTAGGGAAGAAGCAGCCAGTGTAAGGGACGAATGCGGTAACGTGCCCAAGGAACAATGCCAATGCAAGAGATACCCTGCGTTGACCTTGGAGGGTGATTACTAGCTTTCGGATGTTTGATTGTCTCTCCAGTGTAAGATACACCATACTGGTAGTAGTGTCTATGATTGATCCTAGGTGCAATAGTCTGGTGGTAGGTTCCAGGTGACTTTTTGGAATGGTCCTCCAAAAATTGAATGGTTGCCTGCAGATCTTGCAGAGCCCTTGCTGGAGTTCTCGATAGAGCTATAATGTCATCTAGATAGGCCAATACCCGGACAGACCGAGATTGTAGGTTGGCTGTCAGGATGTCCAGGAGCTTCGTAAAGGTGCGTGGGGCCGAGGAGAGGCCAAACGGCATTGCACAGTACTGGAAGTGTCTTTCCTCCACACAAAAACGGAGGTACTGTCGATGCTCCCTGTGAATCGGGACGTGCAGATATGCCTCCTTCAAATCCACCGATATGAGAAGGTCCTGGGTGCGGACTGACTCCAGTATGGATCGGAGGGAGTGCATTTTGAACCTTCTGTAGCGTATAAAAAGGTTCAACTGCTTTAAGTTCAGTATTAGCCTGCACACCACCACCCCCGATAGTTTGGGAACGATGAATACCGTGGAGTAGAATCCAGTTCCCTCCATCCGGTGCGGCACCCTCTCTATAGCTTGTATTTTCAAGAGGTGTGATATTTCCTGGTTCAGCAGGTCTCTCTTGGAATGGTCACAGATCAGAGGGCAGAAACCTGTTCGGTGGCTGCTGGAGGAATTCCAAGCGCTGGCCTTGAGACACCGTGGAGAAGACCCATGCGTCTGAGGATGTAACTCCCCAGGAGGCGCTGAAGAATTGAAGTCTGCCTCCTAAGTGGTTTGTGCCTGCAGCGTCATTTGGAACGCCTAAAATTCCTCTGGTTGGATCCTCTGTAGGAACGCTTGAGTTGTTGGAAGCCCCTATTTCTGTCCTTTTTTAAAAAAAATAAATATATTTTTATTTGTTTTGCACATAAGGTTACATAAAACAAACTTAAAACAGTGCACAGTGCATGTGCCCATCACCCGACTGACAATCCCACCACCACCAATTGCAGGAGATTCAAATATTTACATATATATATATATATATATATATATATATATATATATATATATACTTATTCCATTGTGCCATCAGCTTCTCCAATTTATTTTCATCAAAATTGTTTGATCTTATTTCCATGATTTCAAAATGAATGTGATCAACCATGTACCAGTAACAGTTCTGTAATGTCCATTTTATAGACTCTTTCCAACCCAATACCACTACCGCTTGAGCACTTTCCAATGCTGCAGTTTTTATTTCTTTAGAAATCTCTTAGTTCCCTTTGTTTAATTAATATTGCTAGTTCTTTTGTAATTATCCAGTTAATATTTAGCATTTTGTTTATTTCGTTCTGCACTTCCTTCCAAAGTTTCTGAACTTCAATGCACTCCCAGAACATATGCATAAAAATTCCTTTCTTTTGGCAACCATGCCAACAGTTACCTTTCCCTTTCCCCTGGAAGTGTGCAAGTTGTGCTGGTGTATAATACCATTTATGTAAAATTTTTCTTCTCATCTCTTTAACTCTTGTATTCTTAATCTTATATATATTTTCTATTATTTCTTTCATTTCACTTTCATCTATTTGTAAATCATTTTGCCAGCATCTTGTCAAGCCTTTTATTACTCCCTCTTCCGCTTGCGATAACATTCTGTATATATTACTAGCTTGTGCTTTTGTATCATTAATCTTTTCTTTTAATATTTTCTCTAAGCAATTTTCTTCTCTCAAGAAAGCTTCTTTATTCTCACTTTTATTTAAATATTTACATATTGCATTGATCCGCAGCCATTTCTGTTGACCTAGCCACCATTCCAGCCGAGTTCTGCTAACTCTTCCGTCCTTCTCTTAATTTCGTCAATTCTCATTATCCCTTTACTATTTAATTCTTTTATAATTCTGCTTAAGTTAACTGGGTATCATCAGCTTATTGATGATACCTCACCCCATTAGGGTGGGATATCGCCCTAGTGGGGATATCCAGTCTGACACAGTTAAAAAGTGAGCTTTCTTGATGTCTTTCCAAACCTCTAGTAAATACTTTCTTATTGTATGTCTTTTGAAATAAGAGTGTGGGTTTTTTTTAATCATACCAAAGAAAGGCATGCCATCCAAGCATCAGGTCATGCCCTTCCAGAATTAATGTTTTTCTATTTTCTAAAGTGACCTACTCCCTAATCCAGGTTAATACGGCTGCCTGATAATACAATTTCCAATTAGGTAGAGCAAACCCACCTCTTTCCTTTATATCTTCTAGTATAATTAACTTTATTCTTGCCTTCTTACCCTGCCACGAATTTTTTTTGACGAATTTTACCGTCCATAACACTTTCGTTAAAAATTTCCAACATATTATTTATTATTACATCACTTTCTATTTTGTACCATTCCGCCGGAATAGCGTCCGGTCCTGTAGCTTTATTATTCTTTTGTTTTTTAATGGTTGTCTGCAATTCTTGTATTGTAATTAAACTATCTAACCTTGCTTGTTGTTCTTCCGTTAATTGTGTTAAGTCTAATGAATTTAAATACTTAAAAATCTCATCTTCTTTAATTTCTTCTTTCTTATATAGTTCTTTATAAAAATCTTGTACTATTCTTGCTTTTTCATCACTTCTATATTTTTAATGCCTTTATCATCTATTAGTTCTTTGATTATTTTTTATTGTCTATACTTTCTTAGTTTGTATGCGAGCCATCTTCCTGGTTTATTAGCATGTTCAAAATACTGCTGTTTGGCCCTTTTAATTTTTTCTGCTATTCGCTTTTGTTCAATAAGCTTTATTTTATGCTTAGTTAACTCCATTTTTCTCTTAATATCATAATCTTTAGAATTATGTTGTGATACTAGCTCAAGTTTTTTCAACTCACTAATCAATTGTTCATATTCTATCCCTTGTTCTTTGTTTTTCTTTGCAGTATAAGAGATCATTAATCCTCTAATATATGCTTTAGCTGTATCCCACAAATTTTGAAAAGAGGTCTCTGAATTTTTATTAAATTTTTAAAAAAATTCTAATTCTTTATATTGTTTATCTCTTATAACATTCCTGTTCATCTGCCAATTCGTCTGTCTCTTATTATTCTTCCAATATATCACTATAGGATTGTGGTCAGCCCAAGTGTTGGTACCGATCTTGATATCTCTGATTTGTTCAGCAGTTGTTTTAGAAGCCCAGAACATATCTATTCTAGTCCAAATTTTATGGGGATTAGAGTAAAATGTATATTGCCTAGTTGAAGGATGTCTTTCCCTCCAAATATAATTTAATAATAGCTCTGATCTCATTTTCTGAAAAGTAGTTGGTAAAATATTTTTCTTTTTCTTATCTTTTTTCTTCCCGGAATGGTCTAGTAACCTATCTGAAATTGCATTAAAAGTCCCCAATTATGATCATGTTTTCAATATTTAATTCATTTATCTTTTGGTGTAATTGCTTATAAAATTTCATTTGGTTTTCATTCGGAGCATAAATAGAAACAATGACAAGAGGTTTTGTATCCGTATTCACCTGTACAATTAATATTCTTCCCTCCTGATCTGCATATAATTGTTTGGAGTTTATTGAATTTTCAATATATGTTGCGAAACCTCTTTTTTTTTTGGTTCGCCAAACTAGTATACATATTCCCAATTTTAGAATTGAATAATAATTTTCTATTTATCTTCTTAATGTGTACTTCTTATAAAATCACAATTTGTGCTTTTTGTTTTTTAAATTTAGAAAATATTTGATTTCTTTTCCTCGGTTCATTGAGTCCATTTATGTTTACTGAGAAGATTTTCAAATCTTCTCATAGTGTCATTTATAATATTTCTTGGGATCCTTAGATTCGCGCTGCGGTTGTTTCCTTCTTGCTCCTTGTTCTTCCTCCCTTCCCTGGGCGGCGCTGCTCGCCTCCTCTTCTTTCCTTATAGATATTTCCTTCATTGGTTGCTCAAAATTGTGAATTCCACTTGTTTCATAAAATTTTCTGGCTTGTTCAATATTTTTATTCTTTGTGTCTGCCAGTACAGAGAAAGTCCCTCTGGGATAAGCCAACGGAAGGTTATATTTTCTTTAATTAAAATTTTGGTTAAGAAGTAGTAATCCCTCCTGCTTTCTCTCACTCTCCTTGGGACTTGCTTCAATATCGTAATTTCTTTTCCTTTGTCTTGTCCATTTCAGAATATCATCTCTTATGGTCTTCCTTACAAATTTGATGTGGGCTTCTCTCGTAGATTATTCCTTCGTACGTAGCTCGTTTGCACTCTGAAGACTTCGTCTATCTCTTTTGCTAGTTCTGTAGGATCCATCTGTAGAATGCCTCCAATTATTTCCGCCATCTTTGTTTGTAAATCTTTTTCTTCTGTTATATTCTGTAATCTCAAACCGTAAGAAGCCCATTGTATTTCTAGATGTGCGATGGATTCGTCATATCTTTTGTTGAGAAGGTCTGATCTGTCTTCATAGTCGTCCATTCTTTGTTCTACTTTGTCGATTTTCGCCTCAGCATTCTTAATTCTTTGTTCATTTTCTTTCAAGGTCTGTTGTATTTCGGCAATTTTCTCATCAACTTCTTTCATCTTCGCTTTCATCTCACCTGTATCCGCTTTAATCTCTCCAGTATCTACTTTTAATTCTGCAATTTCGGCCTTTAGTTCTTCACGCTGTTGATTGGCATCATTTTGTGACTTTAACATAAAATCCTTCATTGCATTTAATGTTTCTTGTATCGTCTGAAGCGATGGTTGTGCTTGTGCCTTCTCTCTTTCTTTTTCTTTAGCAGACATACTTGCAGTTACACTTTGATGTATAGGTGATTGCAAAGGAGAAACTTGTGGAGATGTTGATGAGGTTAGAGTTTGTTTTTTAATTGTATTTGTATATGTAGAAGTATTCAACATCCTATTTTTAAAAGTGGTTGATATCTGTTTAATATTGTTTTAATTGTATATAGGAATATAGACAATTAAAAAATTACAATTAAAATATATAGGAATCAAATGTGTGTATCCTTTTCTCAAAAATTCACCAGTATTATAAATCTTGCTTTGAAAATTTACTAAAACTCAATAAACTCCAAATCAATCAAAAATTTCGTTGTTAATATTAAATTAATTATTAAATCACCTTAATTTTTTTAAAAAATCATCAACAATAATTCATCCAGAGTAGAATCTTAACTTCTAATTTTAAAGTCTATAAATATGATATTTAAACTATATAATAATAAAATGATTAAAAAAAGAAAAAGCTTATTTTATAATTATCAATGTACTTTAAATGTGTAATATAATATATACTTTAAAAGAAATTTTAAACTTAATACTAAATACTCAATAGATTATATTTGTAATAATAATTATAAAGAGAAAAGAGAAAAAAAGAGAAAGAAGAGAAAAGGAAGAACCAATATAGCTTAGGCACAAAATAAAATTTAAAAAAGGAAAAAGAGATTATTCACTCTATCACACCCTTAATTAATTTCTTTAAAATACCTTATCTAAATTTATACAAAAAGGAATATATTCACAATATTCAAAATTTATACAAAAAGGGATATATTCAAAATACAATTAAAACCGTAAAAACACCACACCAATGGGAGGGGGGAAGTAAGAGGGAAAAAAAGTTAACAACTCATTATATTAATAATAATACAGTAACAAAATCCTCTAGTCAGTATATTAAAGGAAACCAAAAATATAAAGGAATCAATATATCGATATTATACTTGTAGATTATACTTATAAGTTCCAAAATGAAGCAAGTCTCTTGTTAATTGCAGGTTAAGTATGAAATTCTCTTCTAAGATCCATTAATTCTCCAGTCTGATGCTGCAAATTAGTCCCGGAAAAGAAAAAATTCCAAATTCCAAAGCAAAAAATTAAAGACAATTAATCCATCAAAGTTCGGATATAATGTTTGTGATTAGAATATTTATAATCCAATAATTAATCTGTGATGAAATAATTACTTGTGATCCAGTTCCAAGTTGTAATCCAATTAGTCCTTTTTAAAAAGTATAACCCCCCGAGTAACATAAATGGCAAGGAGAGAAACGTTTCCCTTTTTTTTTTGCTGAGAATGCTGGTAATATCACAAATACTCCAAGTAATTTAAAAAAAGGAAGTGCAGGAAACGAAGAAAATCAATCAGTATAAAATTCTTTTATTCTTTTATTCCCTTTACTGTTGTAGGCCACCAATTTCGATCGATTTTTTTTCTTAATTCTCTCCAAAAGTAAAGACGTAGATCGTAATCCTTCCGCTGCAGAATCAGAAAAAGAGAGCCTAGATTTCCAGCTTCATTTTCTTCTCACAGCCAATTTAAAAGTTCCAAAATCTTAAAGCCTTACACTCTCACCCTCTCGAAGCCTCTTCAGGGGTGAAATTCTATTCTACACGGTCTTTTCTATTCAAGGAAACGAACGTGTAGAAAACTAGATCCGGCCACAGAGCCTTGTCAGCGTAAGTATATGATTCTTTTCTTTTCGCCTTCTATTTTAAAGTTTATCTTGTTCTTTCTTCCCACTAAGGATTTATCATGTAAGTAAATTTATACCTTGAATTCTTCTTTCCCGATGTCTCCTTTTCCTGCAATGATGAGATTAGATTTATTTCTTCTTCTTTGTCTTCTTCGCTTCCCACTGGTGAGGTCAGGCTGCTATGGCCGATACCTCCTGGATAGAGGATCAGTTTTCCACACTCAGTACCCATCCCTTCGGGACCCCGGCGATGGCCCCTCGGGTAAAGGAGAACCCCCTTTTCTAGGATCGGTCCATCCAGGCCCGATCCGATCGCTGGGGGCGACCTTTGGAGGGGTGAAGGGGGCCTTGGAGACAGATCCCTGTCTCGAAGCCTCCGCAGCAGCCCCAGTCCAAACCGGAAGTTTCCCAGCATATTAATTTTATTTAAATGTAACTTTTTCTTTTCCCCCTTCCCTGCTGTTAATTCCAAATTAAAATCACCTGCAAGGATCACTATGCCTTCTGCAAAATTATCTAACTTACGTTTTACATTTATTATGAATTGCTTTGTATTTACATTTGGAGCATAAATTACTGCTAAGGTTATTACCTTATTATTTATTTTCCCCTTAATGAATAACATTCTACCATCTTTATCACTTTTAATATGAATAAATTCAAATGGGACTCTTTGGTTTATGAGGATTGCAACTCCTCTACTTTTTGTATTCCCTCTAGATTCATAAATCCATTTCCAGTCACTATTGTTAACTAATTTATCTGATCTTTTCCTTCCTTTATGAGTTTCTGATAAAAACAAAAAATCAACTCTACTATCCCTGGCCAATTTCATAATTCTATAACGTTTTTTCTGCGACGCCATTCCATTCACATTTAATGACATTAGAATCCTTTCACCCATTATATATACAGTAATACCTCATGATACGAACTTAATTGGTGCAAGGAGGAGGTTCATAAGACGAAAGGTTCGTAAGACGAAACATTGTTTCCCATAGGAAACAATGTAAAGTCAATTAATCCGTGCAACCAAAAAACCCCCCGCAAAAAAACGGCTTTCGGCGACTGCTGGGAAGCCGCGCAGCTGTTTTAAAAGGTGACAGCCGGCCTGGGGGGCTTCCCAGCACCCCCCCGAACCCGGGTTTGGAGTTCGGGGGGTGCTGGGAAGCCCCCCAGGCCGGCTGCGACCTTTTAAAACAGCCGCGTGGCTTCCCAGCTGTCTCCTGAAGCCGAACGCCAAAGCTGAACTTCCGTGTTCAGCGTTCGGAGACAGCTGGGAAGCCGCGCGGCTGTTTTAAAAGGTCACAGCCGGCCTGGGGGGCTTCCCAGCACCCCCCCGAACCTCGATCCCGGGTTCGGGGGGGTGCTGGGAAGCCCCCCAGGCCGGCTGTCACCTTTTAAAACAGCCGCGCGGCTTCCCAGCTGTCTCCTGAAGCCGAACGCCAAAGCCAAACTTCCGCGTTCGGCTTCAGGAGACAGCTGGGAAGCCGCGCGGCTGTTTTAAAAGGTGACAGCCGGGCTGGGGGGCTTCCCAGCAACCTCCCGAACCGAACCCGGGGTTCAGAAAATTTTTGCCTCTTCTTACGAACTTTGTTCGAGTTACGAACCGGCGTTCGGGAGGCTTCTGGGAAGCCCCGCCGCCCGGCTGTCACCTTTTAAAACAGCCATGAGGCTTCCCAGCAGTCTCTGAACGCCGGTTCGTAACTCGAAAAAAGTTCGTAAGAAGAGGCAAAATTTTTCTGAACCCCGGGTTCATATCACGAGTTGTTCGTAAGACGAGGGGTTCGTATCTTGAGGTACCACTGTACTTTTAAGTGTGTTTCCCCCTTCTGCAAAACAGAGCCTAATGGAAAAGTCTTTGTTGATTATCTTGAACCCCCACCCTAGTGTCCCTTCCCCCGTGCCCCCCCAAGGGGGAGACAATGAAAAGAAAATTTGTTGATCCAAAGAGGCACCCCTGGATTTGCATTCCACTGAGGAATTCCCTAACCTTTCCCCTTTAAAAACAGTGAAGAAAATCCCCCCCTCCTTCCCTCTTTATTCCTTGTTAACTAGAATAGAATACACAAAGAAGCAAGTTAGCTGAGAACAATAATACCAGTTTAACAGTTCAGTTCAGTTCTTATTTCTTTTTTTGACACGTAGTTCTGCGTTCTTTTTTCTCTCTTTCCTGGACTAATGCCAACTCTTTTTGTAGAGCCGCAATTTTTTCATCTTTTTCTTGATCTACGGTGCGAATTGGCTGAGCTGTAAACAGGTCCCGAATTGGATCTTAATTTTCCTGTCTCAGCCTGCCGTCCTCAGGACCCAGTTTGGATTGTACTTCCTGGATCCACATTATGGACACTCTATTGAAAAATGACGCTGCTGATATGGCTCGTAATGCCCATGCCGACATTTGATGTGCCTTACATAGTAAGGTTTCGGCCCTCCTGTCCTCTGGTTTCAGGCTGTCTGCTGATTCTGATGGTACCAGGGCCATGGACACTAATGTGGCTACTGGTTTATCAATAGGCAGGAATTGCAAGGCTGTCTCGAATTTCTCATCAAAGGTATACAACCTCCGCTCCATCATGGATAGCCCCTGTGCTGCCGCTGGGTGCTGCCACGGGCGTTTAATGTTCTCCAAAAATATATCAGATGATGGTATATGGTCCGATTCCTTGGGAGGCTCTTTAGTCAGGGTAGCTGACATTCTAGCAGTGTTTGTCGCTTCCAATGGTTTAATGGAACCTTGCAGTTCGAGCACTTGTTTTGCCTTGTGTAGCAGAATTCTGAATAAGGCTGGCTTAAATAGTCCAGTGAAGGCCGGCTGCTCAGGAAAATTGCCCTCATCATCTGAGAGATCATTATTCTGGTCACTACCCTCTTCCATCAGCTGAGAGTTGTCCATCATGGAGTCCAACCTCGGTGGGGGCGGTACAGACCAGAGGTCCCAAGGAAGGGCTGGGTGCGGTGGTTGGAGTGTGGATTGGCGTACTCCAGCCGCCATGCCCTGGGAGTAGGGGCTTGCGATAATGTCCTGACACGCTGGTGCCATATTTTGCCAGGTGTCAGGTTGTTCCCTGAATCCTGCCGCCGTGGGCATGAATGTGGCCAATGGGATCTGTATGCCCTGTGTCAGGCCTGGGGTTATAGACTGACTGGCAGAACCAGGCCTCTCTGCAGACATCGGTTGTGGTGAAAACCCCGAAGTTTGGCAGTCAGGTGACCAGTCTTTCTCAGAGGTTAGTCCAGTATGGGCTAATAAACCCTGATTGGAGGGTGATTTTGAGGGTTGTGCCAACTGCTGAAATGGTGGCACGCTTGGAATTAGGCCTCCTGGATTAACGTTAGTTGGGTGCAAGGCCGCTTCCAATTTTTGTTCCAGGGCCTTTATTTTTCTCTCAGCCTCCCAGAGGGATGAGCCCAATTGGGACTTGGCCTTGCCCTTGCTGCCTGGTGGTCTTTCTTTAGTTTTAGAGGCCACCGGGGGTGGGGTAGATTGTTCCCCCACTGAAGTATTAGTATGATCCGCCATTATAAGGGCAGCTGTACTCACAAATCCTTTTTCTGACCGCTAACTCCCACAGGTTGCTGTTCCTGTCAGAGGGAAGCCGTTAATGGTCTTTTTTTTCTCTGACCCTGGCTCCACTGCGCCTGCGCGTCAGTTGGCTGCCTGCCAGGTTCACGCCAAGTGATTTATGGCGCTATATCACTCCACTGCTCGGTTTTGCAATGAAGAGGGGGAGGTTCCAGCTGTTTGGCACTGAGCCAGCTTCACGCCAAACAGCTGACGCCGATCTGAAGCTTTCGCACCTGAAAATGGTGGGCGCTTCAAGCCGTTCCTCTAAGGAGAGCCGCCCTGGGGATTTGCGGCTGTATATTGGCTCCCTGAATGCTGTCCTTTTAATCAGCTGGGAAGCGGTCTTCTGGTTACTTAAAATTCAGTTTGACTGCCGACAGGTCCTCTTTCAACCTCAGCCCTTCAGTTGGGGGGGACAGAGCCCCCCACCATAGCTGGAATGAGCCTGGTATGGCCACGGAGGCCAGTGACCCAAGGCTCTAATCTCCTCCTTGAGGCAGTACTCACTGAGAGAAGGGGCCCCTTAAGGAGAACGAGGGTGGTGGTGCCCATGGAGGGCAGAGACCCCTGCCGATTAATGCATAGCCTGCAAAGGAAGATACACGTTAATAAACACAGACAATATAATTTCTTTTCTTTTTTTTGAAAATAAATTTATTGAATATATACAATAAAAACAAGATATAGAAAGACAAAAGGGATATGCATACTGTACATTTTAACATTTACAATCTACTTATGTAGTAATTGGGGAGTGAGAGAAGGTTAGGGGGTTGGGAAGGGAGGGAAGTAGATATAGAAGGAAGGGGGATAGGAAAAAGGGGCAAAGAAGGAGGGGGGGCTAAAGAAGCGAAGACCAGCGTTAGAGCTGGGTCTTTCATGATTTGCGGCCTGTAGTTTGAGGTCGTAGTTGGTGTGTTTTACCCTAAGGTTTTATCGATATGTTTTGAATGTAGTTTTTAGTGCCAATATGTATAAGTGATTTAGGGGTTTATTTTCTTTGTAAAATTGAAGTCCGTGTCGATCGATGTTTACAGTTTGTTGTTTCAATTTGATGTTATGATTTGTGATGTAGGTTGCTAATTTTTCAAGTTGTTTTTGTTGGATATTTTTCTTGATGAATAATTTTTAGATAATTCCTTTTTTTTAACCAGAGGTACCATTTATCCCAAGCTTTGTAGAAATCTGTCTCATCCTTGTTTTGCAGTTCCATTGTTAGTTTGGACATTTCTGCGCATTCCATTATTTTAATCAAGAGTGATAGAGCAGTTGGGGGTTTTTCTTGTTTCCAAAATTGTGCATATAAAATCCGTGCGGCTGTAATAATGTGGATTATATCTGTTTTCTTTACTAAAATTTTGTCTTATGATTCCTAGTAAAAATAGTTTGGGTTTCGCATGGATGATCTGAGAAGTAATTTGTTCTAGCATAGTTTTGATTTCCCCCCAATATTTTTGGGTGGTTTCACATGTCCACCAGATGTGGTAATATGTACCTGGTTTTTCCCTGCACTTCCAACATAATGGTGATAGATTTGGATACATTTTTGCAAGTCTAACAGGTGGCAAGTGCCATCTGTAGAACATTTTATAATGGTTTTCCTTATATGAGGTTGCCATCGTTAGTTTATAGTTAGCAGTCCAAATTTTTTCCCATTCGTTTAAATAAATTGTGTACCCAAAGTTTTGTGACCACGCTATCATAGTTCCTTTAACTATTTCTTCAACAGTATCATGTTGAAGAAGGATATTGTATATATTTGATATTTGCTTTTTTTGTGGACCAAAAATTATTTTATCGAGGGGGTTGTTTTTTTGGAAGCCTGATTTGTTCTTATCTTCATTATATTTTGATTTTATTTGTAGGTAGTGTAACCAATCTACTTTAGTACCTTTTTCCATGAGTTTTTGCTTAGGGATAAGATCATTATTTTCGTTTAGTAGTTGGTCGTATGTTATAATTTTATCAGGGGTTAATGCATTCGGGTATATAATGGCTTCTGTTGGGGAAATCCATTTTGGGATGCAGAGGTAATGGGTTTTTTTAATGAAGTGCCAGGTGCTAATTAAGGTTTTTCGGATGTAGTGTGATCTGAAATATGTTGGTATTTTATCTATGTCTGTCATCAGAAACTTGTGCCACCCGGATTGAAGGTCATAGCCTTCAAGTGTTAATATTCTAGAATTTTTAAGTATTATCCATTCTTTCAGTAGGTTTACAATTGAGGCATGGTAGTATAGTTCCATGTTTGGTAACCCAAATCCAGTCCTTGACCTATGGTCTTGTAGGTCTTTAAGTTTTATCCTGGCCTTTTTTTTTGTCCATATAAATTTGCGAATTTTTTTGTGTAAGTTTTTGAAAAAGGTCCTGTTTAGTTTAATGGGTGCAGTTTGGAAAAGGTATAGAAATCTAGGGAGTATATTGCTTTTAATTACAGCAATTTTCCCCATTATAGAGAGTGGAAGTTTCGACCATCTGCAAAAATCTTTGTCCATTTCATTGATTAGTTTATCGTAATTGTCTTTCTTGATAGTGCTGCAATTTGCGGTAATCCATAGTCCTAAGTATTTAACTTTTTTGGCGGTTTTTATTTTAGTGGATTCTTCTAATTTCAATATCTGCTGTTTTGTCATATTTTTTGTTATCGTTTTTGTTTTTTCTCTATTGATTTTTAGTCCAGCAATCTCTCCAAATTTATTTATTTCATTAATTAGGATAGGTGCAGATTTTAAGGGGTCTTGTACAATGAACACCATGTCATCAGCAAAAGCTTGAAGTTTATAGTGTTCATTTTTAATTTTTAATCCTTGGATTTCCTTGTTGTGTCTTATTTTATTTAGTAGAACTTCTAGTGCAAAGATAAAAATCAGGGGGGCTAAGAGACAGCCCTGCCTCACTCCTTTTTTTATACTTATTGTTTCTGTCATATCATTGTTTATCAGTATTTTGGCTGTTTGTATTGAGTATATAGTTTTAATGAGTTCTGTAAATTTATTACCAAGTTGCATTGACGCTATTTGTGTTGTAAAGAATTGCCAGTATAAACTATCAAAGCTTTCTGTAGATCTACGAATAGGAATGCTACTGGTTTATCTATGTTTTTATCGTAGTATTCTAAAGAGTCCAAAATAATCCTTGTGTTTGTTGTTATGTTTCTTGCCGGAAGGAAGCCATTTTGGTCTGTATGTATTCTAACAGTTAATATTCATTTAAATCTTTCGGCTATGATGGATGCAAAAATTTTATAATCTGAGTTACCGTATATACTCGAGTATAAGCCGACCCAAGTATAAGCCGAGGCACCAATTTTTGCCACAAAAACTGGGAAAACGTATTGACCCAAGTATAAGCCGAGGTTAGAAAATGCAGTGGCTACTGGTAACTTATAAAAATGGAAAACAATAAAATTACATTAATTGAGACATGTTTTAGAATATTTATTTTAAAGAAAACCAGTAAACTAGCTCTGTAAATTTAAAAGAGGGTAAACAAATTAACAATATTAACAATAAATTAAAAAGTAAAAAAAGTAGCTCGATCAGGAACAAAGCTAAAACCTAAGAGTTAAAATCCTTCAAAACTGGATTCCTTCTCATCATTAATTGGATTTACATTATTGT
The DNA here is from genome assembly GCF_031021105.1 of Erythrolamprus reginae. NCBI lineage: Eukaryota > Metazoa > Chordata > Lepidosauria > Squamata > Dipsadidae > Erythrolamprus > Erythrolamprus reginae. The sequence continues at coordinate 32,497,436 of NC_091954.1, forward strand.
TCTGTTTTTATATATGCTGTGAGCCACCCTGAGTCCTTGGAGAGGGATTGCATACAAATCCAATTAAATAAATAAACAAACAAACAAACAAACAAATAAATAAGTGTATCCAAAGAAGAGCTTCAGCATTAGCTGCTGTGAGGTTATCAGCATAGAAAACCAAATAGATAGATAGATAGATAGATAGATAGATAGATAGATAGATAGATAGATAGATAGATATAGATATAGATAGAAAGATAGATAGATAGACAGACAGACAGACAGAAAAATAAATAGATAGATAGATAGATAGAAATAGATACAGATAGATAGATAGATAGATAGATAGATAGAAAAATAGATAGATAGAAAAATAGATAGATAGAAAGATAGAAAAATAGATAGATAGAAATAGATACAGATAGATAGATGATAGATAGATAGATAGATAGATAGATAGATACAGATAGATATAGATAGAAAGATAGATAGACAGACAGACAGATAGAAAAATAGATAGATAGATAGATAGATAGAAATAGATACAGATAGATAGATAGATAGATAGATAGATAGATAGATAGAAAAATAGTTAGATAGAAAAATAGATAGATAGAAAGATAGACAGATAGATAGAAAAAGAATTCCTGTCTAGCTCTGCCTCATAACACATTATTAGATCCTATCCAAGCAAGGACAGCAACTACCACAAAATACCAATGCAGAGAGAGCAAGGAATAGTTACTCACCATTGCTGTTTTCCCCTCTCGGTTGGAGCAAATGGCTGCCTCTGCTTGAGCTAGGGAGAGGAACTACGGCATGCGAGAGGGGACAAAAGCTGGTGCCTCCTCGTTCTGGCTCAAGCAATGGCGCCCTCGTGTGGTGACTTTGTCAATGACCCGAGTATAAGCCGAGGCTGTGTTTTTCAGCCCATTTTTTGGGCTGAAAAACTCGGCTTATACTCGAGTATATACGGTAAGCCGGGATATTGGGCGATAATTTTGAATGTAAGCTCTATTTTGTGTATCTTTAGGTATTAAAGTTATGTAGGCCTCGTTCCAGGAGGAAGGAAGTTTTGAACCCTCGAGAATTTCATTAACAAGGGGTAACATTATAGGCTCCAGAATTTCTTGAAATTGTTTGTAGAATTCGGCAGGTATACCATCTGTGCCCGGGGTTTTATTATTTTTTTGTTTTGTAATTGCATTAGTTAGTTCTATTGATGTTATTTTGCCATTTAGCATATCCTGATCTTCCTTATTTATTTTTTCTGTGTTTTCTAGGTTCTTGAATAGATTATTTATTAGTTGTTCATTTACGTCATCTTTTTAATATAATTCCTCAAAGAAAGATTTAATTATTTGTTTTTTATCGCTGATTGTTGTTTTTAAAGCATCTGTATGATCATATAATGCCTCTATAATTTTATCTGCTTTTTGGTGAGCGAGTTTTGAGGCTAACCATCGCCCAGGTTTGTTTGCAAATTCAAAGTGCTTTGTTTGGCAATCCTTAATTTATGTGAAAGTTCTTCTTGAGTTTGCAGGTTTATGTAATGTTTTGTAATATTCAATTCTCCTAAAATTTCGACGTTGTACAGACAATATAATTTCTAACAAACTGTACCTCTTTATTCTAAACAACTACACAGAGGAAAAACTCAGAGTCCCTTTCCTTGATTGAGTTTTTTAAAACTGAACCTCTGGCGCAGCTAGGGGGTGGTATGTCATTAGCATTAATTAATATGTAAATCTAAACTCAGGCAAAAAGCAGCAAAAACTGCATCCATCAAGACAATTGCGCTGCTCCTGCTCCCAAGGCTCAGGTCTCGTTCAACCTCTTGGGTGGTTAAGCGGAATGAAAGATGCGATCACACCTTGCAAAAGATTGCTGATAAGGCCGGTAGGTGCTCTTCCTCTACACCAACTGTTCAACAGGATATTAATGAGGATGATCCCACAGTATCCTTAATTAGCACCATTGTGTGTGGGGAGGCTGGTTTTGGAATTACACCTCAAGGGCGCTTGCCTCTGCTGATTCCAGCAAGACGGGCTCGAAGCCTTAATGGGCCACACAAGAAGGAAGCAAGTGAGACGAACAGATTACCCCGCAAAGCAGTAAGTTTGCACTACACATCGTGGACTCCTATAAGGACAGATTTTCACAACAATAATTATTAATTTTGATTAAGAAAGGGATTACCCAAATAGGAGATCAAGGAGAAAGAGACTCACAAATAAGAAAGGCGGTGATAGAAAGTGTGAGAAAAGAGGACTAATTATTGCAGAGATTGACATTTCCTTTGAGAATCGTGCTGGTTCCTAATCTGATATCCTCTCCTTATAAACTTTGCAACTCTTTTATTGGACTATTATAAGCTCTATTTATCTGATTTAGTTTAATTGGATAAGATTCGGATTGATTTGATTTGGCTTCATCTAATGCCACAGATCTGACAATCAATTGCTGAGTGGAGAGAGTTGAGCAGAGCGGCACAGAGATTTAAAAATCCAGAAGTGAATCTGAGGGAAATGGAAACCTGGTGGGGTGGTGAATAGAATCATTGTATTGCCAGATCTTGTATTGTTTGGACATTTAGAATCTATATTTGGAGAGGCTGCTGACAAATGGAATACAGTGACACCTCGTCTTACGAACCCCTCGTCATACGAACTTTTCGAGATACGAAGCCGGGGTTTAAGATTTCTTTGCATCGTCTTAAAAACCCTTTCTGTCTTATGAACCTAAGCCCGGGTCCGTGGGTTCTATTACTGCGTCTGCGCACTCTGACTGCCGAAGGGATTCCGCTGCCTGGTGACTGTCACCGCCGGGATTTCCCATTTGCTTGCAGGAACGGTTTGAAGGGCCGATTCCCCATCAGAATTTCCCACCCCCTTTTGCTTGCACCTAAGGCAGGGAATGCCAGAGCTGCCCCATTTCCTTGCCACTTTCCCCTCTAGCCCTCCACTTCCTCTGCTCCCCGCAACCGCCCCATCCTGCTGCCAAAACCCCCCCTCGCCTGCCGCTTCCTTCGCCCCATCTTGCTGCTAAAATCACCCCTCCAAAAGCTTCCTACATTGCCTCAAATCCCCGCAAAAACCATCCCTTCAAACCCTTCCTATGTTGCCTTAAATCCCCCCCTCCAAATCGCCACTCCAAACCCTTCCTATGTTGCCTTAAATCCCCCCCAAATTGCCCCTTCAAACCCTTCCTATGCCTTAAATCCCCTCCCAAATCACCCCTTCAAACCTTTCCTGTTGCCTTAAATCCACCCCCCCACAAATCGCCCCTCCAGCCGCTTCCTATGCCACCCAAATCAAGATCCTAACGAAGGCAAATGGAGTGAAGAAAGGCAGCAAGGAGAAACGTGGCGTTTTGAAAGGAGAGGTGAGTTTGGAAGACTTTGGAAGGAATTTGGGGTGGCTTAGGAAGCTTTTGAAGGAGTGATTTTTTGGGGAATTTGAGGCAATGTAGGAAACTTTCGGAGTGGCGATTTTTAGGGGAATTTGGGGCAACCTAGGAATGTTTTGAGGGGTGATTTTGGGAGAGATTTGGGGCAGCATTAGCCTTCGTTAGGACCTCCATTCCTCGCTTCTCCTTGCTGTCCATCTCCACTCTGTTAGCCTTCACTTTGTCCACCTGCCGCTTTTACTTTAAGCCTTAAAGTTTGGATTTTCCTAATGGGTTTGCTCGCATTATTTGCTTTTACAGTGATTCCTATGGGAAACAATGTTTCATCTTATGAACTTTTCACCTTATGAACCTCGTCCCAGAACCAATTAAGTTCGTAAGACAAGGTATCACGGTATAACTAAGTCTCTGAAGACCTGAGAGGTGGACTGTGTGGAGGGATTGAATTGGATTGGATGTCAGGCCCAAAGCCATTATGTGAAGTTAGAGGTTTTGGGCCTGCCAGTTAGCAATGATAGGGAAACGGGAGGGGTGAGAGAGAGAGAGAGAGAGAGATTGATAACCACCAGATGTTCCTTACACAGAGTCTAAGGTCAACTGAACAAATGAAGAAGCCAGTGAATCCCTGCACCGGATTGGTCCATATGATTGCACTTGTGGGTGTGGATGTGTGAGATGAACCTTAACCTGGATGGGGAACTGAAGATAACTTAGTGTTGGAATGATGATTACGAATCCAACATGGCGATGCTAATAAATCGAACCTTGTGTGAGAGCACAGGAGTGGAATGTGATTTATTTCTCAGATGTCTAATTACAAGAGACGAATGAGATAAGAGAACTGTGATCTTGGAGCTAAAGGGAAACTTCTCCATGTCTTAGCCATTAACGATTTTGGAAGCCAAGCAGACGAAAGAATTGACTGGAAGTGACATATCAACATCTTGATGGCCAGTGACCACAGAGAGACACAGCAATACAAAAAACAGAACTCCATGGAATTCAGAGACAGGAACACTGAATAACGTTCTATTCTCTAAACCCCTCTCCCTCATAAGAAAATTAACTGAATTGACTGCTTTCTGTTACTAACTAAACTCATGGGAAATTAATAAATTTAAACCTGAAAGACTCCACTAGAGATGTACTAGAAATACGGGACTTACAATACTACTGAAGATTTTTGAAGAGGAATGGGATATTTAAAATCTTAGAAAAACAAAAATCAAATCCTAAAAGAAATGGCAAGTAACCCACCAAGATGTAGTAAAATGCCAGCACCAACAACATCAATTAATATTTCCTCCCCAGTACCACAAGGACAAATAGATGAGATGCTGACCACAGAAAAAGAAAAAGGAGGAGCATCATTGAGTCAAAATATGAACAACACCCTGACCCTGATGCAAGAAACAATGCTGAAGCTTAAGAGTTCATAACAAATAACTATATGTAATTGAAAGCAGATATTTTATTTTTTTATTTTATTAATAGAGTTGAAAGGGACCGTTAGGTCATCGAGTCCAACCCCCTGCCTCAGCAGGAAACCCTACAGCACCCCAGCCAAATGGAAGTCCAATCTCCTCTTGAAGGTGTCCAGAGTTGGGGAGTTCACCACCTCCCCTGGCAGGCAGTTCCATTGGTTGATCGCTCTGACCGTCAGGAAGTTCTTCCTTATTTCCAGGTTGAATCTCTCCTTGGTCAGCTTCCAACCATTGTTCCTCGTCCGGCCCTCTGGTGCCCTGGGGAATAAAGAGACCCCCTCCTCACCGTGGCAACCACTCAAGTATCTGTAAACTGCTATCATGTCCCCTCTAGACCTTCTTTTTTCTAGGCTGTCCATGCCCAGTTCTCTCAATCTCTCTTCGTAAGTCTTGGTTTCGAGTCCCCTAATCATTTTGGTTGCTCTTTTTTGCACCTTCTCCAGAGTTTCGATGTCTTTTTTGTAGTGAGGTGACCAAAATTGGATGCAGTACTCCAGGTGGGGTCTGACCAGGGCATAGTAGAGTGGTATTAGTACTTCCCTGGTCTTGGAGCGTATTCCTCTGTTGATGCAGCTTAGGATTGAGTTGGCTTTTTTGGCTGCTGCTGCACATTGCTGACTCATGTTTAGTTGATTGTCCACCAAGACTCCAAGATCTCTTTCGCAGTCACTACTGCTGAGTGGGGTATCTCCCAGGCTGTATGTATGTCTAGGGTTCTTTTTGCCGAGGTGGAGGACTCTGCATTTGTCGGTGTTGAACCTCATTTTGTTGGTATGGGCCCACTGTGATAGTCTGTCTAGGTCTTCTTGTACTCTGAGCCTGTCCTCAAGGGTGTTGGCTACCCCCGCCAGCTTGGTGTCATCTGCAAATTTTATTAGTTCCCCTTTTATTCCCTCGTCCAGGTCGTTGATGAAGATGTTAAAGAGTACAGGACCCAGGACAGAGCCCTGTGGTACTCCACTGTCTACTTTTTTCCATGTGGATTTGGTGCCGTTGAGGACAACTCGTTGGGTGCGGTTGGTCAGCCAACTGTTTATCCATCTACATATGTAGTAATCTACTCCATTTTTTTCTAGTTTGTGGATTAGGAGATTGTGGTCAACTTTATCGAAAACCTTGCTGAAATCCAAGTATATGAGGTCCACTGAGTTGCGTTGGTCAACTGACTTGGTTATGGTGTTGAAAAATGATATGAGATTGGTTTGGCATGATTTGTTTCTGATGAATCCGTGCTGGCTATTGGATATGATCTTGTTTGTTTCTAGAAAGTGGGTAAGTTGTTTTTTGATTATTTTCTCCAGTATTTTTCCAGGTATAGAGGTCAGACTGATTGGTCTATAGTTACCTGGGTCAGTCTTTTTGCCTTTTTTGTGGATGGGGACTACGTCAGCTCGCTTCCAGTCTTCCGGTAGGTCTCCAGTGATCCAGGATATTTGGTAGATGAGGAGGAGTGGTTCTGCTATGGTGTCTGCCAATTCTTTTAGGACTTTGGGGTGAAGTCCGTCTGGCCCTGGTGATTTGTATTCGTTGAGTTCCCTCAGGTAGTCCCTCACTGTGCTTTTGTCTATGTTGAGTTCGGTTCTGGGGCAGTTTGTTGCAGTTAAATTGCAGATTGGTTGGAGGGAGGTTCCCTTTTGTGTGAAGACTGATGCAAAGTAGGCGTTGAGTAGCTGTGCTTGGTCATTGCTGTCTGTGATTTCTCTACCCTCTTCGTTTTTTAGTGTGACGATTGTTTCTTTGATTTTCTTCTTATTGTTGATGTGTTGGAAGAATCTTTTTTTGTTGTCTTTGACTTCCACTGCAAGGTGTTGTTCATATTGTGCCTTTGCTGTTTTTATTTTTTGTTTGCAGGAACTGGCTGTTTGCTGATATTCCGCTTTGATTATGAGTCCTTCTTTCCATTGTTTGTACTTAGCTTTTTTTCCTTTTATGTCATCTGCAAGGGCTTTGTTTAGCCATGCAGGTTTAGTTTTGGTTTTCCTGTTTTTCCTTTTCATGGGGATTGCGTTGTTTTGGGCGTCTATGATGCTGTTTTTTAGGATCACCCAGGCTTCCTGAGTGGTTTTTCCTTCTAAGAGTTCGTTCCAGGGGCATTGTTCAAGGTTCGCTCTGAGCTTGTTAAAGTTCGCTTTTCTGAAGTCTGGGACTGTAGTGGTGTTGGGTATAGTAGCTAGTGATTGCACTATGTTGAATTTGAGGATGACGTGGTCGCTCTCTCCCAGTTTCCCTTCTTCTTCTGTTCCCTCTATTGTTTCTTCCCTGTTTGTTAGTATTAGGTCTAATATAGCATTCCCTCTGGTTCCTGTTTCAACTTTTTGGGTTAGAAAGTTGTCAGCTAGACTGGAAAGAAATTTGGCAGACTTTCCGCTTGGTGCTGAGTTAGTTTTCCAGTTGATGTCTGGGTAGTTGAAGTCCCCCATTATTGTCGTGCTGTGTTTGTTGCATATGTCTGTTAGTTGGCATGTGAAGAGGTCGTCCATTGTGTCTGTTTGATTGGGTGGTCTGTAGTATACTCCAATTGTGGTGTTGCTCTTTTTTTCTTTTATGTTGACCCATATGATTTCTAGGGGGTTATCATCTTTGGTTGAATGTAGTTCTGTGGCAGTGTAGTGGTCTTTGATGTATAGTGCAACACCTCCTCCTTTCTTGTTTGACCTGTTCTTCTTGAAGAGGTTGTAACCCATTATCTGTGTGTTCCAGGCGTGTGTTTCGTCCCACCAGGTTTCTGTGATTCCAATTAGATCGTATTGGCCCTCGTGTATTAATAATTCCAGTTCATCCTGTTTTTTTCCCAAGCTTTGTGCGTTCGTGTACAGGCATTTTAGATGTTTGTGTTTGTTTGCAGGTAGAAATTTTTTATTCTCAGGTTTGTTTGTAGGCTTGTCCTGTTCCCCTTCCTTGTTTTGTTCAGTGTTTTGTCGTATAGTTTGGTCACCCTCCCCTCTCAGAGCTAGTTTAAAGCCCTCCTGATGAGTTGGGCTAGTCGGTTGCCTAGGAGGTTCTTCCCCGCTCTAGTGAGGTGTAGCCCGTCGCTTGCTAGAAGCCCTTCTTGGAGATAGTGCAGGCCATGGTCGAGGAAGCCGAAGTTCTTATGGCAACACCATCCTTTAAGCCAGGGATTTATCTGCGGGATTTTGCGTTCTCTGGCGGGGTGTCGTCCTCTAGTGGGGAGGATGGAAGAAAAAACAACCTGAGCACCTGTTTTTCTGATTGTGTTGCCCAAGTGGTCATAGTCTTTCATGATTTGGTTCATGTCTTTCCCTGTGTCGTTGGTTCCCGCATGAATCACCAATAGTGGGTAGTAGTCCGTGGGTTTGAGTATTTTGGTGAGGTTTTCAGTTATGTCAGAGATTTTAGCTCCAGGGAGGCAGCACACCTCTCTAGATTGGTTGTCTGGTCTGCAGATGGGAGGCTCAGTTCCCCTGAGGATTGAGTCTCCAATTACCAGTACTCTCCTTTTCTTTTTGGCTGGCTTGGGGTGAGGGAGGTTAGCTTCTGTTGTTGAGGCTTTTGGTGGAGTTGTGCTGTGCTTGGTTCTTGGTGGTACTTTGTCAGTTGTTTGCAGGTTTTCTTGTTCCGAGAGTACTGAATATTTGTTGCTTGTAGGCAGTGGGGTTGGGAGGAGGAGGGTTGGAGTTGGTGGAGGCTTGTTTTTTCGTCTTAGGGTGATGTGTGTCCAGCTATTTACTGCTTCTGGGGCGTGGATTCGGCTTAGCTCTGGGGTGTTGGTTTTGTTGGGAGTCTGATGGATTTTCTCATTGTGATTTTGGTGCTTCAGGGTTGTTAGGTTTTTCTCTAGGTTTTCGATTTTTTCCTCAAGTAGCTGGATGAGTTTGCATTTGTTGCAGGTAAAGTTTTGGAGGTTTGAGGGGAGGAGTGAGTACATGGAGCACAAACTGCAGCACACCATGGATTCAGTTCCGTCTTCATCTATGCTTGTTCGGGGAGTGACTTCTGTGTGCATGGTTGGTGTATATTCTCTCTCTCTCTCTGTGTTGTTCTTTATGTGTGTGGTAGGTTGCAGGGTGGGTGCGGGAGAGTGTAGAGGTGACATGTCTGCTCTTGTTGCTGGGTTGGTGAGTTCCTCTGCTTCCCTGGTCAGCAAACCCGGTGTTCTTTTGCCTTGCGGTGAGCTTTTAGCTTCTTCCCAGCATGCACCAGGAGTATGCAAATTACCCCCTGAAGCTCAGATTCCTGGGTGGTGAGTTCCTCTGCTTCCCTGGTCAGCAAACCCGGTGTTCTTTTGCCTCGCGGTGAGCTTTTAGCTTCTTCCCAGCATGCACCAGGAGTATGCAAATTACCCCCTGAAGCTCAGATTCCATATATCCATATATCAAGGTTGGAAAATAGGTTAGAAACTGCCGAAACAGCAACGCAAAAGAACGAACAAAAAATAACTATTGTAGAAAACAGAACAAAATGGGAAAAAAATTGAATAAGTAGATCAAAAACTAAAGGGCTCCAGTAAAGATTTAGAAAACTCCTTGAAACTTAGTCAAAACTGAGGAAGAAAATTTAAGAGAAGTAATGATAACCATAGTTGCTGGAATACTACAGTTAAGCCGTGATGAAGTGATCAATGAAAAACATTCCTAAGGGCAACGTTTGGGAAAATAGAGGAACAATACCAGGGGGAATTAATTGTTGTTGGAGATATGAACTGGGATTTGAGAGGGCAGTCAAAGGAATTACAAAGATACGGATTAATCAATATTTATGATAGGGTAAAGGAAACACAGCAACCAACATACTACTATCATAGGCATGCGAAATATACTTATATAGATTATGTATTATTTAAAAAAATAAATAACTGGAATATAAGGAAAATTAAAACTGGAGGGATATGGATTTCAGATCATGCCATGGTAGTCATAGAGATGGGATTAGGTAAGATGGATAGGGAGTATAAATGGACACATAAGAATTATTTATTTAGGGGTAAAAAAGAAAGGGAGGAATTGCTAAAGGTAATGGATAACTTAGAGTCAGCAGAGCATGCGATTGTTTGGGATGCGGCTAAGCCAGTCCTTCAAGCCCATGCTATTTCTCAAGAAATTATCTATAATAGGAAAAGAAAAGAAATGAAGGATAAAAAGATTAAAGAAATAGAGAAATGCCAGAGAGAGCTACAGGAAAACTATAGAATAGAAATAAAACAAAAGTTGGAGCAACTAAAACAGGAGTTGAATCAAATAGAGGATCTAGAATTATGTAAAAGAAATTTTAGTAAAAGGTGAAAGATTTATACAATCTGGAGAGAAACCAGAGTATTTTAGGAGGGACTGCGCAGGCGTCAAGGCTAGACGCGCCTCTTTTTCGAGCTCTAATTATGATTTATTAAATAAAGGTGAAATTCCTCCTTAAAACATCATAAATCCTTCTTGAAGGAAAGCAGAAGAATAAAGCATTCTCAGGAGGTCAGAGAGAATTTAAGATCTGAGTTTCTAAGGAAGACGGGACTTCTTTCGCTATTAAGAGTGAGTACAATCAATTTTAATAAAATGGCTGAAGGGTCTGAACCTAGCCTTGGCAAAATCAAGACGAAGCTGGATCGGCTATTACAAATTGTTTCAGGCTTTGAACAGAAGTTTCAGAAAGTGGAATCTGCTTTAGAAAATCTTTTTTTAGACTTTAAAACAGTTAAGAAGGAAGGAGAGATGGCGGCAGAAAAAATTCAAAGTTTGGAAAAACAAGCTAAAATTCAGGATAAGACTTTTAAACAATTGAATTACAGAATTGCTAATTTGGAAGATCGCCAAAGATGAAGGAATTTACTTCTGTGTGGATTTAGACCAGACTTTGCTTCAGGTTCAAAATTAAATGAAGCAATTCTAGGTTGGATGCAAGCGCAGGGTGCTCAGGTTCTTTCTGATGATATTTTACGTGTCCATTGGGCTGTCCCATGTAGAAACCGGGAGATGCAAAGAGACATTGTTATGGCTTTGGTCAGCGAGAAAAAAGCTGAGGACATTTACAAATATTTGAAAAGCTGTGCCAGCCTTAAACAAGATGGGAACGAGATAAGAATTCTGAGAGATCTCTCTTGGGAAACCTTGAGAGCGAGAGCTGCCTTATGCCCAATTTCAAGCCACCTATATCAAAATGGAAAAAAGTTTATTTGGGGGTTTCCAGCTGCCATTTTGGTGTTTCAAGAGAACAAGATGTTCAGAGCTTGGTCACTGGAAAAGGGAAAGGCATTATTGAATCAACTGGGTATTCAGTTTCAAGAGAGTGTGCCACAAGGAGCAGAAGGAGGAGGGACTGTAGAGCCAAAAAGAGCTGAAGAAGGAGAAGGAGGAGAAGATTATTTTAGCAGTCGCAGTACCCCAGACGAGGAGGAAAGGCAAAGGGAAAAAGAGCTGAAGGAGTTAATCGGGCAGGTGGAGGCCATTACAAGAGAGCAGAGAAGAACGAGAGCCCAGCGGGACAAGAAAGCAAAGAAGTGATTTCATCAGAGACGTTTCTGGAATGCAGTGTTAACTCTTATTTTTGTTGGGGGGAGAAGGGGAAAAGATAAAGGAAGTTTTAAAAAAAGTAAAAGAAGGAATCATTTAAACGGATAAGGGAGAGTGGGAGAGGAATTTTTCTCTTTAATTAAAGAGAAAGTGAAGTGGAAAGTGGAGCTCAGTGGGGTGAGAACGCAATCCGGAGTAGTGCCTCATGATTCGACAAGGTTTTTTCTTGTCCTCTCCCAGTTTGGTGGGGGGAGCATGGGGGGAGACACTTTGGTGGGGTAACTGGGGTAAGGAAGGAGAAAACAAGCAAACCAAGAGGGGGAAATGGATATTACTGTATATTAAGTATGAGTGTAGTATAATGGTTTTAAATGTAAATGGTTTGGGATCTGATTTAAAACATTACAGGATATTGAGAATGGCTAAGCAAAATAAGGTGAATATTATGATTTTGACAGAAACACATAAAAGATGGGGAGGAAGGGATAAATTGATTAATGCTAGAAATTGGAAATGGGTATATGAATCTCAAGGAACGCAAAATAGTAGAGCTACGGCGATTCTTATTCATCAGAGGGTTTTATTTGAAGAGGTTGGAGTTCAGAAAGATAGAGAAGGGAGGTGGTTGTTTGTTAAAGGGAAAGTTAATCATCAGAAGTTGACATTGGCAGCAATTTATGCCCCGAATGCGAAAACAAAACAATTTATAATAAATACAAAAATGAAGCTAGATAACTTTATGGAGGGCACAACGTTTTTGGCAGGAGATTTTAATATGCAATTAACAAATGGGATCGGAAATAGTAGGATGTTACATTTAAATAGACTTAATATGGTGGATCTTCATGCAGATATTCCAAATAGAGGTACTTATTATTCAGCAAGATATCATACATTTAGTTGCATTGACTATATATCAATGAATAGAGTGGACAATGAATAGAGTGGACAATTTGATATCTAAAAAAGTAGATATCAAAAGTATTTAGTTGTCAGATCACGCCCCACTATTGGCAAAATTGGAAATAGGTCAGGAATGCAACCAAAGAATTTGGAGATATAATGCAGTTGTAACTGCTAGTGAACAAGATAAAGATAAATTGCAGACAGAGTTATGTGAATATTTTAGAATTAACGATATAGGTGATATTAAACAATCAATTGTGTGGGATGCATGTAAAGCTTTTATGAGGGGACAATGTATATGTATGGAAACAGATATTAGAAAAAGGTGGGGTAGAGAAAGGGAAATGAAGATAAGGGAAATAGACTTGATACAAGAGCAGCTAAGATTAACTAAGAGTAGGGATTGGAATAGTTTATTGAAATTGAAAAGGAAACAATTGATGGTATATGATTAGATCCAATGGAATAAGATGAGAATGATGATGAGACAAAAATCTTTGAGTTCGGGGACAAAACCAATGCAACAAATGGCAAGATATTTGAAGAAGAGGAAAGAAAAATCATGTATATTAACACTGAGAGACCCTAATGGAGAGGTTAGATATGGTAAAGAGCAGCTAGAGAAGATAATGAGAAAATATTATGAGGATTTGTATAAAGAGGAAAATAGTAAGCGAAGAAGGCAAACAAATATTGAATGCAGAAATCACACAAGAAGAAATTGCTAGAGTAATTAAAGGGTTAAAACAAGCCAAAGCACCGGGCCCAGATGGGTTTACAGGGGAATTTTATAAAACTTATATGAATGTATTGTTGCCGTACCTGGGGAAACTGTTTAATAATATATTGTTAACTCATGATATCCCGCAGACATGGAAGCTTTTAGAGATTGTTACTATTCCGAAGATGGATCGAGATTTAAGAGAGCCTGGGTCCTACCGTCCTATCAGTTTGGCAAATCAAGATAATAAAATATTTATGAAGATATTGGCAAATAGACTTGAAAATATTTTACCAAAAATAATTGAAGAGGATCAATACGGATTTGTGAAGGGAAGGAAAATAAGTGAACCAATTAGAAATGTAATAAATGTGATGCACCATGCTAGCGTTACTAAAAGGAAATTAGGAATTCTGAAATTAGATGTTTATAAAGCTTTTGATAAAGTTAACCATAGTTATTTATATAAACTATGTGTTCTGCCAGGCTCTCTGGTATGAGCCTCTCGAAAATTCAAGTGTACAAATTTCAGACACACACACATTTGAAAATTCAAAACAATGTTCTTTATCACAAAATTCAAAAGAAACAAAGTACCCTTTTTGTATTGCAAAGAGCACTCATCCCAAAACAACCTTGTAGGCTATACAATTCCCTTAATCAGTCCTTAAGTACTTAGCTAGCAGCTGTGAAGAAACTTCACAGCCCTCCTTCTTCCAACGAAGTGAGACATACACACTTTGCTCTGCTTTGGTTTCAAAGGCGTGAAAAATCAACAAAGTACGGAAAACAGCAAAACACGGTCCTGAAGAACTGCGATCAGATAATTTTCCACAACGGCCAAACCAACACACTGCTATTTGTATCAGCAGCTCTAATTACTAGAGCCCCACCCAAACACAGCTGGCCTCTCTTATCTCCTGTAATATGTCCCCAATTGGTCTCTTCTATGCATAACTCTGCGCCTGCGTGGGTCCAAGACTTCTGCATCCGAATCGACCGAAGATAATGGAGATTGGCTTCCTGGCCTGTGTGCCAAGCCCCCCTCTTCCAAGTCACCCCCACCTTCTTCTTCGTCCAAGGAAACTGAACTACCTGCCTATGTTGGCAATAAAACAGGCCTATGGCATGTTGATGTTTCCTCTGCATCCACCTCCACATTCCTTGGGGCAGGAGCTGGGCCAGTGCCAACCACAACACTATGTAAGGAATTAAATATGGGGGATATATTTTGTGAAACTATAAAAGAGATTTATAATACTAAATGGCACCAAGCAGGGATGTCCTTTATCTCCAATGTTATTTGTAATAGCAATAGAGATGTTAGCTTAATAAGTTAAGACAAGATAACACTAGGGCAGGATACAAAATAGGGGAAATAGAAATGAAATTAAACCTATTTGCAGATGAAGCAATTATATTGACCCAGATCCCGGTGGAGATGATTAAAGGTATAAGAAATATTTTACAAAAGTTTAAATAGGAATCAGGATTGTCGGTTAATATGGAAAAATCAGAGATTATGTGTTTAAATACAGGTCCGAGAGAGCAGATAGAAATCAGGAAAGAATCAGGGTTGAAGTTAGGACTAAAGAAAATTAAATATCTGGGAATTTGGTTATTGAGAAATCCAGCGAAAATTGAGGACGTGAATTATAGATTAATATGGAGGAAAATATTGAAACAGATGAAGAGCTGGAAAGAGAAAAAGCTTAGGAGAATCTCTAAAATAAGAGCCTTGAAAATGATGATAATTCCCAAAATGATGTATCTGTTTCAGGTACTGCGGGGGGGGGGGGGCTATCAGCATCCAAGTTTAGAGAGTGGGACAAAAAACTTAATTACTGGGTTGAAGAAGATAAGAGACCAAGAATAAGAAAACAGTGGTTAATAGCGAACGAAAAATAGGGTGGATGGGCAATTCCTGGAAGCATTTCAAATTGAAAGATTAATGGAGTTGCAATTATTCGAGAATAAATGGGTGAAACTGGAAAAATAGATAAACGGGATGAAGAATAGAGAATTAATCTTTATAAAGTGGAATAGGAGTGACTTAAATAAACTAATAGGTCCCATGAAAGGGACTATGGAAATTTGGAAAAAATGGCAGAGGAAAATAGGATTATATAAATCAAAACTGTCATCGATTTATATAATAAAGATAATTAAATAAATTTAAATAGGAATATAGGAGAGTTGAAGGAAGAGGGATAACTAAGATAGAACAGTTATATGAGAAGGATGGGAGGCCAAGTAGAAATCGTATAGAATGGTGGTTGGGTAAGGGAAGATGGCTACAAATAAATGCAATATGTAAATATCTGAATGAAAGGGAGAATAAAGAAGCATTATTTAGGGAGGAGATAGAGTTAGAGAAAATAAGAGAAAAAACTGAGGGTACTAAGCAGTGTTCACTCTAATTTTTTCCCGGTGTGGACAGAAAAGTATAGTGTCTGAGCGACTGGGCGGCATAGAAGTCTAAATAAATAAATAAATGGATAAATAAATAAATGTGTGGGTGCACGGTATCATGCATGCACGAGTTCTGACATCCACAATTTGCTCCCCCTCCTTCTCTCTCCTCCTTCCTCTTTTGTCTCTTTCCTTTCTCTCCCTCCCTTTCTCTTTCCTTTTTAAATCTCTCACTCTTTTAATCTCTCACTCTTTCTTTCTCTCCCTCCTTTTCTCTCTTTCCTTTCTCTCCCTCCCTTTCTCTTTTTCCTCTCTCCCTCCCTCTTTCTCTCTATCCTTTCTATCTCTCACTCTTTCTTTCTCTCCCTCCTTCATTCCCTCTTTCTCTCCCTCCTTTTCTCTTTCTTTTCTCTTCCTCCCTTTTCTCTCCCTCCCTCTTTCTCTCTATCCTTTCTATTTCTCACTTTCTTTCTCTCCCTCCTTCATTCCCTCTTTCTCTTTCTCCCCCTCTCTTTCTTTCTCTCCCTTTCTGTTTCTTTTCTCTCCCTCTTTCTCTATCTTTTCTATCTCTCACTCTTTCTTTCTTTCTTTCTTTCTGTCCCTCCTTTATTCCCTCTTTCTCTCCCTCCTTTTCTCTCTCTTTCCTTTCTCTCCCTCTTTCTCTCCTGGGGCTGCCTGTGCCTGCCCTGCGCCCCTCATCATGGATGGACCGCATTCGGAATCGGCACCCCCACACACAGAGGGCAAGAAGCTCGGCGGCGGGGCACGCTGCTAGGCTGCTTGCCTTTTGGCAGTCCCTGGTCGGCACCCCCCCATGGATGGACATTGTCAGTCCGGCAGATCCCCCCCGTGGACAGACATTGGGCCGGTGGATCCACACTCCCCTCCACAAATGGACATCGTCGGGCTGCCGGATCTGCCCCCCACCCCCACGGATGGACATCGGGCTGGCCGGGCCGGTGGATCCACCCTCCCCTCCCCAGACAGACATCATCGGGCCGCCGGACATCGGGCTGGTGGGGCCGGCAGATCTGCTCTCCCTCAATGGATGGACATCGTTGGTCCGGCGGATCCGCCCACTCCACCCCAGCGGATCCGTGGATGGACATCGGGCTGGTGGGGCTGGTGGATCTGCTCTCCCAGCCCACACCCCCGCAGACAGACATTGGGCTGGCGGCGGTCCGGCAGATCTGCAAAAAAAAAACCCATGGTAAGGGGATTACCCATCCTAGCCGGAGGAGAAAGGGTTAAAGGGGCTGGAAGGAAAGCGGGCCAACAATTGGCCTCTTTCTTTCTCACCTGTCCCCCTTTACTGGGCGCTGTAGTGTGGGAATTTAAAGTCTTATCAACAGTTTGCCAATTCTAGTGCAGAGGTCGGTCCTATTATCACATGTTCATTCCAGGGTTTGCCAATCTGATTGTGCCTCTCACCCGCTTGTTGCAGAAAGAAGTACCATTTCAATGGGGTGAGGGGGAGCAGCAGGCCTTTGAGGCTCTCAAGGTTGCTTTCATGAAAGAACCCTTGCAGCAGCATCCAGACCCGTGTTGGCCCTTTGTTGTGGAGACCAATGCCTCTGATGTTGCCATTGGCGCTGTGCTTCTACAGGCCCGTCCAGAGGGTAGCACCCTATTTCCGTGTGCCTACCACTCCCGTAAGCTCACGTCCTCAGAGCGGAACTACATGATTTGGGAAAAAGAACTGTTGGCAGTCAAGTCAGTGTTTGAGATGTGGAGACATCATCTCAAGGGTGTTTGGCACCAGGTGGAGGTCCAGATGGACCATAGAAATCTGGAGTATCTGCAAACGGCCCAAAAGTTGAACCAACGACAGATACATTGGTCATTCTTCGCACGGCTCAACTTTTGGATCAGGTACACACCAAGTTTCCAAAACTCCAGAGCAGACACTTGGAAACCTGAGTTCCTGCATCCCAAAGAACCGGCCCCGTTACAAACGATCCTACCTGTGGAAGAGTTGGCTGCTACCCATGACTTCGTCGATTTACGGAGGCATATTCATGAGATACAGCGGGGGGATGGGTTTGTGACACAGCGGGTGCGGGAGATGGTGCCCAATTCTCCCTGGACATTTGTGGATGGACTGCTCTGGTACCGGGGCAGTTGTATGTATCAGCAGGGCCGCTTCGCGGATTAGTCATGACCCAATGTCACGAAAATCCCGCGGCGCATCATTTTGGCTTATTCAAAATGTTGGACTTAGTGTCCCGAACGTTTTGGTGGCCGCGGCTCCAGGATGATGTTCACTCTTATGTTACCACATGTAAACGGTGTTGTGAGGCCAAGTCGGCTACAGGGGCCCTGCCAGGATTATTGCAGCCATTGCCAATGCCTACGAGGCCGTGGGGAGTTATCTCCATGGACTTTGTCACACTTTTGCCACTGTCGTCGAGGTTCACCATGGTGATGGTGATGATGGACATGCTGACGAAAATGGTATATTTCATCCCGTCGCCAGGTGCCCACAACTCAGGTAACCTCCCAATTATTTTTACAGAACGTGTTCTGGCTCCATGGGATTCCAGATCGGGTGTTGTTGGACCGGGGGACTCAATTCACGGCACGGTTCTGGAGGGAACTCATGTCCGTGTTACAGATACAAGTTTGTCTTGCTTCAACAAAGCACTCTCAGACTGATGGTGGCACCGAGAACGTCATCAGCATTCTGGATCAATATCTGCAGTGCTTTGTGTCGGACTGGCAGTCCAACTGGTCACTTTTTCTCCCAGTGGCCGAATTTGCTTTTAATACCTCCATACAACTCATGCCTTTCTATGCGAATTACGGGTTCCATCTACATTTTTCCTGTTAACCCTATTAGATTCCCCAGTCTCAGCAGCAGAGAACTTCCTCTCAGAACTTCACACAGTTCATTAAATGGTAAAGCGTTAACTGATCAAGGCCAAAGAGGACTACAAGCAGGTTGCTGACCGGTCCCAGTGAGACGTCCCCCCATTGGCCACTGGGGATAAGGTGTGGTTGTCCACAAAACACATCACCTCGGAGCTACACCATCGTAAATTGGATCCACAATTCCTGGGCCCTTTCCTGATCGAGCAGGTCATCAATCCGGAAGCGTATTGTCTCACCTTGCCTGCCAACATGCAGGTCCACCCCGTCTTCCATCATTCCCTCTTGGTCGCAGTTCGTCCCAATTGCCTGCTCCGTCCAAGTGTACCAATCCTGCCTGTTCAGGATTATCTGCCCGACATCATGATCCATGCCATCCAGGACTCTCATTGGGTGGATGATTGTTTTCAGTACTTAGTACAATGGATTGGGGGTGAGCCAGATGATTGCTTGTGGGTGGAGGCTGCATTGGTCGATGCTCCCACCGTCATTCAGGCTTTCCATGTGCAATTTCCACCAAAGCCCCGTCCCTTGCGCTTGAGTTAGGGGAGGGGCCTTCCAGGGGAGATGGTGTTGTGGCTGGATCTGGGCCAGCTCCTGCCCCAAGGACTGTGGGGGTGGATGTGGGTGAATCTTCGTAGTGTCAGAAGCCATTGTTACTGCCGTCTGCTGCTGACAGCGACACAGGGAGTGAATGTGAACTGGGATCCTCAGAGGGGGGCCTGGCAGACAGCCAATTAGGGAGCAATTCATCCTCCTCCTTATCTTCACTGGACTCAGATGAAGAAGCATTAATTGATGTACATAGGCACTGGGCAATGAATAGAAAAGAGCAGCTACATAGGTATTACAAGAGACAAGAGAGTTCACCGAGGTTGGGTGTGGTTCAACTAATTAGGGCTGTTGTTAAATGGGCAGCATGCCGGCTTCTGAGTGTGGAAGATTATCTATTCGGAGAAAGAGGAAGTGACTTTCGTTTCAAGGACTCTCTTTGCATCGATCCCAGGACTTTTATAATTAACCCATAGTCAAGTGTGTGAGTTGCCAATGGTTGAAGAAGGGTAACTGTGAAGTTTTCACAGCTGCTCGCTAATTGCTTTGTGTTTGTTTATTGCCTTCAAGTCTGTTACTTTGAAAGTGTGCCCTTTGACTGCAAAAAGGGTGTGTTGCTTTTATTTTATTTTCGATAAAAATGTTGTTCTTGACTGTTCAAGTGTACGTGTTTGAATTCATACCTTTGCACCTAATTTGGGGCTCGTGCCGTTGAGCCCGGCAGAACATGTATAGATTGTTTAATAACATACTGAAAGATGGTAAGATACCAGTCATAGAAGGAAGCGGAAATTATAACAATTTTAAAACCAAATAAGGACCCTAAAGAAGTTAGTTCATATAGACCAATTAGCAAAGAGGTTAGATTAAATCTTACCAAGATTCCCAGCTCGAATTTGAAAAAGCTTCCTTTTATTTAAGGTTGCAAAACATCCCAGAAGAAAGGGGGGAAATCTATTTGAGACAGTTGTCGATATATTTATGGAGGAGTTGAAAATAGATGAAGAAGAATTAGGCAGACATATTGACAAGATTTATCGAGTGCAAACCAACTATGCTCGGCGACATCAACTCCCCAGGGAAATTCATGTTAGATTTATGAAGAAAACTTTAAGGGATGAAATCTATAAAAATACCAGAGGTATAGTAGCATATAAAGGAAAAGATATCAAAGTACTAAAGCAGATCCCAAGAAGAATTAGGGAGAAAAGAAGGGATTTTCATTATTTCACTATTGAATTACATTATTCCAGCAAGACTTGCACAAATGTACAAAGGGATAAATCCATATTGTTGGAGATGCAAGGAACACATGGGGACCTACTACCACATTTGGTGGACCTGCCCAAAAATAAAGAAATTTTGGATTAAAATACAAGATTGGCTAACAGATATATTTCAAATTAAAATAAACAGAAGACCTGAAGTATTCCTACTAGGAATAATAAATCAAAAATTAGACAAAAATAAGTATTACCTACTGATAAATATACTGACTTGCAACTAGAATGGCGATAGCCCAATGCTGGAAACAGCCTAATCCTCCGGAAGATTCGTTAATTTTTTTAAAAATGGATTGTGTAGAACTTGATGCTTTAACTTTAAAATTAAAAAACAAAGAAAACTCCGATTATTATAAAACATGGAACTCATTTTATGATTGGTTTAAGAGGAGAAATAGAAGTTTAAAATGAAATACGATAATAACAATGCGTTAAGACATGTATTTATTGACAGAAAGATGAGATATGATGTAAATACAACTGTTTTTGTAAAGACAAAATCTTTATGTAACTAAATTAATTAACAAAGAGTGTACAGAAGGCGGTTAAAAGATAACAATAACAATAGAGAAGACATTGATAACCAAAAAGAACAATAATGAATGCCGATGATTTCTATTCACCAGAAAATAATTTGATATCCAACAAGATTGTAACCTTCTCCGGGTCCCGTCGACTAAACAATGTCGTCTGGCGGGCTCCAGGGGAAGAGCCTTCTCTGTGGCGGCCCCGGCCCTCTGGAATCAACTCCCCCCGGAGATTAGAACTGCTCCCACCCTCCTCGTCTTCCGTAAACTACTTAAGACCCATCTATACCGCCAGGCATGGGGGATTTGAGACACCTTTCCCCCAAGCTTATTATAATTTATGTTTGGTATGTATGTGCTGTTTGGTTTTTAATTGATAGGGTTTTTTAGTTTTTTCTTAATATTAGATTTGTGCCTGTACAATATTGTTTTATCGCTTGTTGTGAGCCGCCCCGAGTCTTCGGAGAGGGGCGGCATACAAATCTAATAAATTATTATTATTATTATTATTATTATTATTATTCCTCCTCTCAAGAGGATATTGATGAGATTTTTTTAAATGTTATTTGTAATTTTGTAATTGTCCCGGGTGTTTTTTGTTTGTTTTGGTGTGTATGTTTTCCCCCCCTTTTTTCTTTGTGTATTGCAAATATTGCAAATATACCAATGTATATACTTTTCTTATTATACTTTTTAACACAATTTAATAAAAATTACTTTTTTTAAAAAAAGAAATCTTACCAAAAATAATTGATAGGGACCAGTATGGTTTCATAAAGGGGAGGCAGATTACACACCCAATTAGAAATATATTAAATATAATGGCTAGAAAGGAACAGAAAAAGTGGGGTATAATTAAATTGGATGTATATAAAGCCTTTGATTCAATAGATCATAAATATCTATATACTGTGTTCTGTGGAGCTCTCTGGTAGAATCCTCCCAAAAACGCACAGATACAATTTCAGACACACACACGTTTGAAAATTCAAAACAATGTTCTTTACAATGAAAATTCACTTAAACCAAGCCCTCTTTTGGGATAGCAAAGAGCACTTGTTTCCAAACAAACTGGTAATTTGTACAAGTCCCTTATCAGTTCTGTGATACTTAGCTTGCAGCTGTGAGGCAATTCACAGTCCTTCTTTTTTCACAAAGTGAAACACACTTTGCCCTGGTTTAGTTTCAAAGCGGGAAAAATCAGCACACAAAAGGTCAAAGTCAGTAAAGCAGTCACGAAACACAACAATCAGATAATCCTCCACAATGGCCAAACCCACAGGCTGCTCTTTATAGCAGCCTCACTAATTACCACAGCCCCACCCAACCACAGGTGGCCTCATTTTCTTTGATAATAATCTCTCAGTTGTTGTTGCCTATGCATCACTCTCCGCATGCATGGCTGTATCATTAACTCTTGTTCTGAACCCAAGGAGGAGCTAGATAATTGATCTCCTTCTGAGCTGTCTGCCACACTCTCCTCCTCCCTGTCACTCATGTCTTCTTGGTCAGAGGAGCCTTCATCAGCAGATTCCACCGGGGGCAAAACAGGCCTGCAGCATGTGGATGTCTCCCCACATCCACAGTCCTTGGGGCAGGAGCTGGGCCAGAGCTAACCACAACATACTGTAATGGAAAAATACAGAATTAATAAATCATATATAGAAACAATCCACAGGTGCTGGGACAAAAATTAGAGTTAGTAATAGGTTATCGAAAAGAGTAGAGCTACAAAGGGGTACCCATCAAGGTAGTCCTCTTTCA
The DNA here is from genome assembly GCF_031021105.1 of Erythrolamprus reginae. Taxonomy (NCBI): domain Eukaryota; kingdom Metazoa; phylum Chordata; class Lepidosauria; order Squamata; family Dipsadidae; genus Erythrolamprus; species Erythrolamprus reginae. The sequence continues at coordinate 32,519,801 of NC_091954.1, forward strand.
TCAGGGATATTTCTAATTGGTATTGAAAGTCTAGCAGAGGGAATTAGGAATAATGTAAGAATACAGGGTTATAAAATAGGAAATAAAGAACTAAAAATAAATTTGTATGCAGATTATATCTTACTGGTCACAGAAAATCCGCAGCATAAAATATATGAACTTAAAATAATTTTGAAAGATTTTAAGGCAATTTCAGGAATGGAAATAAATTTGAATAAATCAGAGATAATGTTAATGAACATGAGTTTGACAGAGCAAAAAAGAATAGCAGAGGAAGGAGGGATACAATTAGCAAAAAGTAGAATAAAATATTTAGGTATTCAAATAACTAAGAAAGAAGAGTGGCTTAAAAAGGGAATTATGATAAGATATGGATAAGAAGACAAATTAAGGAATGAAAAAGGAAATACCTATCAATAACAAAACGAACACAAGCAGCTAAGATATTGATCCTACCAAAATTAATGTACTTAATACAAGCACTGCCAGTGGAGATCCACACAGAACAATTAAAGGGATGGGATAGAGAATTGAGAGAATGGATCTTTGGAAGGAAAAGAAAGGTATAGATGATTCAAATTTAAAAACTATAGGACCCAGGAAATCAGCATTTAAAGTATGGAGTAGATGGCAGAAAGATTGGAAGCAAGGAATATCAAAATGGGCACCTATAAGAAGTGTAATAGGGAGGGGTGCAAAAGAGTTAGAAATAAATGGGTATAATCAAATAAAAGATTTATATAAAGAAGGGATGGATTAATGAAAATCAATGAGATAATACAAATAGGTGGACCCCAAAATTGGTTAAGATGGAGTGAGCTAATAAATAAGATAAAAACGGGTCTGACAGAAAATAAAATAGATATAATTTTGAAATATAGAGAGAAAGGATTAAGAGGAATAAAGGTAATATATAAATTAATGACATATAATAAGAAATATATGCTGAATCAAATTAAGAATAAATGGAGTAAGAATTTTGATTTAACGATGAAAGAATAGAAGGAATAATGAGAGGGATACAAAAAATTAAAATAGAGAAGTTTCAGGAAATGGAAAGGAAAATTTATCTGAAATGATATAGAACTCCTGTCCAGCTGGCATATATGATTGGAGGACTAAGCCCCAAATGCTGTCACTGTAGTCGTGCAGTAGAATGGTACACACATCTTTGGTGGGAATATGAGGAGATTCAAAAGTTCTGGACTTTAATACTGAAAAATATAAAAGGAATAGTTAAAAATGAATTGCAGGTAGGATGGTACATAATAGAAGGAGGTATTAAATAAATTCAAGTAATGAAGACAGAAGAACAAGAAGCATTAAGGACTATGATAAAAGCTGCTCATGCAACTATAGTATATGGATGGAAGGCTAAAAGTAAATGGACATTAAAATGATGGAACGATTATATATTTGAACAAGTACAAATGGAAATAACTCATATTATCTCACTGAACTGTTTATGGGCTGAAAAAGCTGAAAGGATAAGAAAAAATGGAAACTTTATTTTGCATGGGTGGAAAGAGATAAGGCCAACGAAGACATAAAGAAGAAATTGTCTAGAACTCTGACCTGGCTGGACCTATGAATAAGAAAGAACTGAGGAAAGGGAGGGGGAAGATTAAGGCTGCAATTAAGTATGAAAATTAAAAAATAAATAAATTTTTAAAAAAACCAATGAAATTGATGAAATCTTTAGAATCCAATTACGTTTGGTGGCACCAATTACCAAGAGAAGTTCACCTGAGATTCACTAGAAAAAATACTAGGGGTAGAGTGCACACAGCCTCCAGGGACGGCAAGCTAACATACAAAGGTAGAGAGTTGAACATCTTAAAGCAAATTCCAAGAAGGGTTTGAGAACGAAGGAGAGATTACAGAGCACTTCCCACATTATTAAATAAAAAAGACGAAAACTACATTCATTTGATTAACAAAGAAATTGAGATATTCTTATTATTTTCTTTGTAGGTGACCGATTTGGATAATTTATAATTTTTATTCCAAATTATGTCCCATTTATCTGAATTAATACCATATTCAAATTTTATATGCCAGCTTTGGATATTTCCTTTTAAGTTATAACTCTCCATTTTGTGTTTGAACAGAAAGTTGTATATTCTAGAAATCATTTTTTTGTTTTGCCTAATATTATCAAGTCTAACTCTGATTTCTTTTTTAGTATTCCTCTTTTTTCTTTTATCTTCTTCAAATCTTGCTTTTATTTGCATTAGTGGCCACCAATCAATTTTAATTCCTTCACTATCTAATTGTGTATTTGTTTTTAATTCTCTTTCATTTATCAAATCGTAATATGTAATTAATTTTTTAATCGTATTGGGGGCGCATCGTAGCCTCCATTGGGGAGAACCACCCAGGAGTTTGTAAATAATGCTGATTTTTAATTTTTGTCCATATCTCACTTATGACATTTCTGACTTTATGTCTCTTAAAATAAGTATGTATTTCCATCCATAATAAATGTGTGCCAGCCCAGATGTAAGTCATGTCCCTCAAGCAGAAGAAGTCATTTATTTTTTTAAATAAGCTATTATTGCCGCTTGGTGGTAAAGCTGAAAATTGGGAGAGAGCCTTATATTACTGTAATTCCGAAAGATGCCGAAAAAGGATCCGAAATTGTAGGCCAATTTCGCTGCTGAATGTGGATTATAAAATTTTCGTGATAATTTTGGCAGAAAAAACAAAAAAAGGATTGAATAAAATTATTAATTTGGATCAAACATTGCACCAGAACCATCTTGGACCTATTTGAATTTTGTGAGGCAGGTAGCTCTTGCCTTTCTGGATGCGCAAAAGTATTTGACAGCGTTAATTGGCAATATCTACTAGATTCGATTAAAAAACTAAAATTTGGCGACAATTTTGAGAATATTATCCAGAACATATATACTTCACAATCAGCCAGGGTGATGCTAAACGGTGACATGAAAAATTCATTTCTTTTTTTAAAAAATTAGTTATTTGCATATAAAAAAACCAGACAAAAGAAGGAAAAAAATCAAATACAATTACAAACACAAGCAAAAAAAACCACAAAAGGAAAAGAAAGGAGAAGAAAGAAAAGAAGTGAAGAGAAAAAGAAAAGAAAGAAAAAGAAAGAGACAAGGTCAACTAATATGTTGACTATCCTTATTTACACAGCCTTTAAGATATTAAATAGCCGTTTTTACATTTCATAACACAAGGTTGTTTTTCTAAATTGTACTTTTAAGTTGGATTGTAAGATTATAGATCAGTAACTAGATTTGATGTTTCTTGTAGGTAAAGGATAATGATTATGTGAGATTTATGTTTTTAAGTATTTCTTTTAGTTTAACCAGACATACTGCCATCATTACTGAGCTGCTCCTGTACTATTCTGTCCCATTGTGTCCCATGGATGTTCAGCCTCCTGTGGTAAATTTTTTAAACTTCAAGATAAGCAGTGTGAAATATAATGGTCTGAGAGAAAATAACACTATTTATAATGAAGACATCGGAACTCGATCAGCTGTAACTCGGAAAATGGCGGCTGCCATCTAATTCTGCAACCGCCGTAAACTGCCGCTAGTGATCAAGGGACAGAGACTGAGAACTGGGCTGTAAGATCAAGCCAGAGAAAAGACCTGTATGCCTCGGAAGAGCTGTATGCTATGTGCTTTAGCTCCCCGTGGCATTCCTGATCATCCCTTCGCTGCTGAACTCGATCAGCTTGGATTCAGAAAATGGCGGCCACCATTTAATCGTGTGGCCACCGCAAGCAAACGAGTAGCAGAGAGTGAGAGCTGGGCCTTAAGACCAAGACTGACAGACAGACAGACGGACAGACAGACCTGGGAGGCTGTGGCGCCAAATGGTGGGGGTGCCTGGCATCGGAGGGACTGTTGGAGCCGTCGGAGTGAAGGATTATACTAGAGCTGTCATTACCAAGGGGACTGTCATTATCAAGGGAAAGGAGGTTACTGCAGAGAGAGAAGGATGGCCGAGGCTGAGGAGAGGGCGAGGAGCTGTTCTGAGGCTGTTCGACATTACTGAGAGACTGTGCGGGATCGCGGTGAGAGGAGAGTGTGGAGAACTGGAGTTGTTGCCCAGTAAGAACAGTAACTATCACAGGGTGACCGGAGGGAACACCGAGAGCCGGGGGAGCTGTAGAGACGCAGGAGTCCGAGTTAATAATAATTTGAGACACAATTTACAAACTGGGAGTGCCAGGCGGTGGCAACGGACGGCACTAAAGAGATCTTTCTTTCCCCCAGGGACTCATTATTTAAAGACTTGGACATTTATGCTGGACTTTTTCCAGAACTTAATTGACTCAGAGTCTGGCGCCACCTAGCTGTTGATCATCTAAGAACTGCTAACTAATTGATTTTTAACTGATTTCCCCCCCCCCTGTATTTTGGTCTTTAAAAATATTTAATAATTTGACATCCAGTACTAGTTTTAGAGTAATTGATAATTAATTAGTACATTTAGGCTATTTTTATATTTCTGGTATATGTATTATGTATTTTTAATTTTTTAACTATTTTTTAGGGATTAATGTATTTATGGTATGAATGAATGGGATTATGTTAGTAATTATTGGAATGAATGGAATATTGTGAATGGAAATGAATGGGAAGGGGGTGATAGATGGAACAGGGTGGGTGGGTGGGATTATAATATGTATGAAATGAATGAATATGATATGAATGAAATTTCAGGCACACCTGACACTGGAAGGGCAGGAGGTGGGGGAACACTTATCTCTGGGGTGGCGGAGGGTCAGAATATCCCGGTCTTGATGGGGAGAGGCAGATACGGTGGAAGCCATGGAGCTAGCCGTTCCAGGGGAAGGAGGGATCGCTGCTTAATAACGATCCCTTGTTCCGGCTCCATGAGCTTAACTCAAGGCACTGGTGATGAGTGTAAGTCTGGCCCTGGGCTCAAGCTGTTGCTACTCAATGCCAGGTCGGTAGTAAATAAAGCTCTCCTAATCCGGGATTTGATCCTGGATGAGGAGGCCGACCTGGCTTGTGTGACCGAAACCTGTCTGGGCCCGGAGGGAGGAGTTCCTCTCTCTGAAATCTGCCCAGCCGGGTTTCGGATATGGCATCAGCCTCGACCCCAGGGAAGGGGGGGAGGAGTGGCTATTATAGCCAGGGAAAGCCTGTGCCTGCGTAGACTCATTGCTCCAGAGATTGCGGGTTGCGAGTCCCTCCTGGTGAAGTTGGACCTAGGGGTTCAGGTGGGCTTGTTACTCACGTATCTGCCTCCCAGCTGCGTGTCAACAGCCCTGCCTGTGCTGCTGGAGGAGGTGGCCGGGCTGGCGGTGAAGTTCCCTAGGCTTATGGTCTTGGGGGACCTCAACCTGCCATCGCTCGACGGATCCCCTGGGCTGGCACAGGAGTTCATGGCCACCATGGCAGCCATGGACCTGACTCAAGTAGTGCAGGGTCCGATTCATAAGGGGGGGCACGCACCTGACATGGTATTCCTCTCTGAGCAACTGAGTAATGGTCTGAGATTAAGGGGCTTAGAAGTATTGCCTTTGTCATGGTCAGACCATTTTCTACTGCGGCTTGACTTCCTGGCTCCAATCCTCCCTCGCAGGGAGGCGGAACCGATTAAGTTGTTCCGCCCCAGGCGCCTGATGGATCCAGAAGGCTTTCAGAAGGCGCTTGGGGCTCTTCCAGATGCACTCATCCACAGTTCGGCAGAGTCTCTGGCTGAGGCCTGGAACAAGGCTGCAGCGGAGGCCCTTGACCGAACTGCACCGCTGCGACCTCTCCGCGGCACTAGACCCCGTAGAGCTCCATGGTTCAACGAGGAGCTCCGGGAGTTGAAATGCCAGAAGAGACGTCTGGAGAAGCGATGGAGGAAGAGTAAGTCCGAATCCGATCGAACACTTGTAAGAGCTCATATTATGACTTACAAAGTGGCACTCAAGGCAGCAAGATGCGCGTATCATGCCACCTTGATTGCATCAGCGGAATCCCACCCGGCCGCTCTGTTCAGGGTAACCCGCTCCCTTCTTAACCAGGGGGGAGTTGGGGAGCCCTTGCAGAGTAGTGCCGAGGATTTTAACACATTTTTTGCTGATAAAATTGCTCGGATTCGAGCGGACCTCGACTCCAATTGTAAAACAGAGTCAACTGACAACGAGTCAGTCGAAGTGACTGGGGCTAAACGTCTTTGTCCATCTGTCTGGGAGAGGTTTGACTTGGTGACACCTAAGGAAGTGGACAAGGCCATTGGAGCTGTGTGTTCTGCCACCTGTCTACTGGATCCGTGTCCCTCTTGGTTGGTTTCGGCCAGTCGAGAGGTGACGCGGAGCTGGGTCCGGGAGATTGTCAACGCCTCTTTGGGGAGTGGGTCCTTTCTGGCTCCTTATAAGGAGGCACTTGTGCGCCCCCTCCTCAAGAAGCCTTCCCTGGACCCAGCCATACTCAATAACTAGCGTCCAGTCTCCAACCTTCCCTTTATGGGGAAGGTTGTTGAGAAGGTGGTGGCACTTCAGCTCCAGCGGTCCTTGGAAGAAGCCGATTATCTAGGTCCTCAGCAGTCTGGATTCAGGCCCGGCTACAGCACGGAAACTGCTTTGGTCGCGTTGATGGATGATCTCTGGCGGGCCCAGGACAGGGGCTTGTCCTCTGTCCTGGTGCTTCTTGACCTCTCAGCGGCTTTCGATACCATCGACCATGGTATCCTTCTGCACCGAATAGAGGGGTTGGGAGTGGGAGGCACTGTTCTTCAGTGGTTCTCCTCATACCTCTCTGGTCGGTCGCAGTCGGTGTTAGTAGGGGATCAGAGGTCGACCTCTAGGTCTCTCCCTTGTGGGGTGCCTCAGGGGTCGGTCCTCTCCCCCCTGTTATTTAATATCTACATGAAACCGCTAGGTGAGATCATCCAAGGGCATGGGGTGAGGTATCATCAATACGCCGATGATACCCAGTTATACATCTCCACCCCATGTCCAGCCAATGAAGCAGTGGAAGTGATGGGCCGGTGCCAGGAGGATGTTAGGGCCTGGATGAGTGTCAACAAGCTCAAACTCAACCCAGACAAGACGGAGTGGCTGTGGATCTTACCTCCCAAGGACAACTCCATCTGTCCATCCATTACCCTGGGGGGAGAATCACTGGCCCCCTCAGAGAAGGTTCGCAACTTGGGCGTCCTCCTCGATCCACAGCTGACATTAGAGAAACATCTTTCAGCTGTGGCGAGGGGGACGTTTGCCCAGGTTCGCCTTGTGCACCAGTTGCGACCCTACTTGGACCGGGAGTCACTGCTCACAGTCACTCATGCCCTCATCACCTCGAGGCTTGACTACTGTAACGCTCTCTACATGGGGCTACCTTTGAAAAATGTTCGGAAACTTCAGATCGTGCAGAATGCAGCTGCGAGAGCAATCATGGGCTTTCCCAAATATGCCCATGTTACACCAACACTCCGCAGTCTGCATTGGTTGCCGATCAGTTTCCGGTCACAATTCAAAGTGTTGGTTATGACCTATAAAGCCCTTCATGGCACCGGACCAGATTACCTCAGGGACCGCCTTCTGCTGCATGAATCCCAGCGACCAGTTAGGTCCCACAGAGTGGATCTTCTCCGGGTCCCGTCAACTAAGCAATGTTGCCTGGCGGGACCCAGGGGAAGAGCCTTCTCTGTGGCGGCCCCAGCCCTCTGGAACCAACTCCCCCCAGAGATTAGAACTGCCCCCACCCTCCTTGCCTTTCGTAAACAACTTAAAACCCACCTCTGCCGCCAGGCATGGGGGAATTGAGATCCTCTTTCCCCCTAGGCCTTTACAATTCTATGCATGGTATGTATGTATGTATGTATGTTTGGTTTTTATATTAATTGATTTTTAATCATCAATACCAAATTACTATTGTACACTGTTTTATTGTTGCTGTTAGCCGCCCCGAGTCTCTGGAGAGGGGCGGCATACAAATCCAATAAATAAATAAATAAATAAATAAATAAATAAATAAATAAATAAATAAATACCACTTGTCCCATGTTTTGTAAAATTCATCTTTATCTTGTGTTTCCAAGGTTAGTTTACTAATTTCTGCCAACTCATGTATTTTGTTAATTAAGTTTAATGTAGGTATTTCGTCTGTTTCCATAATTGAGCATATGCTAATCTAGCAGCTGTGGTTATGTGTATGGTCAAGTATCTATCTTGTTTCTTTGTTTTACATTTGAAGATGCCCAATAAGAATAATTCCGGATTAAAGGGAATTTGTTTATGAAGGATTTGCTCTAAATAATTTTGAATTTGTAACCAGTAATTTTTGACCTTGGGACATGTCCACCATAAATGTTAGTATGTTCCAGTGGATTGTTTGCATTTCCAACATAGTAGGGAAATATTTGGAAACATTTTGGCCAAGAGGGCTGGGTGTAAGTGCCATTGATAATACATTTTGTATGCGTTTTCTTTATAAGATGATGATATAGTTAATTTATAGTTAAATTCATTTCCAATCACAAAAGGATTCCGCCAAGGTTGCCCTATGTCACCCCTTCTTTTTATTCTTACCCAGGAAATACTCTTAAATAAAATACAGAATAATAAGGAAATAAAAGGAATTAAAATAAAAAATGAAGAATACAAGCTACTGGCCTATGCAGACGGCGTAGTATTTTTTCTAGAGGATCCCAATAGGTTCAGGTCCAGAACTGATTAAAGAAATAGAGAAATTTGTGGAATTCTCAGGGTTAAAAATCAACAAACAAAAAACAAAACTCATGACAAAAAATATGACCCCAAAACAGGAATAAGAACTAGAAAAAAAAAAAGAATTTGCAAATAACTAAAAAGATTAAATACCTGGGACTAACTATAACTAACAAGACCTCATCTATTAAAAAAATATAACTACGACAAATTAGCACAAGAAACAAAAATAAAATTCAAGTAATGGGGGAATTTACAACTGTCTATTTTAGGTAGAATTACAGTAATAAAGATGAGTATTATTCTGAAATTCTTTTTTTTTTGTTTCTCTAGTTTTTATTAATAAAATCAAATGTTCATACAACAATCCTTAAAAATATGGAACGCTTCACGAATTTGCGTGTCATCCTTGCGCAGGGGCCATGCTAATCTTCTCTGTATCGTTCCAATTTTAGTATATGTGCTGCCGAAGCGAGCACTTATTCTGAAATTCTTATACCTATTTCAAATAGCTCCTATTAGTCTAGATTCATGATGGCAACCCTATGTCACGTGTGTGCTGGCCAGCTGATTTTCGGCTCTTGGGAAAAGCTGTTTCTCCCTCCGGACGCTTCAGGGAAGCTTCCCTGAAGCACCAGAGGTAAAACAATCTTTGGCTCTGTTTCCTTCACTCGGCTCCACCCCACTTCGCTATAAAACATGTTCCTGCCTGCCTGGAGGCAGGGAGCCACTTTTTCTGTGCCTTCCCGGCTCAGCTCTGGGACCTTTGTGGGCTGGGAAGTGTTAGGGTCTGAATGGGTGCTAACAGACTCAAACTCAATCCCGACAAGACGGAGTGGCTGTGGGTTCTGCCTTCCAAGGACACCTCCATCTGTCCATCCCTTACCCTGAGGGGGGACTTTTGACCCTCTCAAAGAGAGTCCACAACTTGGGCATCCTCCTCGATTCACAGCTGACATAGGACCATCATCTTTTGGCTGTGGTGAGGGGGGCATTTGCCCAAGTTCGCCTGGTGCACTAGTTGCGGCCCTATCTGGACAGGGAGTCTCTATCACAGTCACTCATGCCCTTATCATATTGAGGTTCAACTACTGCAATGCTCTCTACATGGGGCTACCTTTGAAGAGAGTTTGGAAACTACAAATTGTGCAGAATGCAGCTGTGCAAGCAGTCATGGGCTTGCCCAGACACGCGCATATTTCTCCAATACTTCATTGGTTGCCAATTGGTTTCCGGACTCAATTCAAAATGTTGCTTATGAGATTCGACTACTGCAATGCTCTCTATATGGGGCTATCTTTGAAAAGTGTTTGGAATCTACAAATTGTGCAGAATGCAGCTGCGCGAGCAGTCATGGGCCTCCCAAAGTATGCACATGTTTCTCCAGCACTCCGCAGACTGCATTGGCTGCCAATTGGTTTCCAGACACAATTCGAAAGGGCTAGTTATGACTTATAAAGCTCTACATGACATCAGACCAGATTACTTATGGGACTGCCTTCTGCAGCATGAATCCCAGTGTCTGGTTAGGTCCCACAGAGTTGGCTTTCTCCAGGTCCCGTCAACTAGACAATATTGCTTGGCAGGGCCTAGGGGAAGAGCCTTCTCTGTGGGGGGCCCGGCCCTCTGGAATCAGTTCCCCCCAGAGATTTGTACTGCTCCCACCCTCCTCGCCTTCTGCAAGAATCTGAAAACCTATTTATGTTGCCAGGCTTGGGGTCACTAGACCCTAGCCTCTGGCTAACAAATGTGGGGTATGTTTGTGGTTTGAATCTGAATCAATGGTTTTTAATGTTTTAGTCTTTTTAGAATGGTTTTAGATTAGTTATTTATATTAATTGGATTTCAGATGTGTTATTGTATATTGTTTTTTTATATGTTGTGAGCCGCCCCAAGTCCACAGAGAGGGGCGGCATACAAATCCAATAACTGAATGAATGAATGAATGAATATTTCCAACCATTATTATATTTTTTCATTTGGAAATTAGAATAAAAATTAGAATTTTAGATTTCATTTCTTTGCCTGGCGAAACTTCTGAAATAATTTTCAGTTCCATTATTAATATTTTGGAGAAAAACCATTTAAAAGATAAAATGATTGCATATTGTGCAGACAATACAAACACAAATTTTGGAGGAAAAGTGAGAAGGGGTACAAATAATATTTTTTATAAATTAAACAAAACCCTTAATCAACATTATTGGTGTTAGTTGTGCAGCACACATAATACATAACACCATTCAAACAGCTGCTGATTTGTTGCCCGTAGATGTGGAAAATATTGTTATTTTGTTATTCTATTAAAATATATTCTTATTTCTATTTATCTATCTATCTATCTATCTATCTATCTATCTATCTATCTATCTATCTATCTATCTATCTATTGGATTTGTATGCCGCCCCTCTCAGGAGACTCGGAGCGGCTAACAGCAACAATAAAACAGTGTACAATAGTAATCTAATACTAAAAACGATTAAAAACCCATTAATATAAAAACCAAACATACATACATACATACCATGCATAGAATTGTAAAGGCCTAGGGGGAAAGAGGATCTCAATTCCCCCATGCCTGATGGCAGAGGTGGGTTTTAAGTAGCTTACGAATGGCAAGGAGAGTGGGGGCAATTCTAATCTCTGGGGGGAGTTGGTTCCAGAGGACTGGGGAATATAGAATATATATAGACTGTGCGCATTGAAATGCTTAAAGAATTTTGAAAATATACAATCCTTTGAAATCCTACTTTTTATCACAGGATAAATACACTTAAAAAAGACAATTATGACAAATTATTGCAAGATACCAAAAAAAATTTAGAGAAATGGAAAGACCTACAAATATCAATGTTAGGCAGAATATCTGTAATAAAAATGGATATTCTTCCCAAATTTTTATATCTTTTTCAGACAGCTCCGATTAACTTGGAACCAAATTTTTTTAAAGAAATCAATAAAATCATCTCCAAATTCATCTGGCAAAACAAAAGGCCAAGAATAAAATATGTGTATCTCCAAGATAATAGAATTAGAGGAGGCCTGGGGCTCCCGGATCTAAAATTATACTACAAAGCGGCAAGCCTAATTTGGATAAAAGAGTGGATTAACTTAAAAAATAAGAGAATACTTGTATTAGAAGGTCATGACCTACAAACAGGCTGGCATGCACATTTATGGAAAGATAAATTGCAAAAACAAACTATATTTGACAGGCACTTGATCCGTAAATCACTACTAAAAACCTGGTACGAAATTAAAAATAAACACTACGACAAAATTCCAAGATGGCTTTCCACTATGGAAGCCATCATCTACCCAAATTTGATCGACATAGCCAAAACCATCCAGTACAGAGACATATTACACCCAAACGGGGAACTCAAATCTAGACAAGAACTGGAAAGATTAAATCATAAAATGGATTGGTGGACATACGCCCAAATAGAATCCAGATTTAAAAAAGACAATCAAACACCCGGTATTCAAAAATCTATGAACCCATTAGATAAGATTCTGATAGGAAATGAAAACAAACAAATAAGCAGAATATACCAAATACTTTTAGAACAGGAAAGAATAAAAGATACGACCAAAACACCAATGATAGCGTGGGAAAAAAATCTGCAACACGCCATCCATATTGCCGACTGGGAAAGAACATGGACCACAATATCCAAAATAACCCTTTCGGCAGCATATAAGGAAAACTATTACAAATTATTCTACAGATGGTACCTCCCACCGGCGAGATTAGCAAAGATCCACCCAACATTATCAGACTTGTGTTGGAAGTGTAAAAAGGAAAGAGGTACGTTTTTCCATATGTGGTGGTCCTGCCCCTTGATACAAAAAATTTGGACAATAACTCATACTTGGCTCACAGAGATTACGAAAGAGGAAATAGAACTCACACCGGAAGCTATGCTTTTAGGAGTTTGGAGAAAACATTATTCAAAACAAACAATGCTCCTCACAACGCATATAAACACCGCCACGAGAATTGCGATAGCACAACTCTGGAAAAGTGATCAGATACCAACGGAATATTTAATTATAGATAAGATATATGCATGTGTAGAGATGGACGAATTCACGAACTCAATTAAGGGAAATAAATTAATAGAATCAAAAAGAACATGGCAAAAATGGCACGAATGGGTTTAAAAGAGAACATAAAAGCAACATAATATGAAACAACAGTACAATTGAAACGACCTACAGTTACCGTGTATAATTAATGAACATAATAGATTTTAGAATTTAAAAATATAAAATACAATGTATATAATGAAAGGAAACCGGGCAAAACTTACTGTCAGAATGTTAACTGAGAATATGTATAATCTGTAATTCAAAATAATATGTGATGGGAATGACATAAGAAAAATTAATAAAGAGGTTAAAAAAAAATGTCCTAGATATTTAGAAGAGTTTTTTTGAAAAAGAATCTTCAAAAATTTGGCTAGAGTTTGTACACAATCAAGCAGCTCTTTTTCAAAATGCTATAAAACTTATTGAAGATGACAAAATTTTGGTAATCGAAGTAGCAAATTAAGATAATAATTTAAAATTTCAGTGTCAAGAGAGGTTAAAAAATATTTTTCTTCCATTAACTATCTATAATAGGATAAGCCAGCTAGAAGAACAAGGTGCAATAAATCATGTAGATATCATGAATCATGTTAAAAAGTTCTATAGTGAGAAATCTAGATGTGAAAAGACATTCTGAAAATTTCTTCTCCTCATGGGCACAACAGTTAGGGGTTAAGGGCATTGGGGATACAATCTGAAAAGGATCGAATACATTACGCAAGGCCATGATCAATGAATATTGGCGTGAGACCCAATTCAAAATTATACATAGAGCTATACAGTAGTACCTCGACATACGAGCTGCTCCACATGCGAGTATTCCAAGATACGAGCCGTGACGAGAGCGAAATTTCTGTTCGACACCCGAGCTCAAATTCGGGATATGAGCCGAACTTCCGGTTATCTCGGCGCAAAAAAAAAGTCTCGTCTCGGTGGTGTCAGTGTTTAGAGCGAGTGTATATTTGTGTGCATCATGGGTCCCAAAAAGTGTCTGCTAGTGGAAAGGCCGCTGAGAAGAAGAAGAAGATGATGATATCCATAGAAACGAAGCAGGAGATAATTAATTTACATGATAAAGGGACTCGTGTTATTGAACTTGCGAGGATGTTCAAACGCAGTACGTCTACCATTAGTACGATCCTTAAGCAGAAGGACATCCTTAAAGGTATTAAAGCAGCAAAAGGTGCGACGATATTTTCCCAACTTAGGACGTCTGTTCATGAAGAGATGGAGAGGTTATTGTTAATTTGGATAAAAGAAAAGGAGCTGGCAGGAGATACAATAATAGAGTCGATCATCAGCGAGAAGGCTCGTGCGATATTTTCCGACCTAAAGAAAAATGAACCATCCTCGTCGGGAGATCCAGACGAGTTCAAGGCAAGTCATGGGTGGTTTGACAAGTTCAGAAAAAGAAGTGGCATTCACTTGGTAGTTAGGCATGGGGAGGCAGCGAGTGCAGACATCAAGGCAGCGGAGGAGTTTATTATGCGTTTCGCTAGCCTGGTTGAAAAAGAAGGCTATGTCTCGCAACAGATATTTAACTGTGATGAGACTGGCCTGTTTTGGAAGAAAATGCCCCGTAGAACTTTCACTACTGCAGAGGAAAAGCGCATGCCAGGACATAAGCCCATGAAGGACCGTCTAACCCTTGCATTGTGTGGAAACGCATCGGGTGACTGTAAAGTAAAGCCACTTCTCGTGTACCATTCTGAGAATCCTCGCACGTTCAAGATGCACAAAATCCTAAAGGAAAAACTCCATGTCATGTGGCGCTCCAATGCAAGGGCATGGGTAACGAGGCAGTTCTTCGTGGACTGGGTGAATCTTGTTTGTGGTCCTACGGTGAAGAAATATCTTTTGAGTAATAAACTCCCCCTACGTGCCTTACTGCTGCTCGACAATGCTCCTGGCCACCCGCCCGCTCTTCAAGAGGACATCCTTCAAGAATTTCAGTTTGTAAAGGTTTTCTTCCTCCCACCCAACACGACTTCAATCCTGCAACCAATGGATCAGCAGGTCATAGCTAACTTCAAGAGGCTGTACACGAAGCATCTGTTCCACCAATGTTTCGACGTAACAGAGAACACCAACTTGACACTGCGTGAGTTTTGGAAGGATGATTTTAATATCGTTTCTTGCCTTAGCATCATTGACCTTGCTTGGCAAGAGGTGTCAAGGCGAAACTTGAACTCGGCGTGGAAGAAGTTGTGGCCTGCTGAGCCCAAGGGCGAGACCGAGGACGTCACCGAGACTAACACCCCGTTGGAGAAGATTGTGTCACTCGGTAAGTGTATGGGTCTGGAGGTAGCCGAGGGTGACATCAATGAGCTTATCGAGGAGCATGAAGAACCACTCTCTACAGAGGACCTAAAGGCGCTCCATGAGATGCAACAAATGGAGATGAGCCAAGAGATGAGCACTAGTGAGGAAGAAGTATAGGAGCCGCAGGAAGTCATTCCTACCAGTGAAATAAAAGCGATGCTAGCGCAGTGGGAGAACATTGTTGGTTTCATCGAAAAAAAATCACCCAGAGAAAGTAGCTATGAGTCGTTCAGCAGCACTTTTCAATGACACCTCGTTGACTCACTTTCACAACATTTTGAAAAGCAGGCAAAAGCAGATGTCATTGGATAAATTTCTTATGAAAAGAGCTGCTCCAAGTGAAAGTGCAGCCAAAAAGGCAAAAACAGATGATTAGGCTACTGTGTGTACATATGTAAATTTCAAAGTTTAAGAAAGTTTACAAGTTAAGTGTAAGAAACTTTATTATTCATTTATATGTACATGTACATTTCTTAATTAAAAACATGTCTTTTTTCATAATTTAGACTAACTTTGGGATTTTTTTGAGGGCTGGAACCAATTAGAATTATTTACATTAATTCCTATGGGGAAAAGTCGTTCGAGATACGAGCTGATCGACTTACGAGCCCAGGTCCAGAACGGATGAAACTCGTATGTCGAGGTACTACTGTATATGCATTCAATCTCCCAATAACAACTAGACTGGATAGATTAACAGCATGCCCAAAGTGTGGAATATGCAACACTGACTTATACCATGGATTGTGGGAATGTCCATATGTCATAAAATTCTGGCAACAAATAGAAGAAATTATTTAAAAGATTTGGGCAAAAGAAAATAACCTTTCTTTTAAGTTATGTTTATTCTATTGTGGACATGACGATTCCCTGAGTAAACCTAAACTAATGCATATTCTATTGCTAGTTAGCAAAATATGTTTACTAAAATGCTGGCAGGAACCCGCAGTCCCTCTGGTAGGCATGGTGATAGATCAAATGAAATGACTCTTTCATGTAGAACACTTAGAAGCAGAAAAATCCTATTTGTTATTGCATTTTCTATTCAATTGAAGTTATTTTTTTTGTTTAATACTGTTCTATCTATTTCTAATAGCTCCCCTACATTTGACTTGTTTATGTATGCTTTTAAGTGTTCTTCTATTTTATCTTCCTTTTTATATAATTCCTCAAAATATTTAACCGCGATTTCTTTCTTTGCCTCTATTGTAGATTGTTTCCTTTATCATCTTCTAAAAATTGTATATATCGCTCGACTTCTTCCTTTTTTAATTTATGGGCTAACCATCTGCCTACCTTGTTTGCGTTTTTGAAGTGGTTTTGTTTAGCCATTCTGATTTTGAAGGCTATTTCGTCTTGTGTCAACAAATTAATTTTATGTTTAATTTTGTCTCTCTCCTCTTTTAATTCTTCAATAATATGTCCTCTTGCATTTCTAATTCTATTTGTTTTATTTTGCTTTGGTAATATTTTAACTGTTTATTTTTAATTTTCTTTATTTTGGCTGAATAAAATCACCAGGACCAGATGGCATTCTTAGTGAATTTTATAAAGAATTTAAAATCTCTTTAGAAAAAATATTATTAGTTATGTACAATGAGGTACTAGAAAAAGGAGTAGTACCAAAATCCTGGAAGGAAGCACTGGTGAGTTTGACACCAAAACGTGATTCAGAAAAACACAGAATACAAAACTACAGGCCCATACTTAATGTAGACTACAAATTTTTTATGACCATCATGGCAAATTTTTTATGACCATCATGGCAAATAGAATAAAACCAATTTTAAATAATAGTATACATACTGATCAAAATGGATTCTTGCCAGGTAGATTCATCAGGAACAATACAAGGACCATCTTAGACATACAGTGGTACCTCATGATACGAACCCCTCGTGATACAAACTTTTCGAGATACAAACCCAGGGTTCTGAATTTTTTTGCCTCTTCTTACGAATTTTTTCACCTTATGAACCCGCCCCCGATCACAAAAACGGCGCTCCGCTGGGCGCTGCTGCCCGGCTGTAACCTTCTGAAACAGTCAGGCGCTTGTCGGCGACCTCAGGAACCCGAACCAGAAATTTTGCCGAACTTCCAGGTTCGGTGTTCGGGAGAAGCGCCGCCGCCCGTCTATCACCTTCTGAAACACCGGCCGCTTCTTGGCATTCTCCTGAACGGCGAATCCGGAAGTTCGGCAAAAGTGCCCAGCTGTTTCAGAAGGTTACAGCCCGATCGGCTGCGGCATTTTAGGCCGGTCTGCAAGCTCAAAGAGAGGATGGGAATCCCAATAGGGAATTCCATGGGCAGAGCTTTGACGTCAGGAAGACGTCCTTCCTGGAGGCCACGTTTTGGACGGCCAGGAAGGACGTCTCCATGATATCAAAGCTCCTGGAACGTAAAAAATAAGGGTGGCTAGAGGAATAAATGGCAGGGGATCCTGGAACATAAAGAATAAGGGTGGCTGGAGGAATAAATGACAGGGGTCCTAGAACGTAAGGAATGGGGTGGCTGGAGGAATAAATGACAGGGGATCCTTGAACATAAGAAGTGAGGTGGCTGGAGGAATAAATGACAGGGGTCTTGGTACGTAAGGAATGGGGTTGCTGGAGGAATAAATGAAAGGGGATCCTGGAACGTAAGGAAAGAGGTGGCTGGAGGAATAAATGAGAGGGGATCCTTGAACGTAAGGAATGAGGTGGCTGGAGGAATAAATGAGAGGGGATCCTTGAACGTAAGGAATGGGGTGGCAGGAGGAATAAATGAGAGGGTATCCTTGAACGTAAGGAATGGGGTGGCTGGAGGAATAAATGAGAGGGGATCCTTGAACGTAAGGAATGGGGTGGCTGGAGGAATAAATGAGAGGGGATCCTTGAACGTAAGGAATGGGGTGGCTGGAGGAATAAATGACAGGATCCTTGAACGTAAGGAATGGGGTGGCTGGAGGAATTCCTCCTGCCACCTCATTCCTTACGTTCAAGGATCCCCTCTCATTTATTCCTCCTGCCACCCCATTCCTTACATTCAAGAATCCCCTCTCATTTATTCCTCCTGCCACCTCTTTCCTTACGTTCAAGGATCCCCTCTCATTTATTCCTCCAGCCACCTCTTTCCCTACGTTCAAGGATCACCTCTCATTTCTTCCTCCTGCCACCTCTTTCCTTACGTTCCAGGACTCACCCCCCTGTGCTGTCATTTATTCCTCCAGCCACCCTCACTCCTTACGTTTCCAGGAATCCCCCCTGCCATCATTTATTCCCCAACCCACCCCCTTTCACTGCCTTCCCAACCCTCTGTTCGCCTTGCTTCTGAAGTTTTGGATTTTCCTAATGGCTTGCACGCATTATTCACTTTTACATTGATTCCTATGGGAAACATTGTTTCATCTTACAAACTTTTCGCCTTACGAACCTCCTCCCGGAACCAATTAAGTTCGTAATATGAGTTATTACTGTATTAGAATTTTATGAAATGCACCTGGAAAAACCAATGGCTCTTATTTTTTTAGACGCACAAAAAGCATTTGATAATCTGAGTTGGGAATTCATGCAGGAATTTATAATGATCGAAACTATCTACCATACCCAATCGGCAAGAATTATGATTAATGGAGACTTAACCAAACAATTTCAAATTGGGAAGGGAGTACACCAGGGATGCCCGCTATGACCATTGTTATACATTCTATCTATTGAGATAATGCTAAATCAAATTAGGACTGACTCAGAGATTTTAGGCCTGAAAATTAAAGGACAAGAATTCAAACTTCAAGCATACACAGACGATTTACTTTTTATATTAGAAAATCCAATGGAAACTGGGAAATTCTTAATAAAAGAGATAAAAGAATATGGTGACGAGGCAGGACTAAAATGAATAAATACAAAACTAAAATTATAATTAAAAATATGAATCATGAACAAGACCAGAAATTAGAAAAATCTTCGAAGATACAAATTGTTAAGAAGGTTACATATTTGTGTATAGTACTAACAAAAATATGTAGTACGATCAAAGAAGATAACTATGATGTACTAACCAAAAAAGTAGAGAAACAGCTAATCGGCTGGAACAAACTTCATATTTCTTTATTAGGAAGAATCTCGACAATTAAAATGACAATCTTATTGAAATTCCTTTATCTCTTTCAAACGATTCCGATAAAACTAAATAATCAATTCTTTACTAAATTAAACAGAATAATCTCTAAATTCGTATGGGGTGGTACTTAAAAAAGAAAGAATATTAATATTGGAAGGACATGACATGCTAAGTGGGTGGCATAGTATACTTTGGAACGAAAAAAATTAAATCCTGACGTACTTTAAAAACCACTCAATCAGGGACTCACTATTAACAATATGGCTAAAAATTAGAAAAGAGCATTATATAAAAATTCCTAGGTGGTACTCAAGTATGGAGGCTTTGACAAATCCAAACACGACACAACTTTAAAAAATGGTAAATTACAATCAAATATTAGACGTAAGTGGAAATATCAAATCAAGAGAACAATTATTAGAACAGGACATAAAGATTGAGTGGTGACCACACCCAAATTTATTCAAAATGGCAAAAAGACAACAATAATTTAGGGATTCAAGAGAAACCTACAAATTTGGACAAATTAATACTAGGAGGGAAAAAATTATAACAAAAATATATAGTTTCTTGATAGAATACAAAATGGAAACAGAAATAGTCAAAGTCAATATGATTAGGTGGGCCAAAAACATTGGACACAGTATATACTCGATCAATGGGAGACAATCTGGACAAAAAATTACAAATTTACTAAATCTATCGCATATAAAGAAAACATTTTAAATATGTTTTATAGATGGCATATATCACCATCAAGACTAGCCAAAATTTACCCCAAATTAAAACCTGACTGCTGGAGATGCAGAAACAAAAATGGAACTTTTTCCACATGTGATGGACCTGTCCCAAAATTAGAAGAATTTGGAATAAAATTAAACTGTGGATCTACGACATAACTAAAGTTAAACTTAAATTAAAACCGGAGACCTTTCTTCTAGGCATAATAGACTCAAAATTAAAAAAAAAATATTACTATCTGATACAACACATAACTACAGCAACTAGAATATGTATTGCACAGAACTGGAAGAAAGAAGACACACCAACGGAGAGGGATATGATTAGAAAAATACTTGATTGTGCAGAATCAGACAAACTAACACAAGAAGTTAAAAACATTGACCATTCTTGTTATTATGATACTGGGGAGGACTTTTACATCTGGGTTGATAATAGGAAAAAAGGGTACCTATAAATAATCTATAATTTATCTATTTATTTATTTATTAATTAATTAGATTTGTATGCCGCCCCTTTCCGTAGACTCCGTTAGATCTTAGAATTTAGAAACAAAGCTAAAATTAGACCTATAATAGATTGGATATTAAGTATTATTTTATTGTTGATTGTTATTTTCGTTATATTTAAAAACTGAAAACAATCACTGTTGCAACTGGCCATGAAAACAGATAAGGAATGAACTGTCTTGAGTTAAAATTTGGGAGGGGGGAGGGTTAGGGTTATGTTTTGTGTTGTATCGTTTTGTACTACAAGACATAAATGCATTTGAAGATGCAATCATATGATAAAATTCTCAATGTTTTGTTTTAATATGTATATACATTCAATAAACTCAATTTAAAAAAATAAAAAAAGAAGCAGAAAAATCCAGCCCCATTTTTTAGAAAATGGAGGCGCTTTCTTTCTTTTTTCTTTTTAAATATTTTTATTAATTTTCAAAAAAGACAGACAAAGACATACAACATTAAACATTTAAGGACCTACCATTGCTCCGCTTATCATAGAAGTCTAACTATTACAGAAATATAAAAAATCTAACTGTAGTCAGATCAAAGCAGAAATACCACACATGTAAGTTACATTCTTATTAAATTCAACTCTATTTTTATAATATTAAACTTATTATTCAAATTTCTTTATATTTTAAAATATTCTATACTTAAACAAAAAAGGGAGGTTATTAGTAATACAGAAGAAAAAGAAAAATGAAAGAATATACACTTCTAAGTTAGTTATACTATATATTAATTCATTCTATCTTATAATTATTAATACCATTTTTAAAATTTCACCAGTCATATACTTTATTCCATATTTTATAAAATTTTGTTTCATTTTGATTATTTAAACGTTTAGTCATCATATCTAGTTCTGCACATTCTATGATTTTTTAAAATACTTCAGTGTCTTTTGGTATTGTCTTTTCTTTCCATTTCTGTGCAAATACTATTCTTGCCACAAACAATATATGTATTATTAAATAATAAGTTTCTTTTTTATACTTTGTGTTTGGAATAGCCAATAAAAAAAATCCAGGAGATTTTTTAATCTTCTCTTTTGTTATTTCGTTTATCCAATTCTCTACTTTGTTCCAAAATATTTTTGTCTCAGAACATGTCCACCACGCGTGATAATATGTACCATTTTCTTTTTTACATTTCCAACAGATAGGCGATACAGACGGAAACATTTTAAAAATTCTATATGGTGGAAGGTGCCATCTGTAAAACATCTTAATTTGATTTTCTTTAAAGAAAATTGATTTTGTTATTTTCCAATTATACATCCATATCTTTTCCCATGTGTCTAAGTTTATCTCTTTGCCTAAATTTTTGCACCAACTAATCATATTGTCTTTCAATATCCAACCTATCGTTCTATAATTTAATAAGTATTTATAACAGACTCAAGCTCAACCCGGATAAGACGGAGTGGCTGTGGGTTCTGCCTCCCAAGGACAATCCCATCTGTCCGTCCATCACCCTGGGGGGGGAATTATTGACCCCCTCAGAGAGGGTCTGCAACTTGGGCGTCCTCCTCGATCCACAGCTCACATTAGAACAACATCTTTCAGCTGTGGCGAGGGGGGCGTTTGCCCAGGTTCGCCTGGTGCACCAGTTGCGGCCCTATCTGGACCGGGACTCATTGCTCACAGTCACTCATGCCCTCATCACCTCGAGGTTCGACTACTGTAATGCTCTCTACATGGGGCTACCTTTGAAAAGTGTTCGGAAACTTCAGATCGTGCAAAATGCAGCTGCGAGAGCAGTCATGGGCCTACCTAGGTATGCCCATGTTTCACCATCACTCCGCAGTCTGCATTGGTTGCCGATCAATTTCCGGTCACAATTCAAAGTGTTGGTTATGACCTTTAAAGCCCTTCATGGCATCGGACCAGAATATCTCCGAGACCGCCTCCTGCCGCACGAATCCCAGCGACCGATTAGGTCCCACAGAGTGGGCCTTCTCCGGGTCCCGTCAACTAAACAATGTCGGTTGGCGGGCCCCAGGGGAAGAGCCTTCTCTGTGGCGGCCCCGGCCCTCTGGAACCAACTCCCCCCGGAGATTAGAACTGCCCCTACTCTTCCTGCCTTCCGTAAACTCCTTAAAACCCACCTTTGCCGTCAGGCATGGGGGAACTGAAACATCTCCCCCTGGGCACGTTTAATTTATGCATGGTATGTCTGTGTGTGTGACTGTTAGCATATGGGTTTTTTATTTTTTTAAATATTTAAATATTTTAAATTTGTCTGATTGCTTATGATTTGTTTTTACATGTTGTGAGCCGCCCCGAGTCTTCGGAGAGGGGCGGCATACAAATCTAAGTAATAAATAAAATAATAAATAAATAAATTTATACACACTTCCAATTATTTTTACTTGATTTTGAAATAATAATTTGCTCAGTACATTATTTTCTTTTAAAAAAATATAAGTCTTTATGTCTGTTTGGTATCTAGAACTGATCTGCATATACTGCCACCAATCTAAATCAATACCTAAATTATATAATTCTTGTTTTGTTCTTAATTTAAATTGATTATCTAACAAATCCCTGTATTTCCAAGTCTTACCTTTTTCTTTAAAATTCGGGTGCGTAATAGCTTCAAGGGGTGAAACCCATTCTGGCATTACCAAAAAATGGTTCTTCTTTATTTCATTCCATACATCTATCAATGCTTTCCTAATAATATGGTTTTTAAAATATGAATGTGTTTTTAATTTATCATACCATATAAATGCATGCCAACCAACCATCAGGTCGTGGTCTTCTAAGTTAAGTATCCTTTGGTTTTCTAAGGTCAACCATTCTTTTATCCATGTCAAAGCAGTGACATGGTAGTACAATTTCCAGTTTGGGAGGCCAAGGCCTCCTCTTTCCTTACGATCTTCTAATGAATTTTGTTTTATTCTTGCTTTTTTACCTTGCCAGATAAATTTTTTTGTTATCTTGTTTAATTCAGTAAAAAAAATTGGTCCTGGATTTATTGGAATAACTTGAAAAAGAAATAAAATTTTAGGAAGGATATTCATTTTAATTGTAGAGATTCTTCCTACCAGTGATAGTTGTAAATTAGTCCATATTTCTAAATCTTTTTAAATATGACTTAATAATTTTAGATAATTATCATTTTTCAGAGATGCAGCTTTGGAGGTCATCCATATCCCTAAATATTTCACTGTTTTTGCAATTTTCATACTTGATAAATCTCCTAAATACTTTCTTTGTGTTTCAGTCATATTTTTTGTTAATATCTGCATATTTTCTTTGTTTATTTTCAATCCTGCAACTTTCCCATATTCTTCAATTGAATTTATTAAGTTTAAAATGGATTTTATTGGTTCCTCCAAAACAAACACCACATCATCTGCGAATACTTGTGTTTTGTAAATTTCTTTTTAAATCTTCAATTCTTTTATTTCCTTATCTGCTCTTATTTTCATCAACAATACCTCTAATGTTAAAATAAATAAGTGGCGATATCGGACTGTTGAGGGATGGATGGAATTTTAATGAGTCTCGGCAGACAGGAATCAAAGTAAAACAAACTTTATTTAGTAAACAAGTAAATTGTGCCAGGAGCGGCACTTGTCAAGTAGCCGGAACATGGCTGCACAGAATGGAGAGTAGATTGGAATGTGCCTGCTTACGTAAGCAGGCGGATGTGACATGTAGGAAAGGATATGAATTGTGGGAGTGATGTATGAGGGGGTGTGATCAGAGGGGAAACACACATTAACTCTTTAACTACTGAATGTCTCTGTTGGCTGGCAATTCTCAGCGTGACACCCCTTCTTTGTTAGTCATCAGGGACATTGGTTCACATAAGGCACATTTTCTTGGAGAGGTATTTGTGTTGGTCAGCTGGCAGTGGTTTATTCAGCACGTCAGCGATCTGTTCATTTGTAGGCACATATTGTAGTTTCACGAATCCTTGTTGCACATATTTTCTTGCATTCTTATATCTTAAGTCGATGTGCCGTGAACGGGCTCCCACACATTCAGCTTCAGCAATGAATTTTACTGAAGTATTGTCCTCCATAATAACAATTGGCTTCATTGGATCAGCCCAGATACTATTAATGAGAGCAGAAACATTGATTAAATCATTACAACAGTCAGAAACACAAGCATATTCGGACTCAGTGGAGGAACAAGAAACAAATTTCTGCTTTCTAACTTTCCAATAAATTGGACAACCATTCAAAAACATTATAAAACCAGAAGTACTTTGACGAGTTTCAATGTCACTCGCCCAATCGGAATCTGCATAGCAAATCAATTCAGGATACTTGTTGTGTTCTGGTTCCAGGAACAATTTCATGTCCATCGTGTGCTTCATGTATCTGAGCAATCTCTTTATGCATGTCCAATGAAACGTAGTTGCGTTGCCTACATGGCGTGACAACAAATTCACACTAAGTGAAATGTCGGGTCTTGTCCAACTGCTAATGTATAACAGTGACCCAATGACTGAGCGATAAAGTGTTTGGTCCTTAAACAAAGGACTGTTTTGGTATGTCAACTTGTAAAAGTCTGTCTGCATTGGAGACCAACATGGGCGTGCATCAGCCATGTTGCATTGTTGCAAAAGTTGATCAATCTTGTTTGCTTGTGAGAGGCTAAACCCCTTCTGAGTTTTCTGAATCTGAACTCCTAAGTAATCATGAATGTGTCCTAAGCTTTTCAGTGTGAAATGTTTTTCTAAACCTTTTGCAAAAATCTCACTCATACGTTGATTTGGACCAATGTAAACAATATCATCAACATAAACAAGAGCAATTTCATAAACATTACCTTGCCCTTTTGTAAACACGCATTGATCAGAGTCGGACTTAATAAAGGCCATTGAATTTAGCTTGTCAATTAGACATGTATGCCACATTAAACCAGATTGTTTCAATCCATACAGACTCTTTTGCAGGTGCCAGACATGTCCTTCCTGGTCCTGGAATCCAGGTGCACCTTTCACGTAGATTTCTTCATCTAGATCAGCATTCAGATAGGCAGTTTCGACATCGAACTGGAAAACTTCTAAATTCAGGGCAGCGGCAGTTGTTAAGGCAATTTTGACACTTTCATTTCTGACAGTAGGTGAATAAGTATCGGTGTAATCATCAGGAAAAGTCTGAGCGAAGCCTTGTGCTACTAATCTTGCTTTGTATAGTTCCTCACCATTTGGCTTTCGCTTAATTCTGTAGACCTATCGTGTACCAATAACTCTCTTGTCTTCTGGAGGGTCAACGTGTTTGTACACCTTAAGTTTCTTTAAACTGTCAAGTTCAGTTTGCATGGCATCATACCATTTTTCTTGTTCAGATTCAGGTAAATGTCTTATTTGATGAAAGTTATCGAGAGGAAGTAAAACATTGTTGCAAATAACAGGAAACAGTTTTTGAGCTACTTGCGCTTGATATCTCTGAGGAGGAACTCCTTTTGTGGTTCTCCTGGAACGTCTTAGAACCGTGGTCCATTCATTTTGGTCATCTCCGTCTTCATTTACATCTCTAGTAACATCAACTGTGACTGGTGAAGACTGTACATCTGGAACAACTGGAACATCTGGAACAGCTATCTGAGAATCAAGTTGCGCTTTACCTTGAACATCTTTAGGAAAATAAACTGAAGTATCATTACTGTGTATTCTGGACCAATTTGTATCTTCCTCAAATTTTGCTGAATTGGAAATAATACCTCTGTAGTTAGAGTCAGTAAATTTGTAGTACTTGGAACTTTCATCAAAACCTATAAATCTCAGTCTTTCTGCCACTGGACCGCCCTTCTTTCTCTGAGCCAGTGGAATGTTAACCATGGCATATGAGCCAAAAATGTGAAGGTTTTGAATGTCGGGTTTCTTCCCATAGAACATGTAGTACGGAGTTTGTTTTAAAACACTGCTCCAAGTACGATTAACAAGGTAGTTTGCATACCTTAGTGCTTCG
Organism: Erythrolamprus reginae; assembly: GCF_031021105.1. NCBI lineage: Eukaryota > Metazoa > Chordata > Lepidosauria > Squamata > Dipsadidae > Erythrolamprus > Erythrolamprus reginae. The sequence continues at coordinate 32,546,182 of NC_091954.1, forward strand.
CCCCAGTAAGCATTGTCGAGATCAGCGTCTTCTAGGAGACAGCGATACGTAGTCTGTAAAACACCTTGGCGTCTCTCAACAATCCCATTGTGCTGAGGCATGTAAGGGGCTGAAGCTTGGTGCCGTATCCCTTTGCGTCTCATCCAGTTCTGGAATCATTGAGACATGAACTCACCGCCACGATCACTTTGGATTCTTCTGATACGGACACCGAATTGATTGTAGACCTTTGCAGCAAAGTCTGTAAAGGTCTGAAACATCTCTGATTTCTGTTTCATTAGATACACAAAACCATATCTAGAAAAACTATCAACAATCGTTAAGAAATACTTATTGTTACCCCTAGTAGGCCGAAATGGACTGACAATGTCGGTATGAACCAAATCGAAAATGCGTGAAGACAAACAAAGGGCATGCTTAGCAATGGGGGGAAGCCTTTGATTTAGATTTGTTACAAACAAAACAGTTGAGATAAATAGGACAATTACTATCGACTTTGAAACCATTCACGCACTCTGGCATCTTGGATAAGACATCATATGAAGCATGGCTCAAGCGTCGATGCCAACGGTGGATGCACCTGGAATTAAAATGTTTATTAGTTAGTACAGGTTTAGCATTTGCAACATTATGCGGAACACCTTGAGATTCATTGGCTTTATGAGCCTCTGATTTTATAATAGCAGCAGGTTTTCTCTCTGGGCCTGCGCTTTCATGATTTGGAACACTCATACTTACATCTACCAGTGAACGAAAATTTGGCTTCAGGTAGAAAACACCACCAATCGGAGTGGCATGTGCGACAACAGTTCCATTTCTAATAATATGGATATCATAGTTCAGGAGCATAGCTTTGTAGCCTAAGTCTTGGTTTAGGCGGTGAAGGCTGAGTATGTTGCTTTCAGATTCTGGAATGTAGAGAACGCGTGGAATCATCTGGTCCAGTTCATCAATGTAGATAGTTCCTTCTCCTTTGACTTGGGATAGGTTTTTCGAGAATCCATACACCTCCTTTATGTCAGATTCATGTAATTCAGTAAAAAGTTCTTTTTGGTGAGTAATGTGAAAAGCAGCTCCACTATCTACAGTCCATAAATGTTTTGTGCTGTACTCACAATTTGAATCAGGAACATTTTTTAGAAGCACGGTATTGATTGTAGAGCGTGATTCGCCTTCGGAATCTCGTTGAGCTGATTTGGAGTTACTGGGACTCCTGCGTTCCAAATTAATGACTTCTTCTTCTTTTAATGGCGGTAAGGCAGAAAATTGCACTTGAGTTGCAGCCGGCATCTGTTGCTGTAGTTGAGGACGTGGTGCCAATAATGGCTAAGCCGACTGAAGTAGAGTTTGCGCTGGTTGCATGGGTGTAGCAGGAACTTGTGGCGGTTGTACCTGTGAGAATTGCACCCCTTGGCTTGGTTGGGGTACTTGTTGCGAAAATGTCTGTTGAGGTACAAACCTTTCTTTATCTGCAGAATAGAATTGTTCTGCTGAAGCTTCTTTGTTCATTTGGAAATCTAAAAAGAAATCATCTTGCGCAAATCAACATTTTTCTGGCCATCTAAATTTTCTGGTGACCTGCATTGCTTAAAATGGTCACTGGATGGCGCTTCTGAGCCTTCTGGCAATAAAACAACATTTTGGTGCAGTTGCATAATTTGGCCACCAGGTGGTGCATTTTGGATCTGGCTTGGAACTGAGCCAAATTCCTGAGGATAAATTGAACTGGGTATTTTCTCAATTTGGCCACTGGGTGGTGCTGCACCTAGTTCCTTGAATGCTAAGGAATGCGTGACCTCATTGGGCTGTCTTTGGACAGACTCCATTTTCTTCCTTTGTTCTGGTAAACCACATATTTCTCCTTGGCAAAACATTAACTGCAAGCTTGTTATCTTATCAAGTATAATCTGTTTTCTCATTAATTTTGCACAAGAGAAATCAACCAGCTTCTTCTTAGGCTGTGTTAAATCATGTGCACTCTTGTCTAGCTTCAATTGTAATAAACATTTTTGCGTATCATTAATTTCAAATCTTAAATCATTTGCTAAAACATTTGCAGTCTGCATATCAATACATTGTAAGGAGGACTGACATTCTTTTGAAGTTGACTTGGAAAGCTTTGGCACAGTGCCAAGGATATTTTGCATTTTTTCTAGGTGATAAGGATTCAAAACATTAGCTTTCAGCTTTGCCACTGAGTTAATATTGCCTGCATGATACTTTAGAGAACATTGTTTTGCACCGAGAAATACTTCTGCTTCTTTATGAGAGTTAGGAACATCAGAGACAGTTTGACTGTCTTTTAATTCTGGCAAGCAATACATTCTTGTAAAAGCGTCATCGTTACTCACATTTCGCTGTGCTTGTTTATCTGGAATCAGAGATAAGATTCTTTGAGAAGGAAATTCTTGTGCCATAAATCTTTCTATAGCAGCGTGTGCATCTGTTGAGGTATCCATTTTTTTTTCAAAAGCAGAGAAGTTATCTTTGCTTTACGGTGCAGGCTTTTCACCTGATTTAATTAAAAAATAAACAAACCATCGTCTCTGCTGCCATGTTGAGGGACGGATGGAATTTTAATGAGTCTCGGCAGACAGGAATCAAAGTAAAACAAACTTTATTTAGTAAACAAGTAAATTGTGCCAGGAGCGGCACTTATCAAGTAGCCGGAACATGGCTGCACAGAATGGAGAGTAGATTGGAATGTGCCTGGTTATGTAAGCAGGCGGATGTGACATGTAGGAAAGGATATGAATTGTGGGAGTGATGTATGAGGGGGTGTGATCAGAGGGGAAACACACATTAACTCTTTAACTACTGAATGTCTCTGTTGGCTGGCAATTCTCAGCGTGACATGGACAACCTTGTCTTACTCCTCGTTGTATATCCACTTTTTTAGTCTGTTCACCATTGACTTCCGGGTGGAGCCGGATCGCGCCAGAGGAGCGGAGGCTAAGCTCTGGCACCGCAGCCTTCCTTTCCATCCTGCAGGACGCCGTTTTGCGTTATGCTGACACCCGGAGGGGTTGGCCCAGGATCCCCCGGGACAGATCGCCGCGGCCCCGGGGGTTAGGGACAACCCCGCAGCTGCAGGAATGGAGAGTTGTGCCCAGGTGGCTGCCTGGACACAGCCATAGCGGTCGCCGATAGCGGAAGTCAAAAATAGAGCAGAAGTCTACGAGGAGCAGATCAGCAGATAAAGGAGATTGACAGCACCACACGGAACTCTTTTGGTATTTAAACAAGTTTGTAAAAAAGAAGATATTAACTTGAAGGCGAACATAAATAAAAGAAGAAAACTGTAAGTGATATCCATACGCGGAAAAGAAGATCAGACGGAACTACTTGCCTTTGTTAAAATTAAGTATAACTTTCTCTCTTTTTTTAACCTTAAGATTATAGTGTGGTGTGTTTACTTTTTTTCCCTTTGCTACTCTTTTTTTTTATATAGATTTTTTCTTCTTTTTAAATGAAAATTAAAGACTGACTTGGTAATTATCTAAGTGGATGAAGTAAAATATATTAATGAATTGAATACATGAACTTATGAACTGAACTGAACTGAAATTACGTTATCTGAATGAAATTATATTGAAGGTATAATTATTTGGAATGAATTTTGGATTGCTTATTTTATTTTTCTATTTTTAAAACTGTTGGCATTATTTTCATTTTCTCTCTTTTTCAATTTTTCCTTCGTTTGGACTTGCTGGGACTATTTTTTGCATGATATTAGAGGCGTAAGGATATTTTTTGTATTTTTTCTTTTTCTCTTTCTTTTTACAAAATAAAGAGACCTGGATTATTTTATAAGCATTTGAACTTGGAGATTACATTGGACACTGGTTTGGGATTTATATTTTTTTGATATCTTTATTAAAGCATAACTTAGATTTGGTTCACTTGGACTTATTAGAACTTTTTGGACCCGTTTTAGATTTTTGACATTTTTTCCTTTTTTAAATTCAAAGTGTGATTATTATAAATATTTTTGATTAATTTCTTTTTTGTTATCTTTTTATATTTTTTGAATATTAGAAATAACTTTTTAAAAAATAAATCCTCTCCTTTTCCCTTAAATAAATCTGTAACAGGTTTTTCCTCTTCTTTCTTTTATTTTTTTCCTTCTCCTTTATCTATTCTTCCCTTTTTAATTTTTATATAATTTTTTTTATTAGAATTATCTTATATACTATATTATATTCCCTTTTTTCTTTCTAATACTTAATTATGTGCTAGAAGCTTGGTTTTTCTTCCCTTCCCCACCTGGTCCCCCCCTTCAGGAGTCTAAGATTTTAGAGGACTGAACTACCCCTTCCTTTTTTTCTTACTACCCTCTTCTTTTAATTAATTTAAATAATTTGCTATTGTATATTGATATTTTTCTGTCTCTTTCTGTTTTTTTCTTCTTCTTTTTCTGCTTAATAGTATTATAGAAATAAATTCTGTTCTTTCTCCTATACTTAAAAATATTATAAGACATTGATCTAAGTAATTGCTGAATACAGTAGAAATTTTGGAATATGAAAGGTTCTTACAGGGCACAGAGTGCATCTTCAGTGACGACAACAACAACAACGACACATAGAAACATAGAAACATAGAAACATAGAAGACTGACGGCAGAAAAAGACCTCTTGGTCCATCTAGTCTGCCCTTTTACTATTTCCTGTATTTTATCTTAGGATGGATATATGTTTATCCCAGGCATGTTTAAATTCAGTTACTGTGGATTTAGCAACCACGTCTGCTGGAAGTTTGTTCCAAGGATCTACTACTCTTTCAGTAAAATAATATTTTCTCATGTTGCCTTTGATCTTTCCCCCAACTAACTTCAGATTGTGTCCCCTTGTTCTTGTGTTCACTTTCCTGTTAAAAACACTTCCCTCCTGAACCCTATTTAACCCTTTAACATATTTAAATGTTTCGATCATGTCCCCCCTTTTCCTTCTGTCTTCCAGACTATACAGATTGAGTTCATTCAGTCTTTCCTGATACGTTTTATACTTAAGACCTTCCACCATTCTTGTAGCCCGTCTTTGGACCCGTTCAATTTTGTCAATATCTTTTTGTAGGTGAGGTCTCCAGAACTGAACACAGTACTCCAAATGTGGTCTCACCAGCGCTCTATATAAGGGGATCACAATCTCCCTCTTCCTGCTTGTTATACCCCTAGCTATGCAGCCAAGCATCCTACTTGCCTTTCCTACCGCCCGACCACACTGTTCACCCATTTTGAGACTGTCAGAAATCACTACCCCTAAATCCTTCTCTTCTGAAGTTTTTGCTAACACAGAACTGCCAATTAAATACTCAGATTTAGGATTCCTTTTCCCCAAGTGCATTATTTTACATTTGGAAACATTAAACTGCAGTTTCCATTGCTTTGACCATTTATCTAGTAACGCTAAATCATTTACCATATTACAGACCCCTCCAGGAATATCAACCCTATTGCACACTTTAGAGTCATCGGCAAATAGGCAAACCTTCCCTACCAAACCTTCCCCTATGTCACTCACAAACATATTAAAAAGAATAGGACCCAGAACAGACCCTTGTGGCACACCGCTTGTAACCTGACTCTGCTCAGAATACTCGCCATTAACAATAACTCTCTGATGTCTATGCTTCAGCCAGCTTGAAATCCACTGAACTATCCAGGGATTAAGTCCAATCTTCACTAATTTATCTATCAGCTCTTTATGTGGAACCGTATCAAAGGCTTTGCTGAAGTCCAGATAGGCAATATCCACGGCACCACCTTGATCCAGCACCTTTGTGACATAGTCAAAGAACTCAATGAGATTAGTCTGACACGATTTGCCTTCAGTAAAGCCATGCTGATTTGGGTCCAATAAGTTATTGTTTTTTAGATGCTGATTTATCCTCTTTTTGAGTAGAGTCTCCATCATTTTAACTACAACTGATGTCAAGCTAACTGGCCTGTAGTTACCAGCTTCATCTCTACTGCCCTTCTTGTGGATAGGCACAACACTGGCCATTCTCCAATCCTCAGAAACAAACAGCTATCCCTTCTTCGACTTCAACTCCTACGCCCAAAGTTTCTCCAACTTCATCACCACTACAACAAAGGACCATCACTACAATGCTGGCCAAAGAGAAAGAAAAAGAAAAGCCACCTATGGATACTAACTTTCAGACTATTCAAGAGGCACTAGCAGGCATTCAAGAACTTGTACAAACGACAGAAACCCAGACAAAAACTCAACTTAAAACGAACAAAGAAGAAATGAAAATGTATCTACAAGAAATGAAGCAAGAAATGAGACAAGAAATGAAGGAGATGAAAGATGAGATTAAAGATGAGATTAAAAAAGAAATTGCTGAACTTAAGACTGAACTAAATGTAGTCAAGGGAAATGTTGCCGAAATGGATGGAAATATAAAAGTTATGCAACAAAACCTACAAGACAATGAAAAAAGAATACAAATGACAGAGGGAAAAATTCAAATCATGGGACAGAGAGTGGAAGAATACGAAGATCGTAACTATGCAGCCTGCAGAGATTTTGATATAGCAATAACCAACCTAGAACTCCAATCCGCGTCACATGGTCTGAGGTTCCAAAATATTGATGAAGAAAGAGATGAAGATCTATCCGCAAAAATGGCAGAAGTTATAGGAGGCATTATGCAGGCAGATCCAGCAGAATTGATAAGAGAAATTGATGAAGTTTACCGAGTCCAGACTGGCTATGCAAGACGTCATAATTTATCCATAGAAGTTCATATTAAGTTTTCAAGAAGAATCATTAAAGATGAGATACTGAGACTAACCAAAAATGAGACCGTTCAACACAATGGGAAAGAAATTACGATTCTCAAACAAGTTCCGAAGAGAGTTCGAGAGAGTAGAAGAGAATACTACTTTCTTACAAGCAACTTAAAAGAATAGAAATGCGAATGCAAAAAGAGGATAAGGACGACAAGTTAAAAAATCAGAGAGAATTAATAAGACATAAATTGAGATTAATAGAACAAGAACAAATTGTAGAAAAGATAAAAAGAGCAAAACAAGAATATTTTGAACATGCTAATAAACCTGGAAGATGGTTGGCATATAAATTAAGAAAAGAGAGAGAAAATAGAATTATAAAATAGCTGATAGATTCAAAGGGTTTAACAAAACATAGAATAGAAGATAAAAAGGAAATAGCATTGGAATTTTATAAACAATTATATAAGAAAGAAGAAATAAGCGAGGATTTAATTTTCAAATATTTGGAAAAAATAGTTACCAGTATTAACCGAAATACAACAGCAAAGACTAAATAAACCTATTACAGATATGGAATTAAAAGAATCTATAAAGAAACAAAAAATAATAAAGCGACGGGCCAGATGCAATACCAGCTGAATTTTACAAATTGGACACAGAAATACTTTTTTCAAATATACTTGAAACATATAATCAAATACTGATAGAAGGCAAATTACCAAAAACATGGTCAGAAACTTTAATAACTTTAATACATAAAGTTGACATGGAAAAAGAAAAAATGGAAAATTATAGACCCATTTCATTATTAAACATAGATTATAAAATTTTTATATCAATATTTGCTAATAGACTTAAAAGTATTATAAATAATATGATACATAGCGATCAAAATGGATTTCTACCAGGAAGACAAATAAAAAATAATTTAAGAATAATAGTAAATACATTAGAATATTACGAGCAACATCCAGAAAAGCAAATGGCTCTCATATTTTTGGATGCGAAAAAGGCATTTGATAATGTAGATTGGAACTTTATGAAAGTACAATTAAATAAGATGGAGGTAGGAACAAAGTTTTTTAACATAATAGATGCTAAATATACAGAACAAACAGCTAAAATTATAATAAAGGGAGGCGCTTTCTGAGTATATACTTTACACAGACAGAGTTGGACATAGTAATACGTTCATTCACTCTGACAGAATGGTATTTACAAGAAAGGTTAAAAGGTTACTTGGGGGGATACTCCAAATAACTTACAGAGCAGATGATGAAGGAAGGAAAAATAATATGTTTGCTTCAAAGGGTAGGACTACAGTTCAAGTATATGGTATATTTTGTATGTTTGCAGAAATATATGAATCTTTACTTCTGATGAAAGGAATTCTTCATAAGGGCTTATGGAACTGTATAATTTCTTATGAATTCAATGACTTGGGAATCAAAAACAATTTATTATAAAACTTTGTAATTATTGTTTTGACACTTTGTCATGTTTTATTGTTGTTTGTAACATAAAATTTGAACAAAAAGTTCTATAGTAACTACCTAGATTATTTAGAAGAGTTGCCAGGATTTTACAAAGATATTGAACATTTTCATTGGGCTACATTAAAACAAGAATCTAATTGGAATGATGTTCAAAAATCATTTGATCATATTACACAAAATTTCCCATATAGCAATATTTCTGAAAATGATATTTTTAATGAGGTATCATTATTTTAAAAATATATTGATAAAGAAAAGGTTAAATCTTGGGCATCAGCAAAAATCACAACAGAGAACAAATGGTTAGAAATATTTCATTATTTTGAAACAAATCATGTTCCATACAATAATGCACTAAAAATTATGGAATATGCGCTGTCCTTATCAGGAATTAATGCTGCAACTGAACAAGTTTTTTCCATAGTAAATAAAGTGTGGACATTAAAAAAATCACAATTAAGTGTTGAGACTTTGAAAACCATTGTATGTGTAAAATATAATTTAACAAATTCTTGTGAAAAATGTCATGGCCTTTTAAACGACGACAACAATCTACTAAAAAAAAATCACTCTAATGAGAAATATACCAAAGAATAAAATACTATACATCGTTTTTTAATGTATTATATTTGTAAATTATACTTATGTTGAAGTTAAAAAAATATATTACAATACTATTTTTGCATTCTATGAAAATTTTTATTGCTCCATATAGACCAAATTTTTAATCAAGTAACATCCGCGTTACCAATGTTAAAATCTGGTCACCTTAGTTTAATTAGAATTATAAGATTTAAATAATTAAGCCAGTGGACTTGTTCTAGATATAAAGGGGAGAATTGATAAATTGATAAAGGGAGCAAGGAGTTGGGTAGAGATCAATGAAGAACAGAAAACAACTAGAAACAGGCACCATTATTGAATACAGATGAAAGTGACAGTGCAAAAAAAAAAAAAAGTATTTTTGAGCATGTTGTGGTTGGCTCTAGGCCAGCTCCTGTAGCTGGGGATTTTGATGTGGACCAGTGGGAGTCCTCTGTTTATAGAAGACCAATCTGGTTGCAGTAGCCAGATGCAGAGGAAGGCAGTGAGGGGGAAGAGACAGACAGGAGAATGGGTGCAGCCAGCCCACCAGCTAGCCCCCCAACTAGAGGGTCCTCGGACTCAGAAGGGAAAGACATCATGAATAACCCTCTCTGGAATCCCCGCATGCGCAGGATCTTGGGAAGGCAGGAACAGCTGCTCATGTATAAAAACAGATAATGGAGGGCAACTGTACAGAGTTTAATTATGCTGCTGAAACCCTGATAAATAAGGGAGGGTTGGAGTGCTGGGCGTGGGTGCTTATCGTTAACGTTGTGGAAGAAGAAGAAGAAGAAAGAAGATTGAGGAGCGTGGTGTGCTTTCTGTTTCAGGGTTTCTGTGAACTCTGTGACATTCAAGTCAGAAAAGGCTGTGTGGATTGGAATGTGAAACTCTGGATTTATTGAGTCATAAATCACTCCTCTGCTCTGGCACAAGCCTCCAGGTTTCAAGTGAACATTTGGTGTGAATAATTGGTTTTACATTTCAAGCAGGTGTTTTAGCCTCTGAATATAAAAAAGACTTTCTTTGCTGTGTGTTTGACTTAATTCTGAACTCGTGGGTGTCTAATTGCAACTAGCCAGGCAAAACAGAGCAGAAAGAAATTGAGTGAATTGGGCACTGCGACCAAGATCTTTAAGCCCAACAAAGAGAAACATACAAAAACTAGATTGGTGATTTACAAAACATACAAAAACTAGATTGGTGATTTAGATTTAAAAGCTTGATTTGATTAAAGACTAACTTGGAAATAAATTGTTTTAAGAGGATTGATACTGAAAGAATGCAATAACAGACAAGAATAAAAGACATAATCTTGATTGGACAGGACTGAAAATAACTTTCTTAACACATGATAGCGGGACATTTTAAATGTGAATAAACAGTTAAAAAGGAAAAAATAATATAAAGACTTTCTGAGTTGACGAGCATAATTAGAAAGATGAAAAGAATATAAGCTGTTTTTTGCTTTTAAATATATAAACTGTTAATTCTCCTATGCGCTGCTACGAGAATCCAAGCAATGGGTTCAATCTCGGTCAGATGATTGAGGACTAATTTAATTCTATCAATTGAACATGCCCTTTGGGCTCTGTTGGAAGAGCCCACTAATTTCAAAACTATTGGTGAAAGAGGACATGTTTTTTTGCACATGTAACCAATCAAATATTTTAGTTCATTGCTTGGACTCTCATTTTTTCTTATTTTAAAGGAAAATGTGTCCTTAGCAACAGCTGGCACCGTTCCTATTGGTTGCTGAAAGGAATGTGAGATTTTCTGCAGCTTGATTGGCTGTTGCATCTGACAGCCCCTATAAAAGAGCTGAAGGCACACCTGAGGCACTTATCCTTTCCTGTTTGTTTAGTTGCTGTTCCTGCTAATTGCTGTATTACTGTTGCCATTTCTGAATAAATAGTTTTGGCCTGTTCACCACTTCCTGAATACTTAACACTGACAACAAGGTTGTCAACCTTCGCTATGCTGCTGCATTCTTTCGCTTGGTTGTCATAGAGACGGGGAGGGGTAGAGATCATGGGGGGGGGGTTGGGAAGTGTGCAGGAGGAGAGTTAAGTTTCGATTTCCCAGGTGCCAGGAGGAGACCGTTAGATGGAAAATTCCTGAAGAGTACGGGAGGAGCAATATGTGCCACCTGATGCATCTGGACAATGGAGATTGGGTGAATGCCCAACAGGGGGTGAAAAGGGGGGTTGGATATGTGTGTAACGCACCATTTTTCCTCAGACTTTGCTTTTCTTTCAATGCTTCAACTTCTGATTTTGATAAATTCACTTTTGAACTTTATAAAAGGACTCTGAGTTTTATTTGTCTGAATTCTGACTGGCAGCTTGACAAAGGTAGAGGTCACCCAACCCCCGTGTGTGTTTGCCAATGCCATGTTTTTTCCGTCTGTCTTCTGCTGTGCCGCAGCATTCATACCATGTCCCAGGTGAACACAGGTCTGTCAAATTTTGAGCCATTCTTTCCTTCAACTGAAACATGGGACACTTATCTCCAGAGGTTTGGAGTTTACTTACAGGCAAACAATCTAACTGAGCTATCTGAGTCCCACTTGTTTTTTAAACTCCTGCGGGAATGCAATGTTTTCAACAGCGCACGCGCTCGTAGCACCACAGATTGTCTATGAAGTTCCTTGGGCTGAATTATTGGCCAAACTGAGGGCACACTATACCCCTGCCCCTTTACGATTTGCTCGCTATTTTGTTTTTCAGACAGAGGATGCAAGGCGAAGGGCAGAGTCTTCGGAGAGGGGTGGCATACAAATCTAATAAATTGAATTGAATTGAATGTATATTGCCTCTCTCTGGGAAGTTGCTCAGGAGTGTGAATTTGCCAAGTTATACAATTCCTTACTAGAACAATTAATTTGTGGAATAAGAGACATTTGTTTGCAGTGATGCCTCATGGCCCGCCCGGAGCGGACTTTAGCACTTGCTCTGGAAGAAGTGCGGGCATTTGAACTGTCATCAAATTCAACTACTGAAATCCACCGTTATCTGCCACTGGGATCTACAGCTCAGCCAACTTCAATAGTCCATTATGACATCTGTGACCCTGACCATTGGGAGCCCCAGGATATTAGTGTTGCCAGATTGTGTTCTTCAGCCTACCCCTTGCGATCCGCAAGGCCGCCATTGCATGAATCCAGTCCAGCCTCAAAGTTATCAGACTATTGTCTATTTTAAAACAGCTGTTTAAAACAGTCATTTTAAAAGAGCCACTTGCCGCTGCTGCAGCAAGTTTGGCCATCTAGCTAAAGCCTGTTGCTCAGCTTCGGCGGCTGTCCAATCAGCACCACCGAGAAGACAAGGTACCGGGTTGCCTGGCTGTCAGGCCAATTGCCATGCTGTCCTATCTTTGGAGGATGCCCTTGAGGAACAGGAAGTATTCCTAACTGCTGCAACTGGTGGGTATAGAAAGATTGATATTTCTGTGACAATGGAGGGGGTTTCCCTAGTTATGGAGGTAGACACAGGCACCTCAAAGAGCCTGGTGTCTTGGCAGACATTAACAAGCTTCCTGCCCACTTTTGATAAGTCAGACTCAGGCCTGCAAATGTACAATTATGAGAGTATCAGGGCAATTGAATGCCAATACTGGGTCAGGTTGACCTGTTTGTGACTAGGGGAACTTTTGCGGGCTTGCTGCCTCTGGTACATGTGGTTAAGCACTTCCATCATTACTAGGTCTTGACTGGTTTGATGCATTGGGGCTACGGGTGACAGGTGTCCACACCACTACCTGTGATTTTGAGTGTGTATTCACAGAATTTGCTGATGTTTTCTCTGAGGGGTTATGTTATCACAAGAGTAAGCACATTTCCCTGTGCTTAGACCCTGCAGTGGCTCTAATTTGGCTGAAACCTCAGAGTCCCTTTCGTGCTAAAGGCCAATTTAGATTTAGAGTTAGAGAGACTCATTGCCGAAGGGATTCTGGAAGCCACTGACCATTCTAGTTGGGAAACTCCAATTGTGATACCTGTTAAGCCAGATGGGTCAATTAGGATCTGTGGGGATTTCAAAAGCATTCTGAACAAGGTCTTACATCCTCACTCCTATCCGGTGCCTGTTGTGCACCATTTGCTGCATTCTTTGGGCCAGGGGTCCATGTACACTAAGCTGGATGTGGCTCAGACCTACCAATAGTTACCAGTGGACGATGCCACTGCAGAGGCCCAGACAGTGGTCACTCACCGGGGGGCATTCTGCTGCCGCCGCCTCCAGTTTGGCATGAACGTTGCCCCTGGTCTTTTTCAGAGTATCATTTTGCTCACAGGCCTACCTGGAGTCGTCCCATATTTTCACGACATCCTGATTTCGACCTCATCCAATTCAGAGCTCTTACATCGTCTAAAAAATGTTCTTCAGATTTCACTAGGCAGGCCTGAAGTTAAAGAGCAAATGCCAGATAGGGGTACCTAGAGTGGAATTTCTGGGATATTTGGTATATTCCCAGGGAATCCACCCTTCACCTTCCAAGGTATCTATGATTAAGACAGCGCCACCCCATACCACCAAGGTAGAATTACGGGCGTTCTTAAGCCTGCTAAATTTTTACAGCTCATTTTTACCGCATAAGGTGACTTTAGCAGAACCGTTACATAGGTTATTGGATGCCAACAAGCCCTGGCATTGGGAGGCTGAAGCCCAGGCCTCATTTGAAGCTGTTAAAGAGCTACTATAATCAGATGCCTTACTGATCCGGAACAATCTGGAAGCGCCCTTAACCTTCGCAGCTGATGCCTCACAATACGGCATCAGGGCTGTACTTAGCCATTTACTGGCAAATGGGGCTGAGACGCCCATTGCTTTCTTTTCTCATACATTGTCCCCTACAGAACGGAACTATAGTCAAATGGATAAGAAGGCTCTGGCTATAGTTGCCTCAGTAAAAAAGTCCCATGACCACATTTCTGGCCGACTATTTACAATATTTACAGACCACAAACCTTTACTAGGCATTATTTCTGGTTCCAGGAAAACACTATACCTCATCTCACCCCACATTGTCAGATGGGTGGAGTTCCTCTTGTCCTATTCTTACACCTTGGTATTTCAACCTGGCAAATCATTATCTCATGCAGATGCTTTAAGCTAATGCCCTTTAGCCATCCCAGTCCAAGACCCCTCCCCAACTACTAATGTACTTTTGGTGGAGGAATGGGAACCTACACTGACAGCTGCCACTATTGCTAAAGCTACTTCCAAAGACAAAATTCTATTTCAGGTGTTAAACTGGGTTAAAAGGCGTTGGCCTACTGCAGGCCTCGAACAGAACCTCTCTATTTTCACCAATAGACAACTGGAACTATCCACCCAGAAGGGGTGTCTGTTATGGGGACATAGGGTAGTAGTACCCATGGAATTAAGACCTGCAATTCTCAATCTACAGGGTGCGTTCCAAAAGTAATGCCATTGAACTTCCTACACCACTCCTACTGGTTGGAGTGGGATCGAAGCACTTGGAGTAGGTGGAAGGGATGCTAAGCTTTGCCATGAAACTGGTCTCAGTGCTCTCCAAGCTGTGGAAGCGGCAGGACGTCAGTTATTGTAAACCTCTGTGCGCCACCCATGTCACGAAAAAAATGGAATCGACGATCGAGCAACGTTACATGATTAAGTTTTGTGCTAAATTGAAATTGAACCTGATTATTTGGACAACATCATCACTGGTGATGAAACCTGGGTTTTTGAATACGACTCAGAAACAAAACGCCAAAGCTCTGAGTGGCACACCAACCTGTCATCCAAATTAACCAGGCACAATGTAAACTTCAGATTGATTATTCCAGAAGGAATCATGGTAACCTGGCAAGAGAGAAAGATTAAGATTGACACAGTTGATAAAGCAAAAGAATACTATGAGAAAAACTGACACTAGAGTATAAAAAACTTAAAGAGACAAGAGATACACAAAGAGTAGATATAGAAAGGCAAGAACAAAGAGAAGATCAAGAATGGAAATGACATAAAGAAATAATAGATAAGGAAGTCGGATGAAAGAGATGGCAGAACAGAAGAATTTAAAGAAGTCAGAAGCACAAGAGCAGTCAGACATAAATACAAGTAAAATAAAATCACAAAAAGAGATAACTTTAGGGATTGAATTATATTCAGTGAATATAAATGGTTTGAATGCACCAAAAAAAAGGAATAAATTTCTTAACGTTAAGTAAAAATAATTTGGATATAATAGCCGTACAAGAGGTTCATATAAAAGAAAAGTTTGAACATTTTCTTAATAAAAATAAATTAGGAAACCTATTTACCTCCTTAGCACAAGAAAATAAAAGAGGGGTGATCTTTATATTAATGCAAATATTAAGGCAAATCTAAGATATAAAGATGCAGAAGAGAGAATTTTAATGGTGGAGATCCAAACAATCACAAATTCATAACCCTAATATATGCCCTAAACGAGGGGCAAGAAAAAATTTATTAAAAACTGCAAAATAAGATTAGGGAATTTTCAGGACATAATATTTGCATGATGGGTGACTTTAACGGAATAATGAACAAAGAATTTGATTACAAAAATGGTGAAAATAAAAAAACAGAAAAAAAGAACCCTCCTTAATTCTTTTCTAGAATTAATTAAGGAATTTAAATTTAAAGACGGCTGGAGAGAAAGAAATCTACAAGTAAAAAAAATACTTTCTATTCAAACAGACACAAGTCATGGTCAAGACTGGATATGATTTGGACAACAATTGAAATAAATGCTCAAATAGAAGTTATTGAAATAGAAACTTATCTAAACTCAGATCATAGTGCATTAAGACTAATTTGGAAAGGAAAGGAGAAAAAAAGAACATTTAGAAAAAATATATAAAAAACTTGAAGAGGAGTTACAAAAACAACCCCAGAATGAAAACATAAAACAACAGATGCTTTTAATTAAATTTAATAGATAAGGAAAAGCTTGCTCAACAAATTAAAAGTAGTAAACAACATTACTTTGAAAACGCAAATAAACCAAGTAAATGGTTGGCTACTAAGTTTAAAAAACCTAAAGAAAAAAAAAAGATTACCATATATACTCGAGTATAAGCCAAGATTTTCAGCACAAAAATGTGCTGAAAATTTTGACCTTGACTTATACTCAACCTTCACTGACCTGAAAACTCCTGTGCAGCATTTTCCAAAGCTGCACAGTTCGGATGTGAAAGGCAGGGAAGAAGGAAACCTCGTGGCTCTGGCAACACGAGGATTTTTTTTTCTTTGCACTGCTGCTTCTGCTCTTGCTACAGTCAAGGTGGCAACACCCCTAAGCTGCCTGATTGGCAGCAGGCTGAACCAATCATGGTTCCTCCTCTACACAGAAAGGAGGCACTGAGAGAGCTGTCTGATTGGCAGCAGGCTGGATCAATCACAGCTCCTCCTCTACAGGAGGCACTGGGGGAAGGGGCGGGAGGGTTGAAGAGACTTTCAGAATGAAGGAACTATGGCTTTCTCTTCTGATCAAGCCAGCAACAATATTTTACAAGTAAATAAAATGTACAAGTAAAATGTAAGTTACCCATTTAAATTTGATTAATTTCTAGTAACAGAAGAGGTTATTTTGTAAGAAAATGTTGCTTCAAGTGGGGATAACTCTGTTATTAAACTTTTTCTTCTAACTATACTTATCATACCCAAGAGGATTGTTAATGCTGACTTGTTTAAAACAATACAAAGGTTAGGATAATATAATAGGATGAATTTTGTCATTAATCATTTGTTCTACATAATTAATAGGAATAGATTTACCTTTTTTTAAGAGTATGGTTTCTCCTTATGCAAGATAAATATCTTGTAGAAGAAAGATTTTACAATTAATGATTGAGTAACCCCCAATTGTTATTTACTGATCTATTGAGATAGTAATGATTTTAACTTATGAAATATGTTTTAAATGGAAAATCTGAATATTTATCATATGGAAGTTTGATTTAAGCAATTGTTTTGAAATAATATATGAAATCCCAATTATTAAGAAAATTATTGTAATGAAGATTAAGATAACAGGTTTGATTACATTCCTAAAGATATTTTAAGAGGTTTTTGGTTATGATAAAAGAAAGAATTTTTAAAAAGAGATTTTGGAAGGGGAGGAAGAAAGGTACAAGAAATAAAAAACATTTTGGAAGGAAAAGTTACATAATAATAATAACAACAGAGTTGGAAGGGACCTTGGAGGTCTTCTAGACAAATGGGTATCCAACATCTTCTTAAAAACTTCCAGTGTTGGAGCATTCACAACTTCTGGTGGCAGGCTGTTCCACAGATTCATTGTTCTAACTGTCAGGAATTTTCTCCTTAGTTCTAAGTTTCTTCTCTCCTTGTTTAGTTTCCACCCATTGCTTCTTGTTCTGCCGTCAGGTGCTTTGGAGAATAGGTTGACTACCATGGCTCCCCTGGTCCTTTTTTTCATTAAACTAGATATACCCAGCTCCTGCAACTGTTCTTCATATGTTTTTTTAAAAATTATCCTACAGAAACAATTTTAAGAAGCTACAGTAGAAGAATATTTCATTTTTATAAGTTACCGGTAGCCACTGTATTTTCCACCCTAGGCTTATATTCAAGTCAATAAGTTTTCCAAGTTTTTGTGGCAAAAGTAGGTGCCTTGGTTTATAATCGGGTCGACTCATATGTTATACGTTAACTGTTTTAAAACTGAAGAAGAAACTTGTCATGATTTAGATGAAATAGGCATTGATTGCTTACCTGAATGCCTCTTCTCATACGCTGAGCGGGTACAGCAGTTACATGGGTTGCTCACTGTCCAATCCTCATAGGACCGAGCCTAGTCTTTAAAAAGCTTGCTGGATCCGCCCCTTCCCCAGAATTCATGAATCCGTAGTCTTAGGCTCAAGGTGGAGGCTCATATAAAGCTCTACTCTCATGATAGTAAGAAAAACAGGTAACGGTATTACCATAGTTAGAATAGAAAAAGGGAGGGAAGTGACTGCTGTACCCACTCAGCGTACGAGAAGAGGCGTTCAGGTAAGCAATCAACGCCTATTCTCCGCACTGAAAGAGTGGATCCAGCAGTCATGTGCGACATACCCAATAGATGAGTCCCTAGGGAGGGATTAGTTGGCTATCGTGAGAGATAACGGATTGAAGGATTCTTCTGCTGAAGGCAGCATTCACAGAAGCGCAAGAGTCAATTTTGTAGTGCCTTATAAAGGAATTTGGAGAGGCCCAAGTGGCTGCTTTGCAGACTTCCTCCAATGGAGCTTGAGTTGCCCATGCGGCAGATGTGGCTGCACTTCTTGTGGAATGTGCCATGATACCTCTTGGTACGCTGAGAGAAGCTGACTCATATGCCTTTGAGATTGTCCCTTGAATCCAATGGCCTAAGACAGTTGATGAAGCCCTGGATCCCAGGGAACTGGGATGGTAGGCTACAAATAAGGCTTCTGACCTCCAAATGGGTCTTGTTCATTGGATATAGATTGGTAGAGCTCTTGTGAGGTCTAGGGTGTGCCGTCTGACCACAAGGTGGTGGTTCTGATTGGAACAGAATGAAGGCAGAACGATGTTCTGGGATCTGTGAAACATGGAACTGACCTTTGGTAGAAAGGTGGGGTCCAGGCAAAGGACTATTTTGTCCGTATGGAACTGACATAGATCCTCCACAAGCCAGGAAGGGTGGGTCTGCCTTTTAGCCTTTCCCAAGAGCACCACACCCAAACCCAGCTGCTGCCACTTTAATGCTGAAAGTATTTAGCCAATTGACTCCGTCTCTGATTAGCTCTTCGTTGTCGCAGATCAATTATGGCTTGTGCACTTTCCTCTAAGGAATCCAGGCTGCTTGCTGAGGAGAGCTCCCCCTGGTGGGACTCTGGCTGTCCTCCCTCTTCTTCAGCCTGGGATTCCTCCTCGTCTGTCTGCACCTCCTGTTCCTCAGCCTCTCCCTCTGAGCTGGAAACCGACAGAAGGTCAGCCGTTCCCGGAGGGGCCTCAGACGGAACCACAACACCATCCCCCCGCGGAAGGCCCCTCCCCACCTGCCAGCGGAGAGGACGCGGTCTCTGAGGGAACTGGGCGTGAAAATCCCGAATAAGGTCGGGAGCGTCCAACAACGCCACTTCCACCCAGGAGCAATCATCAGGGTCCCCCTCCACCCATTGCACCTTGTACTGGAAGCAACCGTCCACCCAACGGGAATCCACAATGTCATGTACCATAGCTTCAGGGAGGTGGTCACGAACACACGGGGCAGGAAACACGGGAACATTGGGACGGAGGAATCAAAAGCCCGCTGTTCCGCCTCCCCCCAACCAAACGGGACTTGTTTTTGTAACAACCGAGTCAAGGGCGTGGTTAACGTGGCATACCCCGGAACAAAAGCCCGATAGTAGTTCGCAAACCCCAAAAGACGTTGTACGTCTTTCACCCGTCGTGGAGGTTGCCAAGACTGAAGTGCGGCCACTTTGCCCGGGTCCATGGAAATGCCACCTGGAGACAAAATGTGCCCAAGGAATTCGACGGTAGTCTGGAAGAATTGGCACTTCTCCAGCTTGGCATACAAATGCTGCTCCCGCAACCGGAGCAGGACCCGGCGCAAATGGTTCAAATGCAAGGCATGGTTCGGGGAATACACTAAAATGTCATCAAGGTAAATCACCACAAAATGGTCCAACATGTCCCGGAACATGTCGTTCATCAGATGTTGAAACACGGCCGGGGCGTTGGTGAGGCCAAATGGCATCACTGTATATTCAAAGTGGCCGTAACGCGTGCCAAACGCTGTCTTCCACTCATCCCCGGCCCACATCCGGACCAAATTGTATGCACTGCGCAAATCGATTTTGGTGAATACCGTTGCCGTCCGCAACCGGTCCATGAGTTCAGGGATCAAGGGCAAGGGGTACCTATTCCGCACCGTGATGGCGTTAAGGCGGCGATAGTCACAGCAGAGGCGAAGATCGCCCGTTTTCTTTTTCACGAACAAAACAGGGGCAGACAAAGGGGACTTGGATGGCCGAATAAATCCCTTGGCCAAATTCTTCTCCACAAACTCCTTGAGGGCCACAAGCTCCGGCTCGGACATGGAGTACATACGACCAGCCGGGAGCTTGGCGTCAGGGAGCAGGTCGATGGCACAGTCATACGTCCGATGCGGTGGTAGCCGATCCGCCTCCTTCTCGTTGAACACATCGGCGAATTCCTCGAGGCAACGGGGTAATTGGATCGCGGGAACTACTGGGCCGTGGGCTGCGCACACATGTCGGTGATGGTCCACGCACTGCAAACTGGAGAATGTGACCAGGTTTTGGGACCACACCACATGCGGGTCATGTGCACGCAGCCATGACAACCCCAACACGAGGGGAAAATGAAGCCCCTTGGTAACATAAAACTGTAGGGCCTCCTCATGAGTTCCGATGCACATCCGCACAGGCAGGGTCTGGAAACGGATGGGACCAGCCAGCAAAACCCGCCCATCGATAGTCTCCACAGTTAATGGCGGGGTAACAGGACAAAGGGGCAAGGAATGACGTTGGGCAAAGGCTTCGTCCAAGAAGTTCGTCGTCGCCCCCGAATCCACGAGGGCCAACGCGGGATAAGTCCGAGTCCGTTGCGCGATATGCAGAGTCACCGCAAGCGTCAGGTGTCGAAACGGTCCGAATTCGGGAGTCGTGGAGTCAGAAGAAAGTGGGATCCCCGCCCGACCTAGTGTTGCCACCAAGCCGGGCCCCCCTCGTTTCCCGATCGTTCCGGCGACGGAGGACATCCAGACGAAGGCCCCGCCATCGGAGAGTTCAAGGCAGGGACGGGGACACAAGTGGTTGTCTCCTGTAACTGCACAGGGGACGCCATGGGAAGCACGGGAGAACTGTAGGGTACGGGAACGACGGCAGCCACCGTGCTCCGCCTCTTGTGGGGACAAACGACAGCAAAATGTCCCAGGGCCCCACAATAGAAGCACAACCCAGCTGCCCGCCGACGCCCTCGTTCCTCCGGGGTCTGTCGGGGTCGGGCGTAACTCACGTCCATCGGCTCCCCGGCAGCAACACGATCCATCAGGCGTGGAGGCAGCGCTGGTGAAAAACGTCGGGGCGCAGGGACCGGAGCCGGGGTGCTTACGGTCGACAACCCCCGCCGCGGAACAGGTGTCAGCGGGATGCCTGACACACAGGGGTTGGACCGTCCCGCTCGACGGACTTCCCTGGCCAACAGCCTGGCCTCTATTGCCAAGCAATGCCGCTCCAAAGCATCCAACGTGCCGGGCATCACCTCATGCACCAGTTCATCCAACATCGTGTCTGATAGTCCATCCTGAAAGGCCTCGATCAGGGCAGCCTCATTCCACTGGACTTGCCCGGCCAGAGACCGAAAGTCAGCCATATAGTCTGCCAGGGGGCGCGAACCCTGGCGTAATTGCTTCAGCGCCCGCGTGGCCGTCTGCTCCTGCACCGGGTCCGCAAATTGGTGACGCAGCAGGTCACAGAAAGCGTTGTAGTTCTGGAGTAGTGGGTCATCCCGGGCCAGGTAAGGTGCCACCCACGACGCTGCAGGGCCAGCCAACAAACTACACAGAAACGCCACCTTGTGGTCATCCCCTGGGAAGTGCATCATCTGAGCGTTGATAAAAAGCTGCACCTGGCTCTGGAACGCAGAAAACAGCCGCCGGTCCCCCCAGAACTTTTCCGGCATCGCCACAAAACATTTCCTTCTGGGCAAAGGTGCTGGAGGAGGTACCACAGGTGCCGCCTGGGGTGGGGCCGCCTGGGACAAAACCTCCACTTGGCGTTGTAATAACAGGACTGTCTGGGTCAACTGAGCAATGTCCCCTCGCAACTCTGCAAAGACAGCCTGCATGTCAGCTGCAGAAACATCCATGGTGGCAGGCAAAAACAGGAAGCCAACAAGCAAAAGATGTCCAACAAGGAACCAGCAGCAGAGAGCAAGAAAAAAAACAACCAAACCACCCCTCCAAAATGAGCACCAGGTGTCTGGTGGTTGGTGGAGTTTTATACTGTTCTGTCTGGGTTCCCCCAGACCTCAACACCAACTGGAAAAAACAGCCAGACACTCTGGTAAAAGCCAAAAGTAGTTTATAACTGGAAAAAATAAGCACAGAGGAAAACCTGTTCTTCCCAACAGACAGGATATAATACGGTACAGCAGGGTCCTGATGTTCTTGCTGGCACCCCCCCCCCCAATGTTTCAATAGTCAAAGGCACAAACCAGGATTCCAAGACACCAAAGTTCACAGTCAGGTCCCACGACTCTCAAAGATAAAACTCCAAAAGCCAGGAAGGGTGGGTCTGCCTTTTAGCCTTTCCCAAGAGCACCACACCCAAACCCAGCTGCTGCCACTTTAATGCTGAAAGTATTTAGCCAATTGACTCCGTCTCTGATTAGCTCTTCGTTGTCGCAGATCAATTATGGCTTGTGCACTTTCCTCTAAGGAATCCAGGCTGCTTGCTGAGGAGAGCTCCCCCTGGTGGGACTCTGGCTGTCCTCCCTCTTCTTCAGCCTGGGATTCCTCCTCGTCTGTCTGCACCTCCTGTTCCTCAGCCTCTCCCTCTGAGCTGGAAACCGACAGAAGGTCAGCCGTTCCCGGAGGGGCCTCAGACGGAACCACAACAATAAGGACTGAAGATGTCTCTGCCCAGAGACCCAGTCTCAGGGCTTCCTGCACCAGAGCCTTGGATCGGATGCCCCCTTGTCTGCAGATGTGACTCTTTGAGGCCATATTGTCCGTGAGAATCAGGACATGTTGATTGATGATGTGTGGCTTGAATTGTTTGAGGGTTAATGACACTGCTCTCAATTCCAGCCAGTTCCTGGGTCTGGATGACTCTTCCGCTGACCACGTGCCTTGGGCTATCAGGCCTTGAGCGTGGGCCCCCCAGCCCATTAAGCTGGCATCCATGGTGATGGTGAAGTTATCTAGAATCCTGAAGATCCCTTGTCCAGGGCGGAGAAAGTCCACCATGTGAGGGACCTTAATACGGTATTCGGGACGGTGATGAGGCGTGCCGAGTTGCTGTTCCCCAATCTCTGGAATGGCAACAGAAGCCATTGGAGATCCCTAGTGTGCAGACGAGCCCATGGGATAATGCCAATGCAGGACACCATCTTTCCCAGTAGGGAGGACAGGGTGACGATGGTAGCCCTTCTATGAGCCTTGATTTGAAAAATTAGCTCTTTGATACTCTTTCTCCTGAAAGGAAGACCTGGGAGAGGTCTGACCTTATGATTGCTCCCAGGTGCTGAATAAAAGTAGCAGGATGAATCTGACTTTTCTTGAAATTAATGGAAAAACTATGATCCTGTAGGATAGACATGGCAATTCTTAGATCTGTGCGGGTGCCCTCTTTAGAGGGGCCATGAATAAGAATGTCATCCACAAAAGAACCGTTGTACCTACATGAACAGTCTTCTTGATGCACTGGAAGGAGAGTCCAACATGGGTAATTCTCTAGTCCTATTGGTAGAGACTGAGTTTTAAATTAACATATTTAGTAGGCACCGCCCCTTGCCTGCCCCCATGAGCTCAGTTTTAAAAAACGAAAGGTAATATGAATCAACAAACTTTATTGAAAGCAACATAAACTGAACGTACTCAACTTTCCAAACCCAGGATCACTGAATCAATTATAATGCTGGGTGGATTTGGACTCTACTTCCAGTGCATCAAGAAGACCGTTCAGGTAGGTACAATGGTTCTTCTCCACTGCATCTGGAAGGAGAGTCCAACATGGGATATACCCAATTTCAAGTTCTATGGGTGGGAGAGTGAAGATTCAGGGTCGCTGGAGAGGAGCACACCTTCTGCAACACTCGTCTCCCAAATGATGCTTCTGCCAAAGTGCAAGAGTCCAGTCTATAATGACAGATAAAAGTAGTAGTCGTGGCCCAAGTTGCTGCTCGACATATATCATCAATGGATGCTTGTGTCATCCAAGCCACTGACGTGGCTGCACTGCGGGTGGAGTGTGCAGTGATGCCTTGAGGAGGAGTTTGAGCCTTTGCCTTATAAGTCTCACCGATGCAATCGCAGATCCAGTGGCTGATGGACCATGGTGATGCTCCAAGTCGCATATTTCGTTGAGAAAAGGAAATGAATAACGTCTCAGATTTCCTGAACGATTCCGTCCTTCTGACGTATATCTTAACTGCCCGTCTGACGTCCACCTTGTGCCACCTAAGCTCTGCTGGATGGTTCCCATGCATGCAGAAATCAGGTAACACAAGTTCTTGTTTCCTGTGGAAAGGAGAGTTGATCTTCGGAATGAAGGTCGGATCTAGGCGTAAGACGAGTCTGTCCGGATGGAACACACAAAGATCCCGACGTATTGACAAGGCTGACAGGTCAGAGACCCTCTGGGCCGAAGTTATTGCGACAATAAAGGCCGTTTTAAGGGACAGAAGTCTAATAGAGATTGATCTCAGGGGTTCGAATGGAGGCCCTGTGAGAGCCTTCAGTATGAATGCTAAGTCTCAGGTCGGAAATCTATGTACTGGCAGGCAATGCTTGTTTGAAGCACCCCGTAGGAAGTCTCTCACCCATGGATGGTAAGCCAAGGATCGGTACTCTTGCAGCCGAACTACAGTTGCTGTGCTGCCACTTGTCTTTTCAGGGTGTTTGGGGCTAAACCCCATTCAATGCCAGTTTGTAACAATTCTAGTACAGGAATCACCAAGGCTGACTCTGATTTAATACCTTTGTTGTTGCAGAATGTGCAAAAGGCTGACCACGTCGCTTGATATATCCTTGATGTAGACAGGCAATGGACTGCTTGCATTGTGGAGATGATCTTGTCCGACAACTGATGATCTTTTAGTCTGCTCCTCTCAAATGCCAGACGGCTAACTGGAACCATTGTGAGTCTGGGTGAGAAATAGACCCCTGACTGAGGGAGATGTCTTTGTCTGGGATTCTCCATGGGGAGGGGATTGACATTGCCACCTGGTCTGAGAACCACGGGCGGGGTGGCCAGTGAGGAGCCACTAGCAGTACCTCCGCCTTCTCCTCCAGTATTTTGTCAATGACTTTCTGGATAAGATTTGTCGGTGGGAAGGCATATAAGAGGCCTCGTGGCCAAATTGAGAGCAGAGCGTTGGTTTTCTCTGCTCCAGGAGAAGGAAATTGGGTGTAGAATCTGGGGAGTTGTGCATTGAGGTGGGATGCGAAGACACCCACCAGCGGAGTCCCAAAGCGGAGAGTGATCTCCTGGAACAGCTGTGGGTCCAACCTCCACTCCATCGGATCCAAGGTGATTCTGCTCAGCCAGTCGGCGTGAATGTTGTTGATGCCGGTGATATGGTCCGCGGACAAGGAGGCTAAATTGTTTTCGGCCCAATTGAAAAGGACCATGGTCTCCTGCATGAGTCGACGCGACCTCATGCCCCCTTGATGATTGAGGTAGGCCTTGGTCTCAATGTTGTCCGTTAGGACTAAGACATGTTTGCCCCGAACCATTGACACAAAGTGTTGTAGTGCCAGGAAGACAGCTCTGAGCTCGAGGAAATTGATCTTTACGGGATTGAGGTTTTCCCTGGACCAGAGGCCTTGTGCGACCTGAAGGCCAATATGTGCTCCCTAACCCAATAGGCTGGCATCTGTAGTCAGAGTGACCTGGTTGTGAAAGTGAAAGGAAGACCCTTGTTGTAGCGCTGGGGACATCCACCAGACTAGGGATTCCTTGATCTCCTGTGGTAAATGAACTTGTTTGTTGGAGTGACTTACTTTCAATCTTTGTGCCAGAAGCAGGAACCACTGCAACGTCTGAATGTGGTGTCTGGCCCATGGTACGATTCCTATGCAGAAAACTAAGGTCCCGAGAACCTTGGACAACAAAGCTAGGGACACCCGTTGATGTCGTCGAAGCAAAGATATTATTTATTTATTTATTTATTTATTTATTTATTTATTTATTTATTTATTTATTTATTTATTTATTTATTAGATTTGTATGCCACCTCTCTCCGTAGACTCGGGGCGGCTAACAACAGTAAAAAACCAATATGAACAAATCTAATATTAAAAGTAATGTAAAAACCCCAATTTAAGAAACCAATCGTACATACAGACATACCATGCATAAATTTTATAAGCCTAGGGGAAGGGAATATCTCAGTTCCTCCATGCCTGACAACAGAGGTGGGTTTTAAGGAGCTTACAAAAGGCAAGGAGGGTGGGGGCAACTCTGATATCTGGGGGAAGTTGGTTCCAGAGGGTCGGGGCCGCCACAGAAAAGGCTCTTCCCCTGGGTCCCGCCAAATGACATTGTTTAGTCGATGGGACCCGGAGAAGGCCAACTCTGTGGGACCTAACTGGTCGCTGGGATTTGTGTGGCCGAAGACGGAGATATTCTGGTCCGATGCCATGAAGGGCTTTATAGGTCATAACCAACACTTTGATTAGGCGCAGGATGTTATTTTGTCATTCTGGTGAGAGAGATACGATGCCCGAAGTTGTGTCTATGACAGCTCCCAGGTGCAGGAGTTTGGTGGAAGGGGACAGCTGGCTCTTGGGCACGTTGATAGTAAAACTGTGCTCCTCCAGAGTCCTTGTTGTAAGGGTGAGATCCTCTCACACCTGTGCCTGAGACTTGGACAAGATTATTATATCGTCTAAGTAGGCCATCAGGCGGATGGACTGAGCGCAAAAACTCGCTGTTAGTACATCTAGTAGTTTCGTGAAGGTTCGTGGGGCCGACGAAAGGCCGAATGGCATCGCCCTGTATTGATAGTGTGCCCCTTCTACAAAGAATCATAGGAACCTTCGATGTGGAGGGTAGATTGGCAATGGAGGTAAGCCTCCTTCAAGTCCAGAGAAGTAAGGAAGTCCTGAGGGCGGATTGCCGCCAGTATTGTCTGGAGAGAATGCATCCTGAACCTTCTTTATACAGATTCAATTGCTTTAGGTTGAGGATTAAGAAATATCCTCCTGATGTTTTGGGGATAATGAAAACCACCAAATAGAACCCCGTTTCTTCGGCATGGCAGGGAACTGGTTCTATGGCTTCGATGTCCAGGAGATGATTTATTTCCTGGAGGAGTTCCTTCCTTCTGTGATGGTTCCTGGGCTTTGGACAATGAAGGAAGCGGTTGGGTGGGGGCTGGATGAACTCCAACCGCAGTCCTTGGGTCACCGTGGCTAATGCCCATCTGTCTGAGGATGTGGCCCGCCAGGAGGTGCTGAAATGGCGGAGTTTCCCTCCTACGGGCTGTGAAGTGGCCGAGTCATTTGGGGCGTTTAAAGCCCCTCTGGTTGGTGCCTCTGAATGGGCGTCTAGCCTGCTGATAGCCCCTTGCTCTGTCCTGGAATGACATGCGGTCATTCCTGAAGGAAGGTGCTTGGTTGAAATGGCCTTGTGAATACGACCTCGAAGATTGACCTGCATTCAAGGAAGAGTCCCAACGAAAGGGCTGGTGTTGGTTGTAAGGGTTGGGCCTTCGATCCTGTCTCTTGTAGGACTTGGGGAGTATTTTGCGCTTGTCCTTATCTTCTATGAGGACCGGGTCTAGTGCTTCCCCAAAGAGTTTGGCGCCTTGGAAGGGTGATGAGGCTAGGTGCCACTTTGATTTTGTGTCCGCCTGCCAATTTCGCAGCCACAACAGGCGATGCGATGAAAGGGTAGTTGACATCCCTCTCTCTGAAAACTTGGCGGAGTGTAAGGTGGCATCAGCCGAGAACTCCACTGCAGCCAACAGCTTGCTTAGATCTTGTCAGAGTCTCCCATCCTCGGGTCCAAGCCAGGATAGCATGTCTTCCATCCATACTATGGAGGCCCTGTTAAAGAAGGAGGCAGCAGCCGCTGCCCGGAACCCCCAACTGGACATTAGATGGGTTTTGCACAGGAGGACTTCTGCTTTCCTGTCCTCTGGCTTCAGATTGTCTCCCAACTTGGCCAGAACTAGGGCGTTGGACACCAGAGTGACCACTGGCTGGTCAATCAGGGGAAACTGGAGCAAAGTCTCGACTTCATCGTGGAAAGTGTAGAATTTTCTCTCTATGGCCGATGGGCCTTGGACCACCGCTGGATGTTGCCAGTCTTTTGACACTCTCAACGAAAATCTCTGATGCTGGGATGTGGTCTGTTTCAGGCTTAGGTTCCTTAAACAGAGTGGTGGATCTAGGTGCCTCAGTAGTTTGTGAGGATTTAGGGGGACCTGTCAGGTCTACTGCCTGCTTAGCCTTGTGAAGCAGGATCCTAAATAAAGAGGGATGTTCCAGGGATGTCTCGCCATCTGACAGGTCATATTCTTTATTGCTGTCCTCCAGCAAGGCTGGTTCCTCTGCTAAAGACCCCAGTCCTGAAAGGGGCGGTGCAGACCAGAGATCCCGGGTTTGTTGGCGTGTTGCACCTCTGCTGCCATGTCCTGCGAATAGGCATTGGTGATAATGTCCTACAGGGCCGGTGACATATTTTGCCAGTTTTCAGACTGGGCCTTGAATCCAGCAGCCGTAGGGGTGAATGTAGCTGAAGGAGCCACATTAGCCTGGGGGGGAACCCCAAGGGAGGCCTAGCCTGGCCTGTAGAGCTTGGTCTGCTCAGGGGATGACGGGCCTGAGGGAAGGCTTGATGTTCTGGGGACCAATCCCACTCTGGAAGATTAGCTGGTCCCATTGGCTGTTGAGTTGTTGGCCCTGACACTTGAGATGAGTGGAAGGGGGCCAAGGGGGCCGCATGGATGGCTGCATCCAGCTTTTGTTCCAGGGCCTTAGTACGCCTGTCTGCCTCTTTGAGGGCCAAGGAGGATGAGGCCTGGGTCTTGGCCTTTGATTTTCCTTTGTCTTTGGGCTTGGAGGTTGGTGCAGACGGATCTGACTGCTCCCCCACAGTAATAGGTTGTTCCATAGCTACTCATGGTTACTGAAAAGGATCAGAAACTATTAGAGGATGCAACAAGAGTAGAAATCACACACGAAGCTGTTTTCTCTCTCAAATACTCGCCACAAAAATGGCTGCCAGGCCTCTTTGAGAAGGGCGCATGCGTGTTGTCACTCCTAGCCCCTTATCTTGTGCCAGTCAGCTGGGCGAAGGGGTGGTTTCCGCCAACCGATACTGAGAGTGTGTTTCTAGCGCCTCTTTTTGTGTACGGGCGCCCGCTCCTTTAATCCCAAGAGAGATTGCATAAAGCTCGGTCTCTTTCAGAAGTCTTGGCTGAGAACCCTTGGTTTGCGCATTCCAAATGGGTGTTGGGCGCAGATCTTGCCTTCCTCCCACTCCTCCTCCTCCCGGCCCGGCTCTTCCTCCTCCTCCCCACATTACCAAGTCATGCTCTCCCCAAGCTTTTTGTGCACCAGAGCTTTTCAAATCATATTTCGGCTTTGGGTGGCTCCCGTGTGGGGAGTCAACTCCCCCTCTTCCCGCAAGCTAAAGTTCAGGTTGGGGCATTGGAGGGATCGTGGGAGGTGGAAAAAAATCCTCTGGCCAAGTTGTGCTGGGAGACCGTGCATGTGCTGGGCAGGGATCCTCCAAAATTGCCAAAGCCTTGAACAGCAGATCTAGAGGAGGCTAGTGAGGGGAACCCTCCTGGAAGCAGTGGCTCCCGGGCGCCCTCGGTGCAGCTCTTGGAGAGGGTGGGACAGGCACTGTTGGCGGAGGGTGGGAGGGCGACCAGCAGGGCGGGCAGGCGGGTGGGAAGGTGGCATCTCCAGGCTCTCTGGTCCATCCAGGAGCTGAAAGTTTCGCCTTTCTCCACACCCAGCTTTGGCTCTTTGCAGGCTTCTGGCAGGAGGGGGCAGTGGGCGATGGATGGATGGGTCTCCCACGGACACATTTTGACAGCGAGATGGGGGAAATCCCCTCGCCCGATGCTTCCTCGTCTCACTTCCAAGCGGAGGAAGCGACGGGCAAGAGGGGAAAGTGGCAGCGAGATGGGGTGGCTGCGGAGAGCTCCTCGGACGCACTGTTCTCTCTCCCCTCCAACACCTTTGACGTCACAGAGACCTCCTTCCTGGAGTCCACGTTTTGGCTGGCCAGGAAGGATGTCTCCGTGATGACAAAGCTCCACCCCTGGAATTCCCTATTGGGATTCCCCACCTCAGTTGGAGCCTCCCGACCTGCCGACAGAGCCACCAATCACAAAAATGGCGCTCTGCTGGGCGACGGCAGCCGGCTGTCACCTTCTGAAACATCCGGGCGCTTCTCGGCGTTCTACCAAACCCGAACGCCGAACCCAAACTTTTGCCAAACTTCTGGATTCGGCATTCGGGAGAATGCTCAGAAGCGCCCGGCTGTTTCAGAAGGTGACAGCCAGGCTGTGGCGCCAAGCACATCGCCGTTTTTGTGATCGGTGGCGGCGGGTTCGTAAGGCGAAAAAAGTTCATAAGAAGAGGCAAAAATTTTCCGAACCCCAGGTTCGTATCTCGAAAAGTTCGTATGATGAGGGGTTTGTATCACAAGGTACTACTGTACCAAAATATGATGTTGAAATGGTAAAATTCATATTGGCAGAATCAGCAAAAATTCCTAGACTTAATCTGGATTTTGGTTTTAGGTCAGACTCACTTAAGAAAAAAAAAGGAGGAATTAAATTACCAAATCACATCTTTAAATCATTACAATTACAACTGGCCTATTGATAGTATTTCCACATTCATGTTTCATTTGTAAAAGAGTCCCTTCTCTGCTATTTATGTATCATAGATGACATTTGATTAAAGCAAATTATGGGCATATGAATCCTAACCCGGAAATATCCACAAATGAAATATCCACAAATGAAGAAACCAGCTTTTGACTGATGCTATATTTATACCAACCCTTTCAAAACAAAATAAAGCAGTAGCTCTGGTTTGTCCCACTTTCTTCCCTCCCCATCTTTTTTTGTGCTAGTTCTTCTTATTGATCCAAAACTGCTTTTGAAAGTTTAGAAACCTTAGAGAATGAAAGTTCCAAATATTATAAAGAAATTAAAAATGCTAAATGAGCAGTAGGAAAGAAGTAGAATTACACTATGTACATTTTCTCTGGTTTAGTAGCATAATTTAGAACTGGGAGATATCAGAATTCCATAACCTCCCTCAATCTACTTCATGCACTTTGTTTTTTATAATCATACTGTTATGGACTAACAGGAAGACAAGA
The DNA here is from genome assembly GCF_031021105.1 of Erythrolamprus reginae. Taxonomy (NCBI): domain Eukaryota; kingdom Metazoa; phylum Chordata; class Lepidosauria; order Squamata; family Dipsadidae; genus Erythrolamprus; species Erythrolamprus reginae. The sequence continues at coordinate 32,577,071 of NC_091954.1, forward strand.
ATCCTTGGGGTTTCCGGGAAAAAGAAATCTGCTTTGAGAGCAAAGTTCTCCAGAGAGGGCAGAGACAGCAGTCAGTGGGTTGACCCCATCAGTCAACCAATCAGGACTGAGCCCATATTACTACAGTTTGCAGACAACATTGTCTTTATTGTACAGGATCCTATAGAAACTGCACTGATTCTATTAAAAGAAATCCATAAATTTGGAGAAATAACAGGCCTAAAAATCAACAAGGAAAAAACTCAAATTTTAATCAAAAACATGATCCAAAACCAAAATATTTTATTGGAAGAAATGATTAACTTAAAAATAGTCAAAAAAATTAAATGTCTGGGCCTTTGGATGATGTCAAATTATAGTACTATAAAAAAAGATAACTTTGATAAATTACTTAAAGACATTCAAAAAGACTTAGTAAGATGGTCTAATTTGAAACTTTCCATAATGGGTAAAATATTTGCGGTAAAATCTAACATCCTACCAAGATTTTTGTACCTTTTCCAAGTCACCCCAATAATTTGAACAAAACCTTTTTCAACATTTTGGACAGGGAAATTCGGAAATTTATTTGGTTCAAAAAGAAGGCTAGGATTAAATTAAAAAATCTCCAAGACCATAGAACAAGAGGAGGCTTCGGTCTCCCAAACTTCCAATTATACCATCAAGCTGCAATGTTATCTATGCTAAGAGATTGGGTAACCCTGAAATAATACAAGATTATTAACCCTCAAGGGTTTCGACCTGCAATCCAGTTGGCACTCATTTTTCATGATGGACACTCATAAAATACCCAATTATTTCAAACACCATTACTTATGTTATTGCCATAAGAAAGGCTGTCTTAATGGATAAAAGACGAAGTGAAGGAGACTTCTGGGTAAGCTCGACTGTGTCGGGTGTGCGAAGGCTTTGCTCCATCTTCGCAGCACTCTTTTTCTTGTCGTAGGGCGCGATTTGTGCTCCGGAGGGCTCAGCACAGGACAGGGGGTCTCCTGGATACCTCGGGGCAGATCGCCACTGCCCCGGAGGATAGGGAAAGCCCCGCATCTACGACAATGAAGAACCGCGTCCAGGTGGCTGTCCGGGCGTGGCCATAGCGGCTGTCTCACAAAGGGAGTCAAGAGAAGCATAAAGAAGTCTACAAGGAGCTGGATCAACAGAAAAAGAGAAGATAAAGCACTTCAAGGTAATATTTTGGTATTTTAACATCCACAAAGGAAAAGAGAAGATCTCAAAGCTAAAGGCGATTTATAAACAAAGTATTTAACCTGAAAGTGATATCCATCCACAAAGGAGGAAAACGGCCTGATCTATTTGTCTTTGTTGAGTTGCATTGTTTAAAAAAAAACAAACAAAAAACAAAAAACAAAAAATGACGATTTTACACTTATTATTTCATCACATACAAATAGACATTATACAGTGTTTTTTGTATTTTTAAGACTATAATTGTCTCTATTTTCAAATTGCTATAAATATTTGGACTGATAAATAAATAATTGGAATAATATTTTGCTTGGACTATTTTAGAATGAATTGAATAAAAGAAATGAAATGAATTGAATAAATGATTTATAGATTGTTCTTAATGAATTTTTTCCTTGTTGGAATAAAATTTTGAACCTTATTTTTATTTTCTCTACTTTTATCTGGAATTTGAGCCCAAGGAATAAAGAGAAAAAACTTTGGAGACATGTATTAGGGGACTATTTTTTCTTCAGACACCAGAAGCGTAAGGATCTTTTTTTTTAAGACAGGAAGAAGGAATAGACTTATTTGTACTGAATTTTGGACTTTATAAACGTTATATTTGATATTGGCTTTGGAGTTTTTATTCTTGGACTTTCATACTAAAACATAACTGTTTTAAGCAATTTTTTTCTCTGTAGTTGGATTTTTGTTAAGAAAATCTTTTTATTTTTATTGTTCCCCTTTTAAATTTTTACATACACATTTTTGGATTAAATAATTTTAATATTTTTCTTCTACTATTTTCTTTCCCTGCTTTTTCTTTTTTATTAATTAAATTAGAAATATAATATGTGCTAGCAACTTTGTTTTCCCCCTTTCTGTACCTGCCCCCCCAACCTTGAGAAGAGATTGATCTTTCTTTTTCTCTATTCCTTTCTTTTCTTGTCTCAGTATTATTAAAACTTTGCTTCTATTGACTTTCCTTTCTTTCTTTATTTAATTTTTTCTTTTCTTTTTTCTTTTCTTTTTATATTGTTAAATTTAAATTGATATTTTCTACACTCCTTTCCTCTCTTTTTTATTTTATATTTTTCACTGTTGGTATTATAATTGCCAATTTATTCTTTAACTGTGGAAAATAAGAGATTGTTTTAAGAAATTGTATGACAAGGTTTAAATTTTTGAGATATGAAAGGTTCTTACAGGGCACAAAGTGTGACTTCAGTGACAACAACAACAACTTGAAAGCAAACATCTACTCCAACTCCAACCCCTACACCCAAAGTATCTCCAACATCATCTCCACTACAACAAATGACAATAACAACAATGTTGGCCAAGGAAAAAGAAAAAGAGAAAGAAAAGCCACCTGCAGAGCTAAACCTTCAGTCTATCCAAGACATATTAGCAGGTATCCAAGATTTCATGCAGAAGACACAAACTCAGACAAAAACTCAACTTGAAACAAATAAAGAGGAAGTGAAAAAATACTTTAAAGAAATGAAGCAAGAGATGAAAAACGAGATGGGCACGCTGAAAACAGAGATTAAAAAAGAGATTGGCGAACTTAAAACCGAAATTGGTGAAGTTAAAGGGAATATGAGTGAAATGGATGGAAATATGAAAGTAATACAACAAAATTTACAAGAGAACGAAAAAAGAATAAAAGCAACAGAATTGAGGCCAATTGAGGCCATCTCGCACCCGAACTTCCTAAAAGATGGGAAGATATGGAAATATAGGGACTTATTGGATAATCAATTAAAATTAAGAACAAAACAAGAGTTACAAGAGTTAGGTATTGACTTGGACTGGTGGCAGTATGCACAGATTAGCTCTAGATATTAAAAGGATATTAAAACTTATATTTTTCAAAAAGAAAATAACGTATTAGGCAAATTATTAATTCAAAATCAAGGGAAATTAATTGGAAACGTATATAAATATTTAATAAATTATAGAACGATAGGTTGGATATTGAAAGATAATATGATCAGTTGGTGCAAAAATTTTGGGAAAGAGAAAAATTTGGAAACATGGGAAAAGGTATGGGTATATAATTGGAAAATACAAAATCAATTTCTTTTCAAGAAAATCAAATTAAGATGTTTTATAGATGGCATCTCCCACCACATAGGATTTCTAAAATGTTTCCAAATGTCTCTGCCACCTGTTGGAAATGTAAAAAAGAAATTGGTACATATTTTCATGCATGGTGGACATGTCTTGAAGCCAAGAAGTATTGGAATAAAGTAGAGAAATGGTTAAAAGAAATAACAAACGAGAAGATTAGAAAGACTTCAGAATTCTTCCTACTGGGAATCTCAGATATGAAATATATTATTTAATAATACATATTTTAGTTGTGGCAAGTATCATATTTGCGCAGAAATGGAAAGAAAAGGAAATACCAAAAGATGAAGAAGTATTTAAAAAAATCATGGATTGTGCAGAATTAGACATGATGACAAAACATTTGAACAATCAAGCTGAAACAGAATTTTATAAAATATGGGACAAAGTATATGAATGGTGGAATCTCAAAAATAGTTTTAAAACTATATAAGAATGAATTTATAACCATTTGAATTTGCTAAATTGAATATATATATATATATATATATATATATATATGTATATATATATATATGATAGAGTATTAAGAAACTAAAACGATAAGGTTTTCCTGTTAGATTGAATAAGTGAATTCTAATTATTTTATAACATTGTAATAATAGATATAAAGTAATAGATTAAAAATAGTATAAAGATAGAGTACTTTTGCAATATTATAAATTTTAAATGTTTTCTTATTTTATTATTTGTTTAATTAATTAGTTAACATTAACTATTTTAATTATATTATCAAACTGATATTTTATAGATAGGAGAATTTATTTGAGTTATACAAACTATAACATAAAGACGGTAGAGATAAATTTAATAATATAGAATATATGTGTTATATTTCTATATTGATCTGATTATACTTATATTTTTCTTTTTTGTATTAGTCAGACTTCTATGACAAGCGGAGAAATGGTAGCTCCTCTAAATGTTAAATGTTGTCTGTCTTGTTTGTCTAAAGAAAAACAATAAAAATATTAAATAAAAAAAAGACGAAGTGAAATTGACCTCAAGAGGTCCCATCAGTGCCCTTAGTACTAGCGAAAGATCCCACGATGGAAATCTATGAACCAGCAGGGAATGCTTATTAGAGGCTCCTCGTATGAAGTCTCTCACCATGGATGATAAGCTAACGAGCGTGCCTCCGATACCTGGATCACGGTTGAGAGGGCTGCCACTTGTCTTCTTTAGGTATTGGGGGCCAAACCTCGCTCCATCCCTGCTTGTAGGAATTCCAAAACAGAAATCACCGAGGCCTCTCTGGGGTTGATTTGAGGTTTGCCGCAAAAATCACAAAAGGCCGACCACATCGCCTGGTATATTCTGGAGGTTGATGGCCAGTGTGCAGCCTACATCGTAGCGATGACCTTCGCCGGTAATTGGTGGTGTCTCAGTCTGCTCCTCTCAAGTGCCAGACGGTCAGCTGAAGCCACTGGGGATCTGGGTGTTGTAGTCTCCCCTGGCTGAGGGAGATGTCCTGATCCAGAATTCTCCACGGAGGGGATACTGATAGTGCTACTAGGTCTGAGAACCATGGGCATTGTGGCCAATGTGGAGCCACCATCAGCACCTCCGCCTGCTCTTGTAGAATTTTGTCCACCACTCTTTGTATGAGGCTCGTTGGAGGGAACGCATATAGTAATCCGGGAGGCCATGGGGACAACAGAGTATTGACCCCCTCTGCTCCCGGATCGCAAAAAGATTTATTTATTTATTATATTTGTATGCCGCCCCTCTCCATAGACTCGGAGCGGCTCACAACAATAAAACAATTCAAGACAAATCTAATAATTTAAAAACATTTAAAAACCCCGTTATTAAAGCAGACATACACACAAACATACCATACATGAATTGTATAGGCCCGGGAGAGATGTCTCAATTCTCCCATGCCTGACGGCAGAGGTGGGTTTTAAGGAGTTTACGAAAGGCAAGGAGGGTGGGGTCAGTTCTAATCTCAGGGGGGAGCTGGTTCCAGAGGGTCGGGGCCGCCACAGAGAAGGCTCTTCCCCTGGGACCCGCCAAACGGCATTGTGTAGTCGATGGGACCCGGAGAAGGCCAACTCTGTGGGACCTAATCGGTCGCTGGGATTCGTGCGGCAGAAGACGATCCCGGAGATATTCTCATCTGATGCCATGAAGAACTTTATAGGACATAACCAACACTTTGAATTGTGACTGGAAATTGATCGGCAACCAATGCAGACTGCGGAGTTTTGGTGTAACATGGGCATACCTTGGGAAACCCATGATTGCTCTCACAGCTGCATTCTGCACGATTTGAAGTTTCCGAACACTTTTCAAAGGTAGCCCCATGTAGAGAGCATTACAGTAGTCGAATCAGGACGAGGGCACGGGCTTCTACTCGGTAGTCTACATCGTTCCCAAATCTTCAGGAGGCTGCAGAATGATCCTCAATTTAAAACAACTAAATACCTTCATACACTACAGAAGGTTCAGAATGCATTCCCTCCAAACAATCCTGACTTCAATTCGTTCTCGGGACTTTTCTTTCTTTTTAATAAAACTTTATTGAATTTTCATAAAAAGACAAACAAGACGTACATACATATTACAATTACCCCACTTGTTTTTGAAGTCTCACTAATACAGAAAGAAAGGGTTCACTCTTAACTTATAAGATTAATATAATAAATCAGATATAAAGAATTTTTTTTGTTATTATATCCTTATTTCGTGTAAAGTTAACAAAATAAAGCTATTTTTAATATCCATACATACTTTCAGATCATCTGAATTTTGTTTTTTCTCTTTTTCTTAACCATATATACAATTTATTCCAAATCTCATAAAATTCTGATTCATCATGGTTATTTAACCGCCTTGTCATCATATCCATTTCGGCACACTCTATAATTTTATTTATTACATCGTCTTCCTCGGGAATATCTTCTCCCTTCCAATTCTGTGCAAATACTATTCTAGCTGCTGTTAAAATATGAATAATTTTTTAAAAAATCCTTTTAAAATTTTTGATTCGTTATACCCAATTAAAAAAATTCTGGCATTTTCTTAATATCTTGTAAAGTAATTTCTTTTATCCACTTTTCTATTGTACAGTGATCCCTTGAGTTTCGCGATCTCGATCTTTGCGAAACGCTATATCGCGATTTTTCCACCCGATGACGTCACTCTCTTCCTTCCTCATCTTTCTTTCTCTCTCTCTTTCTCTATCTTGCTTCTTCCTCTCTCACACTCTCTTCCTCCCTCTCTCATCTCTTTCTTTCCTTCTCTCTCTTTCTCTATCTCTCCCCCTCTTGCTGGGGGGCGGCAGGCGGGCGAGCGGGGGCATCAGCGAGGAGCCGGGGTTTCCCCTTTGCGTGGGCGGCTGGGAAACCCCGATCTTCGTCTGCTCGCTGCTGCTGCGCTACCAAGCAGATCAGCTGCTGGGCGGCCGAAGGAACCTTCCCTGGGTCTTCCCCCTCTTGCTGGCGGGCGGGCGAGCGGCGGGCATCAGCGAGGAGCCGGGGTTTCCCCTTTGCATGGGCGGCCGGGAAGACCCAGGGAAGGTTCCTTCGGCCGCCCAGCAGCTGATCTGCTCGGTAGCGCAGCAGCAGCGAAGAGCTAAATCGGGTTTCCCCTTTGCGTGGGCGGCGGGGAACGCAAACTCCACCATCTACGCATGCACGGCCATAGAAAAAAAGGGCGCGCATGCGCAGATGGTGTTTTTACTTCCGCAACCCTACATCCCGAAAAATCGATTATCGCGAGGGGTCTTGGAACGGAACCCTCGCGATAATAGAGGGATCACTGTATTCCAATATGACTTAGTTTTTTGGCAAGTCCACTACTGATGATAAAAAGAACCTATTTCTCGCTTACATTTCCAACAATTTGGGGACATTTTTGCTATTCTATTTGGTGGCAAGTGCCACCTATAAAACATCTTAATTTGGTTTTCTTTTAATGAGACTGATTTTGTCATTTTCCAATTAAATGTCCAGACTTTCTCCCATGTTTGTAAATCGATCTCTCTTCCTAGATTTTTGCACCAGCTTATCATATTATCTTTTAATGTCTGGTATATTTTTATAACCTATCAGATATTTATATGCCTTCCCTATTAATTTACTCTGATTTCTTGTTAACAAATTACCTAAAAAGTTTTACTCTTCATAAATGAATATGTTTTGATATCTTTTTGATGTCTAAACTGTATCTGTGTATATTGCCACCAATCTATTATTATTCCTTCATCCTGTAATTTCTGTCTTGATTTTAATTTCATTTGGTCATTTAATAAGTCTTTATATTTTGGTGTCTTCTTTTCCTGCATTAAATTAGGGTGACAAATCGCATCTAGTGGAGAGAATCCATTCTGGAATCGTTAAGAAATGATTTTTCTTTATATCTTTCCAAACTTCTAATAAGTATTTTCTTATTATATGTCTCTTAAAATAGGAATGTGTTTTATCCTTTTCATACCAAACAAAGGCATGCCAGCCAAGCATAAGATCATAACCTTCTAAATTTAATAATCTTCTATTTTCTAATGTTATCCAGTCTTTAATCCAAGATAAGGCTGCTGCCTGATAATAAATATTCCAATTTGGTAATGTAAATCCTCTTTCTTTTATATCTTCTAGTGCGCTTAATTTTATTCTTGCTTTCTTACCTTGCCATATAAATTTCCTAACTATCACTGTTAGGTCTTAAAAAAATTTCCCACCTGGATTTATCGGCAATATCTGAAATAAAAACAATACCTTGGGTAATATATTCATCTTAATTGTAGAAATTCTTCCTATAAAAGATAATTTCAAATTATTCCATATTTCTAAATCTTTTTTAATTTGACCAATAAGTTTCATATAGTTGCCATTTTTTAAGGATATGGTTTTAGACGTAATCCAAATTCCTAAGTACTTCACTTTTTTAACTATCTTCATTTCTGTGATACATTCTAGTCGTTGTTTCTGTGTTTCTGTCATATTTTTGACAACTAATTGCGTCTTATTTCTATTTATTATTAAGCACGCTGCTTTGCCGTATTCTTTTATCATTTCTATCAAAATAGATATGGTGTTTATGGAGTTTTCAATTATAAAGGTCAGGTCATCAGCAAAGGCTTGCACTTTATAGGTTTCTTTTCCTATAGTTAATCCTTGAATTTTATTGTTTGCTCTTATCTTTATCATTGAGGGCTTCTAAAGTTAAAATAAATAGTAAAGGTGAGAGGGGGCAACCCTGTCTCACACCTTTAAAAATTTCAAGTTTTTCTAGTTGCTCATTGTTTAATATAATTTTTGCGGTCTGATTTCAGTATATCGCATCTATTACATTTACAAATTTTGTTCCAAAATTCATTGTATTTAATTGCATCTTAATAAATGTCCAATCTACATTATCAAAAGCTTTTTTTGCATCTAGGAACATCAGTGACATTTGTCTTCCTGGATGTTGTTCGTAAAATTCTAAGGTACTGTATTTATAATCATTCTCAAGTTATTTTTTAGTTGTCTGCCTGGTAGAAAACCATTTTGGTCTTGATGGATCTTCTCGTTCAAAATCTTTTTCAGTCTTGTTGCATAGATTGAAGTAAAGATTTTATAATCAACATTAAGCAAAGATATGGGTCTATAATTTTGTATTTTATCTTTATCCGAGTCTATTTTATATATCAATGTTATTAAAGATTCTGGCCAAGATTTTGGAATTTTCCCATCCATTATTATCCAATTAAATATTTCTAACATATTTGTCATCATAACTTTGCTTTCAATTTTATACCATTCTGCCAGTATGGCGTCTAGTCCAGTAGCTTTATTATTATTTTTGTTTTTTAATGTTGTTTGTAGTTCAGTTATTGTAAATGGGCTATTTAAACTTATCCGCTGTTCTTCTGATAATTGAGGTAAATCTAATGAGTTTAAATATTTGAAAATCTCTTCCTCTTTTATTTCCTCTTTTTTATATAATTATTTATAAAATTCCTGTACTATTTTTGATTTTTCATCTATTTTATATTTTATTGTTCCTTTACTATCTACTAATTTCTTTATTATTTTTTATTGTCTATTCTTTCTTAATTTATAGGCGAGCCACCTTCCTGGTTTGTTAGCGTGCTCAAAATACTGTTGTTTGGCTCTTTTAATTTTAATTTGATTTTGTTCTATAAGTTTTATTTTATGTCTAACTAGGTCTATTTTTCTTTTTATGTCTCGGTCTCCTGAGTTATGTTGTAGAACCACTTCTAATTGTTTTAGTTCTTTCTATAGTTGTTCATATTCCATCTTTTTTTCTTTATTTTTTTTTTTGCAGTGTAGGAAATCGTTAAGCCCCTAATATATGCTTTAGCTGTATCCCATAGGTTTTGGGGAGAGGTTTCTGAATTATTATTAATTTTTTTTAAAATTTCTAATTCCTTTTCAATCCATTCCCTATACTGTTTTTCTTTTACTATGTTTATATTCATCTGCCAATTTATTTGTTTCTTATGCCTTCTCCAATATATCACTAAGGGGTTATGGTCGGCCCAAGTATTTCTGTCAATCTCAATTTCTTTAATTTGTTCCATAGTTAATTTTGTGGCCCAGGCCATATTTATTCTTGTCCAGATTTTATGGGGGTTTGAATAAAAAGTATATTGTCTAGTCAATGGATGTCGTTCCCTCCAAATATCATTTAATAACAATTCTGACCACATTTTCTGAAATGCAGTAGGCAATATTGTTTTCTTTTTCTTGTCTTTCTTTTTGCCTGAATGATCTAGAGTTCTATTTGAAATTGCGTTAAAATCCCCTATTATAATCATATTTTCAATATTTAATTCATTTATCTTTTGGTGTAATTGTTTATAGAATTCTGTTTGTTTATCATTGGGTGCATAAATAGAAACTATAACAAGCGCTTTTGGTTCAATATTCAATTGTACAATTAATACTCTACCTTCATAATCAGTATATAATTGTTTGGAGTTTATTGAATTTTCAATATACATTGCAATGCCTCTTTTTTTTTTTGATTTGCTAAACTAGCAAATAAATTCCCCATTTTTGGATTATGCAATAACTTCCTATTAGTTTTTTTAATATGAACTTCTTGTAAAATCACTATCTGTGCTTTTTGCTTTCTAAGTTTTGAAAATATTTGATTTCTTTTTCTTGGTTCATTTAATCCATTTACATTTACTGAAAATATTTTCATATCTTCTGACATAACTATTTATAGTACTTCGTGGTTTCTTTAGATTCTCGCTGTGGTTGCTTTCTTCTTACACTCGGGTTTTCCTCTTTATCCTGGCCAGTGGCCCCCAGCTCATCTTCTTTCCTTATAGACACTTCCTTTGTTGATTGCTCAAATTTACACATACCACTTGTTTCATAGAATTTTATGGCATCTTCAATATTTTCCAATTTAACTCTTTGAGATTGCCAAAAGAAAGACCTTCTGGTATGAGCCTGCGGAAAGTAATATTTTCTTTAATTAATATTTTGGTCAGGAAATAATATTCCCTTCTATTTTCTTGTACTCTTCTTGGAACTTGTTTTAATATTATGATTTCTTTTCCTTTATCTTGAGGTTTTTCGTTCTGTGTCCATTTTAAAATGTCATCTCTTATAGCTTTTCTCACAAATTTAATGTGGACTTCTCTTGGTAGGTTATGTCTACAGACATAGCTGGTTTGCACTCTATAAACTTCATCAATTTCTCTTATTAAATCCAATGGGTCCACTTGGAGGATTCCTCCTATAATTTCTGCCATTTTTGCTTGAAGGTCTTCATCTTTTTCTTCAGTTATGTTCTGGAATCTCAGACCGTAGGATGCCCGTTTTAGCTCTAAGTGAGTAATTGATTCATCATATCCTTTGTTTGGAAAGTCAGTTCTATCTTCAACAGCTTCTATTCTTTGTTCGACTTTGTCTATTTTCCCTTCTACTGTCTTAATCCTTTGTTCATTTTCTTTTAAAGTCTGTTGTATTTCCACTACTTTGTCTTCAACTTCTTTCATCTTCACTTTCATTTCTCCTGTATTCACTTTCAACTCTCGCATTTCTGCTTTTAGTTCTTCACGTTCTTGTTTAGCTTCAGTTTGGGATTTTTGCATAAAGTCCTGCATAGCTGCGAGTGTTTCATGGATTGTCAATAAAGTTGGGTGTGTTTGTGGTTTCTCCTTCTCTTCTTCTTTTTCTTTATCTTTGGCTAACATGCTTGTAATTGTTTTTTGGTGAACTGGTGAGGGTAATGGAGATACTTGTGGAAAAATAGAGGTGGTTAAGGTTGGTTTTTTAATTGTCTTTGTAGTGGTAGAGGTACTTGTCATTCTGTATATATCTTGTGACTATCTTTTATTTAAAGTAAGTCTAATTTCCTTCACTTTCCTTCCCCTAAGATTTAATGTTATTGTCGATGTAATTTATACAGGGGGTGAAAGACCTTCCCTATACCAACTTCCCTAACCTTCTAACTAGAAATATACTTTAAATTTATTCAATTAAACTCCAAAACAAGATTTTAAAAGTCACCACAGTGAATCAATTCTCTAATTCAACTATATCTCAATTTTCCCCCTAGATCATAGATCATACATCACATTCTAAAAATATAAAGCATAGGTAGAAGATCAAAAACAGAGAAAGGTTTCAAATCTATCTTATCAGAAAAAATTTTTTTGTTGTATTTTGCTTGAAATACTTAAAATATTTAAAATATTCTATATGTTAAATATCACTTAAAAATGATCAAAATCCTAACATTCCTATACCTTATTAATATAAGAGTATAAAAAAGTTACACTCCAAAATTATCTTATTTCAAATATAATTACATTAATACTTTATAAACCTTAAAATTGCAACTTATAAAGAAAAGAAGGAAATTTCAATTGAAATCCAATGAATTAATTCCAGTTGTATTTTTTAAAAAATAAAATATAATAAAAATAGTAAGTATATAAATGTTAATTTGAACCAATTAAACCAGTAAATAAATTGATCTTTACAATAGCAATCCTATTCTTTTTTTTTTTTGCTGAGGCACACCAAATCAGGAAAGAGGAAAATCTAAAATTAGCAATTCATTTGGTATTGATTTTCAATCTGAAAGAAACATTATAAAGTTAAATACAAAAAAAGAATAAAAGCAAAATAACAGTATAACAATATTTCAATATTTGTCAGTTATAGTCTAATGTAATTTTAGCAATAAAGTCTAAATATTTAATATAGTTTCTTAATACAAAAAAAAGACCCTTAGCAAACAAATATATATTCAAATAAACTTAATTATATTTAATTATACGTGATTATACTTAATTCTACTCTTCTTTTCTTCAGAAATCTTTGAAGCTGTTCTTGTTTGTTGATCGTGGATCCCCAAACTTGGAAATCTTCTTCAGAAGTCAATTTAATCTTTAGTTACAATACTGTGTATGTCGGTTTATATTCCAAGACAGTAAGCTCAGTCACGATCTTAAATCAAGTTTAAATCCAGGGCCAAATAGGTAATTTAATTGTAGTTCCAATAAAAATTCCAAAGGCAAAATATAGTTATAATCCAGTTAGGTTTAAGTCCAAATGTACTTGTAATCCAAAATGATTTAATAAAGAATTAAGATGGGAGTTCCAGCCTTCGTCTAAATCCAAATCAAAGTCCAGTGAAGAAGCAAATAGTAGTCCGGTTATTTTCCAAATAAAGATCCCCCAAACAAAGTATAATTGTAATCCAAAAGGGAATAAATCCAAAAGTAATTGTAATCCAAAAAGATATAGTTTTGAAGTAAAGATCCAAATATTAATTTTAAATTGAGTCTAATTCATTTATGTCCAATGTCTAAAGTCCAATTTCAATATAAGATCACTTTTAAAGAAATTTTAATTATATTCCATAATTAGGAGTTTTCCACAATGGTTCTTCCAGGCCATACGATTTAATCATGTATTCAACCTTTACTTAGTACAACTTATTCTTATTTTTCCCAAGAAGATATATCTCAATTTGAAAAAATAACCCAAAGTTTTTCTATTCCAGGTTTTTCCTTTCTTTATCTATCTCTTTATTTCACACATTTATTCTTCTTTTCATGTTTATTTGTTCAAAATACCATCCAGAGAGCAATCCTTCCGCAGCACGTATAGTTCCAAAAGCAGCTGCCGGATTTAAACTTTGCTCTTTCGTTTTGAGTTTACTTTTACTTGATTCTCATCTCCTAGAATACACTTCGGAGATGGGAATTTAAATATGGGTCGAATTGTTAGCTGAATTTATTGTATTTGTTAGTTTCTTCGTTATATATTATTTCAAAAAGAAAAAAGTTCCGGACAAACTCTTGCCCAAGGATATATTTCCCTTTTTTTACTTTTTAAAGTTCGCCTTCTATTTTAGGAGATTAATAATTCTAGATGTTTTTAAATTGCCACAATAAGCTTGTACCTTAGTTTTCTTCTTTGCTTCTCAATTATTTTCCTTCTGCAGCAGTAGTTTGATTTCTTTTCTAGTCATTTCTTCCGCCCGTGTGGTGAAGCTGCAATGGCCGAGATCTCATGGAGAAACTCGGTTTTTCCGATTCCAAGGCTGTGGGGCAAACCCTCCCCTTTGGAGCTTCGGTGTTAGCTCCTCGGGGTCCGGGGAGCCCCGTTCTTCGACTGGACCGTCTGGGTCAGATCTGATCACGCAGGGTGACCCTTGGAGGGGAAAAAGGAAGCATCAGGGACAGAGTCCTGGAACTCCCACTGCAGCTCCGGTCCAGACCAGAAGTCGTCTCGGGACTTCTTAATGTCCACAGATTTGAAGGAAGCCTACCTACATGTTCCCATCTACCTGGACCATCGGAGGGATTCACTGTTCAGAAGGGATTCACTACCAGTACAGGGCCATGCCATTTGGCCTTTCATCGGCACCCCGGAACTTTACGAAGCTTTTAGATGTCCTGACGGCCAAACCTCTGATCTCAGTCCATCAGGCTGATGGCCTACTTGGACGACATAATTATACTGTCCAGATCTCAGTCAAGGACGAGGGAAGACTTAACCGTAACCATACAGACTCTGAAGATGCATGGCTTTACCATCAACAGAGAAAAAAGCCAATTTTCTCCCACTACCAGACTATTACACCTGGGGTCCATCATAGACACACTTTTGGGCACCGTATCACTCTCCTCAGGGAGACAGACCAACATCCATCAATTGATTTCCAGCCTTCATCACCAAAGGCGAGTCCCTCTGTCATTACTCTCCAAAATACTAGGGACCTAGGTGTCAGCCATATGCATCGTGCCGTGGGCCGACATCACATCCGGACTCTTCAATGGTTTCTACTGCCTGCACAGAGGACCAAGGTGAGCCAGTCTCACAAGCGGGTTCACATACCTCAAGAGGTCAGAGAGTTCTTGAGGTGGTGGACATCCCCAGCACTGCACAGGGGCTCACTTTTCCATATACAAGATTGTGTCATTCTTACAACGGAAGCCAGCCTTTCAGGCTGGGGTGCTCACATTGGATCTCACATGACCCAAGGCCTCTGGTCTGCAGAGGACCTGTCACCGGTCAATATCAACTTCCTCGAACTCAGGGCAGTGTTCCTTGCCCTTCAATCATTTGCTTGTCTCGTTCAAGACAGACGTGTTGGTGTTAACGGACAATGTTGCGACCAGGGCCCACCTGAATCACCAGGAGGGCACAAGGTCACACCGGCTCATGGAGGAAACTACCAAGCTTTTAGACTTCCCATGTCATCAACTTTGCTTAGCCAGGGGTCAGTCTCCCATCCAGACCCTCTGAATGAAACTGACTGCCTGGCACTTGAAAGGCTCACCTTGATCAACTGTCAGATGCCTCCAGGAGAGATGGAGCTGATCCTTGATAGCAAATGGCCTTCCATTCAGTGAATCTACGCCTCTACATGGCGCACCTTTTGTAAATGGTGCAAGGGAGTTCGGTGCTCCCCTACGTTTTATTGGATAACTATAAGTATATTCAAGTGCTCTGGTTAGGAGTGTCTACTCAGAGCAGAAGAAAAGTGGGAAGGTTGTTAAAAAAGAAACAACGGATGCTATATAGCCATGTGATCAAAGCCCATCTCTTCTTACATGTGCCACTTATACGCTACAGTAGCACACTAGTGTGGCCCCTTTTGACTTTTATACAAAAATAAATTGGATGTTTTCAAAATATATTGGGACAATGTCATCATTTTATTGGTCTTATCTTCCAGGAGCGTAATAAAGATTGTCAAGCATTTATCTTCAAAGCAATAAAATAAAATAAGGAGATATAAGACACAAACATTAAAATAATGTAGAATGCAGCAATGGTTTCTTACAAGCTAACAAGAAACTAAGAAAACCACTCAAATTAATCTCTTGTTAATGGGAGGTGAAGCTAGAGTAATTTCTGTTATAACTGTTATAAAAATTTCCAGCTTGGTTAGCAGAAAGGTATTTCCACTGATTTAACACATGCATATTCTAGTACAGATTACTTGAACAGATACTTGCTTTTCTCTAGAAAACTGCCACAGAAATGTATTTTACAAGCCATAATACCAGAATTCAGTCATTAATTAATTATTAATCAGCACACTAATTATTAATCAGTCATTAATCAGCACACTAAAAAAAGGGAAAGCTTTGTACAGAGAGAATAATCTAAACAAATGTAAATTACTGAGCTCATAGAATACATCAACATATTTTACTTTGAAAATGCCTAAATATGTAAGCAGATAAGTGGCTAAATCAGTTGATTTATCACAAGAAAAAGCACCATCAGCATCAGAATATTCCCAAAATTTATAATCTTTCTTATTTTGCATTATCTCTAAAAGATAGCTTCTCAACTGTGGAATCATAAGCAATTCAGAGGATAAGGGTTAGCCACACATTGCTTAAAAACATAATCATCTTTGCAAAATGCAGCATGGAAAAACCCCTTTCTGTCCTTCTTCCTTGTTTTGTCTGCAGATGCTAGATGTAGTTTTGCAAAGTTTTAGAACTGCATTAAGTGAAAATTTAACAATTAAAGTTGGAAATCTACTTATTTTGCCCAACTCTAACCCTAACTAAATAATTTTAATTTAAAAATTGTTTAATACAGGTAGATTTATTTTATTAATGGAGGAGTCACAAAATTCAAATTTTGTGAATCTTGTTTCTAAACGTTTAAGAGACTTGTACCAATTAAAGAAATATATGTCTCTAATGATGAGGTTGTTTGTGTGAATACCTCTTTGTGCAGCACCAAAGCTTCACATGTATTGTTGTTGCACAAGTTAGTGGTTTTATATGATACAGTGGTACCTCTACTTACGAACTTTTCTAGATAAGAACCGGGTGTTCAAGATTTTTTTGCCTCTTTTCAAGAACCATTTTCCACTTACAAATCGGAACCTCCGAAACTAAGAAAAAAAGGCAGGGAGAAGCCTCCGCGGGACTTCTCTTAGAATCTCCTGGGAGGAAACAGGGCCTCCACCCTCCCTGTCGTTTCCCCAATCACACGCATTATTTGCTTATTCATATGGGAAAAATTGCTTCTTAAAAACTTTTCTACTTAAGAACCTGGTCATGGAACGAATCAAGTTCGTAAGTAGAGGTATCACTATATATCACATCACTTGGAATGAAAACAACTAATCCTAAATATGAAAACATTCCATTTATTTCAACCCAGTCATATCTCTGCCTATGTCTCATGCAAGCATACAGGTACTCCTGAACTTACTATCATTCATTTAGCAACTATTCAAGGTTACTACAGTGCTGAAAAAAAAATGGACATGATCATTTTTCACCCTTATGACCCTTGCAGCATTTCCCATGGTCATTGGATCAAAATGTGTCTAGTTGGCAGCTGCATTATTTATGATGGTTGCAGTGTCCTGAGCTAACATCAATGTTCCCTCTAAGGCATGCGGCCGCGCAGCTGCGCACCCTAAAACAACTTTCTGCACACCAAGGCTGCGCAACGGGAGGCGCCGGCAGTAGACATAGACGGACATTGGCGGAGAAGGAAAGGGAGCCGTGGCCACCCCCGTCCCCGTGGATGTGCTGGTGTCGAGCCTCCCTGCCCCCCCAGGCACCTCCGGTCCCCTCGTGCCTCTCGCCTCCCGCCACTTCCCCCCGCCCGCCCAATCCGCCCCTCTCTCTGGCTTTCTCCTCTGCCTTCCACCATGGGGCACAGCTCCTCCCACAGCGGTGGCGGCTGTGGCTTCTCATCCGGCCGCTAGTGAAGTGGCTACAAGAAGGGCGGGGCAGGCATACCCGAAGCACTAAGCGGAAGCGCTCCCAAAGAAAGGGCTGTGAGAGAGTTTTCTCCAAGCACTCCGGGAAGACCCACCCCACCCCTCTCAAGTTGCAGCCCCTTCGCTGGGGCACTTTCGTCCCAGGCTGTCAGCGAAGGGGCTGCAAGAGAGGCGGGGCAGGCATTCCTGAAGCGCTTGGAGAAAACTCTCTCACAGCCGCTTCGCTGGTTGCGCTTTTGCTGAGCGCTTCCGGAAAGCCCACCCGGAACATTCAAAATAAGAAAAATCTTCCCCGGTGTCCAGAGAAGAAAGGAAGAAAGAGAAAGAGAGAACAAGAGAGAGAGAGAAAGAGCAACAGATAGAGTGAGATAGAAAGAAAGAACGAGAGAGGGAGAGAGAAAGTGAGAAAGAGAGAGAAAGAGAGAGAGAAAGAGAGATAGCAAGAGAGAATGAATGCGAGAAGGAAAGCAAGAGAGAGAGAGAGAGAGAAAGAAAACAAGAGAGAGAGTGTGAGAGAGAGAAAGCAAGAGAGAGAGAGAAAGAAAAAAGAGAACGAGAGAACAAGAGAGAGAGAGAGCAACAGACAGAGCGAGATAGAAAGAAAGGGAGAGAGAAAGTGAGAAAAAGAGAGAGAGCAAGAGGGGGGAGAGAGAAAGCAAGCAAGAGAGAGAGTGAGGGGAAGAAAGCAAGAGAGATGGAAGCAAGGAAGGAAGAGAGAGAGAGAAATGATAGAAAAAAGGGGAGAAAAAAAGAGAAATGAGAAAATGATTAAGGCAGAGAATGCGAAGAAAGAGAGAGAAACAGAGAGAGGTGACTTTTAATTTAAACCATATGATAAAAAGCACTTAAATAATAACAGAGAAACACCCCCCCCAGCCCTCACCTATTTTTGGAAATGGTTCAAAAGTTCACACACACACAAACACACACAAGGCGGGAGGAGATAGGGATGGAAAAAGAGAGGAGAAGTGAGAGACGGAAGGAATGAGAGAAAAAGGGAGGAAGAGGGAGAAATGAGAAACAAATGAGACAGAAAAGGGGGAGAGACAGGAGAGGTACCCAGAAATGAGAACAGTGGTAGAAATTTGAGGAGGGATGATTGATTATTAAATATGGATTGACTATGGAATATTGATAAAAGATATATTTAAGTGTTGTTTAATATTAGGATGTATTAATTTAAAAAATTGGATTAGAATATTAGAACTATATAGAACTACATAGGTAAAATTCATTGAAGATACATATGATAAATAAGGGGTTTATGATATGTACTGTATAATTTTATGAGTTTGCATTATTAATTTAAAATATACTTGGAAATGTAGAAGATTGATGAAAGTTAATAATAGTAAATGTTAAGTGCCTGAAAATTAATTGAGCTTGGAAATATTGAATGAAATTATAGAAAAGTAAATATGGAAATATATTAATTGATGCATTGGTGTTCAGATAGATTTTCATAGTATTATTAGATTACTATAATATTATGAAAAATATTTAGGAAATGAAGATTTTAAAGCATGGATTTATTAATAGTTGTGTTTTTGGCTTTGCTGGTTGTTTTAGTTTTAAGAGTAATAGGGAATTTTGGTTTTGTTTTATTATTAACTTCAAGTCCCAGTGGGTATGGCTAGCTGATGAGGCCAAAATAAGGCCGAAATAGATCTATCCTAGTCTCCCTTAATTTTCAAATTCAGCAAAAAAAACAAACAAACATGTGACACATACAGATAGAATTGTCAGCTATCAATAAAATTAACTGCCTTGGAAATGGCCCTGGGTTGGGCCGAGAGGCAAATAAGGAGCTGTGATGTTCCTTCAATACACCAGGGTGATTCGACACAAAAAAATATGTAACCCTTCCCTGGTGCAGAGCTGAAGGGATTGGATACTGTAGCCTAGAGAATAATTCTCTGCCTTACAAGGCACAGGTTGCAGGTTCAAGTCCCAGTGGGTATGGCTAGCTGATGAGGCCAAAATAAGGCCGAAATAGATCTATCCTAGTCTCCCTTAATTTTCAAATTCAGCAAAAAAACCACCATGTGACATATATATATATATATATATATATATATATATATATATGTATGTATGTATGTATGTATGTATGTATATGTATATGTGTGTGTGTATATATATATATATATATATATATATATATATATATATATATATATGTAGATTGTTCTGAGTTCGGGTTTTGCCCTGTGTAATGTTTTGCATGTCTATGCGACGTTTCGGTGAAATCACATTCACCATCATCAGGCTGGAGTTCCAATCTTTGTGTTTTTGCAAATATATATATATATATATATATATATATATATATATATATGTGTTAAAATGTTTTCAGCTGGAATTTTAAAATTAAGGGAGACTAGGATGGTCCCATTTCGGCCTTATTAGGCCTCATCAGCTAGCCACACCCCTTTCTTTTACTGGGATTCGATCTGGTGAACTCTGCATTGTAAAGCAGAGAACTAGCAGTTAGAGCTATTCGATCTGAATCCTTCCAGCTCTGTACCAGGGAGGGGCTATATTTTCTTATATACCAGGGTGATCCGACATAAGAAAATATATATATATATATATATATATTTTAAATGTTTTTAGCTGGAATTTTAAAATTAAGGGAGACTAGGATAGATCCATTTATACTTTTTTTTAATGTGGCTAGCTGATGAGGCCAGAACAAGGACAAAATGGGACCATCCTAGTCTTCCTTAATTTTAAAAATTCCAGCTAAAAAAACATTTGACATATATACACACACACACACACATCTATGCCGCCCAGTCACGAAAGGACTAGTACCACTATACTTTTTCATCCACACCAAAAAAAATTAGAGGGAACATTGGCTCACATGATCACCTTTTTCTGTCTGTCAGCTTGCAAATGTTTGTTCTTCATCTCAAAGGTTGATGACGTTTTTATGATTAAGTATAATGCCAAGAAACAACATCTGAAAAATAGGACTGCATTGGTTCCCACAAATTAAATAGCGAAATATTTTGCATGGGGCCATTAAAACAAAAGCTATCAGAAATTCTAAGTGAGATGTACCCATTCTAAGTGATGCAATTGCCTAAATGTTACAAGGGATTGATTCCCTTGCATCCTGGACATAAATTGTTTCAACTCCTGCCCTCAAAATGACCCTATAGAGCAGTGGTCCCCAACGTTTTTTCCACCAGGGACCAGTTTCAGCAAGGCAATTTTTCTATGGCCCGGTGGGGGCGGAAAGGGGTGTGGTTGGGGGCGGGATTAAGCATGGGGGTGCTGGTCCTTCCCGCCCCTCTTTCCCGCCATCACCCTGTGGCCGGCAGAACCCTGTGGCCGGCAGAACCTGCCTCCCAAACCCTCTTGCGGCAGGTGAAGCGCTGGCCGGCCCTCCCCCCCCAGCCAAAAACGCAAAGGCGTGCCACGGCAGAAGCCAAAAGAGGCTTGAGCCTCCCGGTCCTTCCCGTCCCTCTGTCCCGTCCATCGCCCTGTGGCCGGCAGAACCTGCCTCCCGAGGCCTCTTTCCCAGCGGGAGATGAAGCACTGGAGGGAGGGGCGGCGGCATTAGGGCCGGCAGCTGCTGACTCCACGGACCGGTGCAACATGTCCCGCGGCCCGGTACTGGTCCGCGGCCCGGTGGTTGGGGACCCCTGCTATAGAGCACTGCACACCAAGACAAGTAAGTCATAAGAATAATTTCCCCCCGAACACCATCACTCTGCTAAACAAATAATCCTCTCACCACTGACAAACTATTCACTAAGCTGCATTACTATTACTATTATTTTCTCATTGTTCCTATCACCTATCTCCTCCCACTTATGACTGTATGATTGTAACTTCTTGCTTGTATCATTATGATTTATATTGATTGTTTCCCGATTGCTTATTGGTACCCTATGACAATAATTAAGTGTTGTATCTCATGATTCTTGACTAATGTATCTTTTCTTGTATGTACTCCTAAGAGCATATGCACCAAAGACAAATTCCTTTTGTGTCCAATCATATTTGGCCAATAAAGAATTCTGTTCTGTTCTACTCTATTCTATTCTATTGCAAAATAACCCATGGGTTTTTAATTACCAGAAAAGAGAAAGAGTAAAATATTGCCAGTATTAGTTTATTATAACCCATTTAATAATACTTGGGAAGGAAAAAGACTATAGAATCAAACAGAAATGATGGCACACGATAAGCATTTTTTTAAAGATCAGTGTCAAAATAAAAAAATTACTAGTTGTTATAAGTTCACCAACAGGGTAAAACAAAGATTCCAAATAATAATCATTGCAAATCACAATTAAAGCAAAATAATCAGATATTCTTGCACATGGAAAGGCACCATAGACATAGTAATAGATGGATGTTTGAACTAGTCCACACATCTCATGGAAATGGATACCCACTACAGTACAAATAGTTATCACTTATCAACTACAATTGGGACAAGTAACTCCATCGCTAAGTGCTCAGACCCTGCGTGAGACATCATGTAAAAATATCATTTCCTCTTCCATTATGACTTACCATAGTCATTGAGCAAGACGTCATATGACTGAAACTTGCAATTTCACTTCCACGTTTTCCATTAATTTTAGTTATTGGAAACTGGTTAAGAAGCATGCAAATGGTGATCGTATGATGGTGGTAATTGTGTGTTGGTTGCAAAGCACCCAAATGGTAATCAAGTGATCATGAGATGCTGTGACAACCTTGGTGGCTTGAAGATGGATGTTGTCAGGAGCAAATAACCAGAAACATTCATTGAGTTCAAAGCACTGAGGAGTTTATTATTGACTAGAAGAATCTAATGGTCAGTGCAAGTGGTACTAGATAAAGGTCAATGAAATTCACAGGATGGGGTGGACTTGAGTCACTTGAAGTAATGCAATGACCCACTAATGACATTTTTTTTCTTCTACAATTTTGTATCTAGAATTCACCAGCCAATTCTACACATCTTTAAGCCACCAAGATTGAGAAACACTTAATGGACCTTTTGTTGATTAAGATTGAATTGTTTATACATATTAGAAAAACATAATGTATGAGATATAGGGAAAAAAAGATCTTTAGTTGAAATGTTAAAGGTTAAAATTACTTAAATTGTTTGTACTCATCCTGATAAAAGAAGTAATTTCTTTAAATCTTTACTTTTTTAAAAAAGTTCTTCCCGTTCTTCCTGGACAATTTTCATTTTTTTTAAAACTGTTACCCCTTTCTGGGTTTCTATCCGTTTTGCAAAATCTCCCTTAAAACTTTAAACAAAGTTTTTAAAATCTTTGTATTTTTAAACATTTTTTTTAAAGTATTGCTGTCATGGATAGTTTAATGCAGAGGTCTTCAAACTTGGCAACTTTAAGACTTGTGGACTTCAACTCCCAGAATTCTGGGAATTGAAGTCCACAAGTCTTAAGTTGCCAGGTTTGAGGACCTCTGGTTAATGGGTTTGTCAAAAACATTGCAGAGGACTGATCCGGTGTCTCACAAACTTGACAACTTTTGAGCCGGCCAGACTTCAACTCCCAGAATTCCCCAGCTTATGTACCTTTGGATGGGGGAATTCTGGGAGTTGAAGTCCACCCTTCTCAAGATTGTCAACTTTGAGAACACCTGGCATTGGATGATGAGGCTGGGGAATCCCTTCCCATTCTGTAAATTCTAACCCCCTCTAAGTACAGTATTCACTTCTCAACTCGCCTACGGGGAATGACACCCCTCCTTTTACCCCGCTACTCGTCTCGCCGGGGAAACCAGCAACGCCTCGCTCGCGCTTGCGCACTCCCTAGGCCCGCTCGCCCGCCTGTGTGTGATCCTCCTCACGTAGCGCTTCTGCCTCTCCTCTCACCGCGTTCCGAGGACCGCCCCCGGGAGGCTGGTGGGCGGGACCCAGTCGAGAGAAGCATTCCGAAAGGGGCCTGCTTGGCAGCGAGGGGCTGCAGGTCGAGCGGCGGGCTCTTCCCCGAGGTAGGTGGCCGCGCTGGCGGGCTCGACTCCGCTGTAGCCGTTCCTGGATGAGCAGCAAAGGCTTCCCTTCGCTTCTTTCTCCGCAGGGCGAAAAAACTCCTCGTCTTATGTTCCCCGTCGCTTCCCTTCCGGGGAAACCCAAGTTAGATGCGGGAGGACGAGTGCACGTCTGAATGCATTAAATTTCCCTCGGGGACGCTGCGTCGAGTTTCAAGCCTCCCTTGGTCTTTTTTTCCTCTTGGTCCCCGTGCATTAAGATAAGCGCCTTCCTCTTTCGCTTTCTTTCTCTCTCTCTCTCTGCAAAGGCGCGCTGAGCTCCCTGAATGGGAGATCTGGTGCCACCCATAGTTGATCGATTTTGGGGAGGACCGTCGTTTCCTCCGGATCCCGCAGATAAGATTTCCCGCCACCACCGTCCTCCGTGAACCCGGGAGTTGATCCAACGCTGCAGCCGAGGAGCGTGTGAGTCCCCGAGGGATCGTTTCCTGGGGAAATCACTCCCTGACTTGTCCACTCTTGTCGAGAGCAAAGAAGAGATTTTTTCCCTCCCTCTCCCTTTATCTTCGAAAGCACGGAGACATCTGGCTGACGTGGACGTGGATCTTTTTTATAATACTGTACTTTCCAACTTTAGTTCAGCTTTCCCCTCCTCAAAGGCGGCACTTTTATTTCTTTTATTTATTTGTCCAACATATATATAGGATAGCAGTAGTTTGTATAAACATAAGTAAAACTTACGTTTTATAACTTTTAGAGAGTTCTTCGCTGTTCCGGGAAAAAAAAACCTTTAACGGATTAAATGCCCCTCGGCATTTGATCTGATCCTTCCTAGATAAAATCTCCAAATCTTTTCAGATTCAGTGGGGAAAAGAAGTGGATTATCTCTCATGCTTTCGTATTTATTGGCATTGCCCTCCTTTCAGGATGGATGCGAGGTTGGAGAAGAAAGAAAAAAAAAAGTAACCACGTTGACAAAATCCCGCAGCTTAACTAGATCTCAAAGCTTTGCTTTTGAGGTTAGCCAAATCAGTGTAGTACGGTAATTTGATTCCTTTTTTAAAAAAGGTGAAATGCACCTTCTAGAAAAGGCACCTGACTGATATTTTGCAGAAGTTCCTATGCTGTAATCTTTGCTCTCTGTGGCATACTGAAAATAGATCTTCTTGCATATAAGAAGGAATGAGAGGGAGGGGATATGGGTGGAAGAGATCATAAAAAAAGAATAGTTTAGGTAGTAATTTAACCTTATTGTTCGGTTGTAGTTTTTCAGACTTGGCTGAGAAAGAATTTTGAAGCCAAGTGTCCATTGCAGGACATGACTTGGGAGACGTGGCAGTAGCATTTTTCCATTAACCTTTTGCTCACATTAGAAGCTTTTGGCAAGAAAGTTTTTGCCTTCTTACTATTTGCTTACTAAGTATGAATAATATGCACTTTCAGGCCAATGAAAAACCTACGCTTTCAAAAATGTGTAATTATGGTACATTTGTTTACTTAGCCCCGAGGGGTAAATTTGGATAATTGGATCTCTGTAGTATTTGATTTCCCTCCAAATGTTTCACAATGGGTGTCTGAGGAAGTTGTATTACCTAATACTGTACTTGAATTGATAGCAGACTAGTAACTAAGTTATTGAGTTCTGCATGCTTTATCAATAGGATAGGAAAATGATAAGAGCTTTTGCCCCATAAAATATGTATGGATACATTACCATTGGTTGACTTCTTCACAAATCCCATTAACATTTATTTGAACCTGAAATGGGCACATAAATGATTTATTTTTCTTGCATAAAACAATCTGAAGATGCTATGTAACTAAGTCATGCAACAATCAATGTAATATTGTTCTTTATCAACCTGGTGATTACATTAGCCAGAATATCCATAGGATTTGGTCAAAATATGGCTTTCCCATATGTTGGGAATTTCAACGCCCCAAATTCCTTGTTACAGTATATGGATTGGTCATGTTTGGTAGGAATTTTGAGAACTGTGGCTTAATGCAAGAGAGACAGTTTGGTGTAGTAGTTAAGGCATAAAGCCAGAAACCTTGAGACTGAATTTTAATACTCTTTTGGGCGCAAAACCCACTGGGTGACCTTAAGCCAATCACTTTCTCTCAGGAAGGAGGCAAGAGTAAACCACATCTGAAAAATCTTGCAAAGGTTTGCACAGGGATTTATCTAGGTGGTGTCCAAGAATTGGACATGATTCAATGGAACAGAGTGGGGCCTTAATACATCTAAAAGGCAACAATTTTGAGAGTGCTATGATTTATATTTATTTAGGTACATCATATAAGTCTCTCTATCCATCCGTCCGTCTGTCCATCTAACTATCATATATCAATCTTTATCTACCTATATATTATCTATCATCTATCAATCAGTCTATCTAACTATCCTCCATCTATGTATATATCAATCACCTACCTACATATCTATCTGTTTGTTTGTTGATTTGTTTCTTTGTTTGTTTGTTTGTCTGTCTGTCTGTCTACACTGGGTCACATTCTAAATGACTTTGTGCTCTGTGTAAGAAAAGCTATAGAAACAATTTTGGACTGTAGAAGAAGAGCAATAAAGATGTTATAACAGGGATCTCTAAAAAAATTAGATACAATTGAGTAGAATTGCCCAGGAGATGGAATTACTTTATCAAAATATAAAAGACATTATGGACAGAGAATTTAAGGATCTTATGAAAAAAATGGAAAGTACTATACAAAGGATGATGATTGCAGACCAAGACACCCAGGAGCCAAAAAAAGAAATAAGGAAGAAGATAAGGAGATTATAATGAAAAGAATAAATGATTGATAAATTAAACCGGGAGGGGGGAGGGAAGTACAGTAGTACCTCTAGATACGAGCTGCTCTACATGCGAGTATTTCAAGATACGAGCCACGAGGGGAGAGACATTTCTGTTCTAGTTCCGAGCTGAAATTCGGGATATGAGCTGAGCGTCCACTAGGTGGCGCAAGAATCCTTGCTTTTGGTTATCTCAGAGGGGAAAAACAACTTGTTCCAGATACGAGTTGCCTCGAGATACAAGCTCCCTTATGGAACGAATTATGCTCGTATCTAGGGGTACTACTGTATACTAAGAGAGTTGGAAGCAGGGGTGAAATAGTCTGAAGTCTGCTACTGGTTCGCACACACTTTGTGTGCGAATGCATACTACACACTCCTGTGCACCACAGGAAGTACCATGCAGTGCTGAAAAAGGAGCATTTTGAAACCATTAGTCTACAAAGTTAAGTAGGACAGCAAGGGGAGGATCACCTGTGCTTTGTGATATAGATTAGCTAGAAAGCAGGATTTCCTGCTTTCTAGCTATTCTAGATCGCATGACACAGCTGATTGTCACACAGGTGATTGTCGAATATACCTTTTTGTCTGAAATGGTAGCAACTTTTACTATCAACATGGATGAACTGATCTGAACTGGTAGCATTTCACTTCTGGTTGGAAGATATGTCCAAAATGGAAGCAGGGGCCTCAGTAAAATTTTTAGAAAATAGGCAGTGGAAGAGGCTAAAGGTGGGAGGAATACTTAGATGGGACATCATAGAAATAGAAATAGAAGGAGACCTAAGAGAGCAATGGGGGAGACAAGCAGAAAAAAAAAAAGGATAGCAATAGAAGTATCAAAGCGGGTAAAAGATGATGGATAGAGGATTTCTCTTTTTTTAACCCTGCTGTTCAGTTCAAAAAAACTCCCTAATCTTATGTTCCCGGGTCTATTTGACCCGGACTGCAAATTGATCATTTTAGGTACTTAATTTGGTCTTTTTGAAAGCTTTTTTCACCTGGAAACAAGTTTGAACATTTCTGCACACAATGGAATGAAAATTGAACTGAAAAAATTAATCCGTATTGGTTTATTTTGCCTTCCCCCCCCCCTGTGTTTGTGGATTTCTTTTAGGTTTATTGATAATTTTGCCTGCAAAATGCATTCTATTTTACTAAAGTTGGTGTGGGATTGGTAGCTTGAACATTTCTGAACATAATGATATGAAAATTGAACTGGAAAAATTGATGCATATTCATTTATTTTGCAAATAAAAGTCTCTCCCACCCTATTTCAATTGATATAAAAATTATGCTGTTAATTTCAAACTTACATACTTGGTTTTAGTAAAATGGATTTCTTTCATAAAATTAGTTGTCTGGCTACAATATTCCAAATATTTCTAGCCAAATATATATAAAAAGTGAAAATAATGGCACACAGCAAGGCCGGGGTGGTGGTGGCCCTTTTGTGGCAAAAATAAACCAATAAGAATCATTTTTTTCAGTTCATTTCAATTTTTCTTATGTTTAGGATTGTTCAATTTAGTATAACAAAACTTTTGGGGGAATATTCCTTAGAGATTTGTAGCCTAAAAAAATATAAATTGACAAAAAATCAGAAAACATGGGGGGAGGGGCTTTTTGATCAAAATAAAAATATAAGCCTCAATTTTTTCAGTTCAATTTTCATATCATTATGTTCATAAATGTTCAAACTAGTTTTCCAGTGGAAAACGTTTTCAAAAAGACCAAATTCAAGTACCTAAAAAAAATCATTTTGGTCCCGGTCTATACGACCCGAACAGAGTCAACGTGATTTTTTTTTTGCCCAGAAAACTTTTTTCACCCCCACCCCCACAAATATTTTTATGATGATCAGCAATGTTAAAATGAGTAAATGAATGCATAAGATATTAAAAATATTTCGGATTTGAAGCCTGCGTAAATATAAAGTGAAAATGTTTGCAAGCAGCCAAGGGGGGGGGGGGGGCTTATTTATGATTGTAAACAACCAATAAGAAACATTTCTTTCAGTTAATTTATATTTTTCTTATATTCAGAAATGTTCAAACTACCAATCCCACACCAACTTTAGTAAAATTGAACACATTTTACAAGCAAAACTATCCATAAATTGAAAAATATTTCACAAAAACGGGGGGGGGGGGACGCATTCTATCAGCAAAATAAACCAATAAGAATTACTGTTTTCATTTCAATTTTCATATCATTGTGTGCAGAAATGTTCGGACTACTTTCCAAGTGAAAAAAGTATTCAAATTGACCAAACATAAGCACTTCAAATGAAGAGTTTTCGGTCCGGGTCAGGGTGATCCGGGAACAGAAGAAGTGTGACTTTTTGTTTTTCAGCAAGAAAGAAACCCCCCACCCCCCCAAAAAAAAATTCTCATAGAGAGAACCCCCGAAATGATGAAAAGTCATGAAATTTCAAGTTTCAGATATGCAGGAATTTTTTTTTACAGGGACTCAAAGTTGGCTTCGGGTCACATACGACCCTAACTGAACATGGCTGCTTTGACTTTCCTCTGCGCCTCTTTTTTTTTTTTTAAAGCACAGCAATTAATGTATAAAATAGGCAAGAGATGATGGAAAGAGGATTCCTGCTCTTGGTTGCTATTTATAACTGCCTTTCCCTATCTCTCCCTCTTTCTTCTCTCTCTCTTTTCTGTTCTTGTAGGCAGATGACATAATTACAATTTAAACAGGAGTGAAAGAAAAAGCTTTTTAATATAAGGTGATACGATTAAAAGCAAGAAATGGAAATAAAGGGAATATTAATGTGTTACATTTTTAGTTGACAAAATGGAAGTAATAGCGAGAAATAGGTGGAATAATTGAATGATAGATGATAACAATATAGGTGTGTATTTAATGGGAATTTCATAAGTTGATTGAACGTGCTAATCATTGTTAATTTGATCAGTTTTGTTTGTATTGGAATGAATGGCACCCAGATGACACACTGCTCACTCATTGATTTGACATTTTTATAAAAAATAAAAAAACTTGGGGGCGGGGAAGTAGGGTCTCTAACCCACAGGCTGCATCCCATTACCAGTCCGTGGCCACCCAAGTGGTAGGTGGCAGGCACTCACACATACTGCTTACACAGAACCATTTCCTCTCCCTCTGCTGCTGCCACCAATCCGCAAAGCCAGTTAGTTAGACACTTATGTCCACTCCCACACTGTTCTATTGGAAGAAATTAAAAAAGGACAGTCAGGCAGGTAAAATAGACATCAATGTCTGCTCCAGCTAGATTGCTTCCCAGCCCTTGTTGTCTTGGGGGTCTTGTTGAAAGGTCTTGATGGTTGTCCATTTTTTGATGTGGTTTCATTTTGCTTTCATAACTATTGTCCTTTTTTCATGTTTTCTAATGGAATTCAGATCCACACAGACAGTATATTTATACAGTGTAATAAATTATCAGGATTTTTATTTATAAACGGGTTTTGATTTATTTGGAAGAAGAAGGCAGAAAAAAGTGCTAACCCAAATGCCATATTACAAATAGCACTTGCTCCATCTATAAAGGCTTAAATATGTGATTGTGAAGTTATTTTTAAAAAGTAAAACCTCCTCTGAGTCTAAATGGATTCCTGGCAATTTAATGGATAATAGCCACATTGTTTTGTTTGGCGGCCATCCAGACATCTTTGGCCAATTTTTCTAGGATGCCTTTCAACTTCCCAGACCTGGTCCACACATCTGAAAGCCACCAAAGGTGAGGGAAAAAAATGGTTCAAGACATACTAAAATAAATAAGTTATACTACAGGTAGTCCTCAACTTACAACGGCTCGTTTAGTGACCATTCAAAGTTATAAGAGCACTGAAAAAAGTGACATGACTGTTTTTCACACCTGTTGCAATGCCCCATAGTTATGTGATCAAAATTCAGACACTTGGCAACTGGCATGTATTTATGACAACTACAGAGTCCTAGGGTGATGTGACTACTTTTTGAGATCTTAGTTTACTTTATTGTCATTGAACCTTCTGATAAGTAAAGTCAGGGGTGGAAGCCAGGTCACTTAACAACTGCAGTTATTCAGTTAACAACTCTGGCAAGAAAGGACATAAAATTGGACAAAACTTACTTGGCAACTTTCTTACTTAGCAAGATAAATTTTGGGCTTAATTGTGAATTCAAGGACTACCTGTATTGCAAATACAGTGATACCTCGTCTTACGAACGCCTCTTCATACGAACTTTTTGAGATACAAACCCAGTGTTTAAGATTTGTTTGCCTCTTCTTAAGAAGTAGAGTGATTTGGGGCAATGTAGCAAGCTTTTGGAGGGGTGATTTTTGGAGTGATTTGGGGCAATGTAGGAAGCTTTTGGAGGGGTGATTTTTGGAGTGATTGGGGCGGCGTAGGAAGGTTTTGGAGAGGTGATTTTGGAGGCAATTTTGGGGTGGCATAGGAAGCATTTGAAGGCGTGATTTTGGAAGCAATTTGGGGCAGCGTAAGAAGCTTTTGGATGGATGATTTTGGGAGAGAGTGGGAAGCGTCTGGAGAGGTGAATTTGGGAGCAATTTGGGGCGGCGTTAGCCTTCGTTAGGACCTCCATTCCTCGCTTGTCCTCGCTGTCTGTCTCCTCTCCGTTAGCCTTCACTTTGTCCACCCGCCGCTTTTTTTTAAGCCTCAAAGTTTGGATTTTCCTAATGGGTTTGCATGCATTATTTGCTTTTACATTGATACCTATGGGAAACATTGTTTCATCTTACAAACATTTCTACTTATGAACCTCATCATGGAACAAATTAAGTTCGTAAGACGAGGTTTCACTGTACATACTTTCTTTGAATATATATGATATGCACAGATAGATTCTATTTAAGATAGAAAGTTAAATAGAAAAAAGTTTGAGGGTAATGGGCTAGAACCATAGATAAGTGCAGGAGCGGTCTTCCGGTTTCATCGAGGACCGCAGCGGAGTCTCTTGGCAGGGCTCTGCCTTGAGACTCCTTCCACCCTTCCAGAGGTCGCCCCAACGCGATCGGATCGAGTCTGGATGGCTCGATCCTAGAACAGGGGATTTCCCTCTGTCCGAGGGGCCGTCACCGAGGCTCCGGAGGCAGGGGGTCTGTCCTGCAGCTCTGGAATAGGGAGCACCGGTCCTCTCGCAAGAGGATGCGGCCATTGCGATCCCACCAAACCAGCGGGAAGCAAGAGAGAATCAGAAAAGTGAAAACAGAGATTAAAGCTACTTTTATTGAAAAAGGAATACACTAAAGAAAGCATAACCAAGGTAAAAAGATTTTTTTTCTACGTTTCATGTTAAATAAGAAGATCTGAGTAAAAGAAAGTGGAGAATAAAAAAGTTTTAAAAGAAGGCGAAAGAGAAAGTTGTCTAAAAACATTGTATCCAGGCGCAAAACAACAGCCGGAACTTACTTTCACTACTTTCACTTATTGTCTTGAATTTGGACTTGAACTGTCAAACGTTTGAAAACAAGGGGAATTTAAACGATTTTAAAATGAGACACTAAAAGCTTTAACATATATAAAATGACATTATTTGGCTGAATATTCTTCTCCTTTTTTGAAGCAACTGGTTACAAAAAAATACTAGAAAATGAAGTCCGGGCTCGGATTTTTCTAGCGGAAGGATCAAGACTGCTTACCATCTAGACATAAAACTTGAATAAATATATAAAAAATACTTTTCTTCTATTTTGGATTTTTCTACATTTGGATTATTTGATTGACCCTATTTGGATTACTTCGTTGGATCATTTTGTTTGGATTAACGGCTGTTCTGTCGGATTTGTAGCGGAGAGGCTTTATATTTTCCTCTAGGCTGCGAGAGACGGATCGACTTCATTCCAACATTGGATAATTAAATTGCAATCGTTTGGAAAACTGAGATTCTATAAATTTTGAGAAGATTAAACTTTACTGCTTTTACTCTTTAAATCAACGGGACCTTCTTTTAACCTATACTAAAAGTGTCTTCTAAAACAGATTAGATCTTCAATCAACAAAATTATTTTATTTTATTATAAGAGGAACATAAATAATTGATTTTTGCTTCTTCCTTCTTACAATTTTAAGTTTTGAATTTTAAACTTATATTATATTATAATCATCTGGGTTTTGTATATGCATTGTTAACAATCCTTGGTTTCCTGCTCCTCCTTAACTGAATTATATTTTTTCTTCTCTTCTAGATTGCCCTCCTTTTATTCTTTATTTTTTTTTCTTTTCTATTGTCTTCTTTCTTCCTTCTCCTTTGGTTTTCCCCTTTCCTGCTGTGCCAAGTCAATTTTTTTTAAAATATAATTTTGGATTTAGAGCAATAAGATTTAACAAGTCATATTTTGAATATTGAATTCTAATTGTATTTGTACTTTAACTATATTTCAAATTTTAGTGTGTATTTGAATTTTTACTGTGGTCTGCATAGGGTAATTAATTGTGTAGGTTTGGAATTTATAGTGATTCTTTATATACTGCTAACTTAAAATAATACTAACTTTAAATTTCAAAATGTCAAGTACAGTACTTCTACCTATACCAAAACAATTAAGAAGCAAACATCTGCTGCATCGTCCCCCCAAGGCTCGCCTCATCCCTCCCCCGCACAGCCGGCTTTATCAGTAACCATGTTTACCAAGGAGAAAGAGAAACCACAACAACCTTCACTTGCCTCAATCCAAGAGACACTAACTGCATTAAATGACTTTATGCTTCAATCTCAACGCGATGCAACCCAGCAGAGAGATGAAATAAAAGCAGAGATGGCTGAAATGAAAGTAGATACAGGAGAGATGAAAGACCAGATGAAGGAGATTAAACAAACTTTGAAAGACAGTGAAGATCGAATGAAAGCAGCTGAAGAAAAGACGGAGAAAATGGAGAAAAGAATTGACTACCTTGAGGACAGAGCGGATTCACGCTACAGAAGATATGATGAATCAATTACACATCTGGAAATGCAACATGCGTCATATGGGCTACGATTTCAAAATATAATAGAAGAGAAAGATGAAGATTTAAAGGCCACTATGGCTGAAATTATTGGGAAAATCCTCAAGATAGACCCACTAGAAATAATAAAAGAAATCGATGAAGTTTACAGAATTTCGAATAGCTACATACGTCGTTTCAACCTTCCACGTGAGATTCACATCAAATTTGTAAGAAAAACCTTGAGAGATGACATACTGCACTGGTCAAGAACTGGTCAACTACAACACAAAGGTAAAGAAATAAAAATACTAAAACAAATTCCAAGAAGTGTCAGAGACAATAGAAGAGATTACCAATTTTTGACCAAAATCTTGATCAAAGAGAACATAACTTTTCGCTGGCTTATTCCACAAGGACTGTCACTCACATGGAAATCCACAAGATATAAGCTGGAGAATTTGGATCAAGCAAGAGACTTTTATGAAAATAGTGGAATAAGCAAAATGGAATAGTTAACAAGAGAACTGGAAGTAATGCAAGCGGAAGCCATGGGGACATCTGCACAAGTGGAGGAGCAGGACCACGGGGCCAGAAGAAAGCAACCCCAGCGGGAAACCAAAAAGTACAATAAATGACCACATCGAGAGACTTAAAAATTTTCTCAGTAAATGTTAATGGACTAAATGAACCAAAAAAAGAGAAAACAAATATTTTCTAAAATTAAGAACCAAAAGGCTCAAATTGTTATACTCCAAGAAGTACATATAAAAAAAAGCAATCGCAATTTATTGCTAAATACTAAAATTGGAAACATGTATGCTGCATTAGCAGATCAAAGGAAAAGAGGAGTAGCAATGTATGTTGAGAGTTCTATAAATTCCAAACAATGATTTAGTGATAATGAAGGTAGAATTTTGATTGTCCAAGTTAATATTGAACCCAGACCTCTTGCTATTGTTTCTATATATGCCCCAAATGACGATCAAATTACGTTCTATAAAAAACTACATCAAAAAATTATAGTTAAATTTGGAAAATATGTTAATTATTGGAGATTTTAATGCAATAACAAATAGACAATTAGATCACTTGGGGGAGAAAAAAAATAGTAAAAAAAAAAGAATTTATTACCCTCCACTTTTCAGAAAATGAAAGCAGAATTACTATTGAATGATATTTGGAGGGAAAGACACCCCCAAAAAAGGCAATATACTTTCTATTCAAACCCCCACAAAATTTGGACTAGAATAGATATGGTGTAGGCTCCTAAAATAACAGCAGAATATATACAAGAGGTGGAAATAGATGTTAACAGATGGGCGGATCATAACCCAGTTATAGTCTATATGAGAAATAGTAAAAAGCATTACAATTGGCAAATGAATAGAAACATTCTGAAAGAGAAAGAATACAAAGAATGGATTGAGAAGGAATTAAAAACATTCTTTGAAATTAATAAAAATACAGATACTACTCCCCAAAACGTATGGGACGCAACTAAAGCGTACATAAGAGGATTAACAATATCTTACACAGCAAAATACAACAAAGAAAAGAAAATATGAACAATTAACGAATGAATTAAAACAACTAGAATTTATATCACAACAAAACATGAAAAATAAGGATTTGGAAAAAAATTTTTTTTAATTAAACATAAAATTAGATTGGAAGAACAGAATCAAATGCTGGAAAAAAATAAAAAGAGCTAAGCAACAATATTTTGAACATGCTAATAAACCAGGTAGATGGTTAGCATATAAACTGAGAAAACAGAGACAATCTAAATTAATTAAACAATTAGAAGATAAAGATGGAACAATAAAATATGATACAGAAGGAAAAGCAAATATAGTACAAATTTTTTTTAAAGAATTGTATAAAAATGATAATATAGAGGAAGATGAAGTATTTAAATATTTAGAAAGTTTGGAATTACCCCAGTTAACAGAAGAACAACAGGAGAGGATGGAGAGTCCCATAACACTGGAAGAACTCCTTATAATTATTAAGAAGCAAAAAAATAATAAAGCCACAGGACCAGACGCCATTCCAGCAGAGTGGTATAAAATAGAAAATAAAACATTAAGAAACAATATGCTGCAAATCTTTAATGAATGCAGGTTAGATGGCAAAATTCCTAAATCATGGTCTGAATCTTTGATAACTTTAATTCACAAACCGGATACAGCAATGGAAAAAATTAAAAACTATAGACCAATATCATTATTAAACGTCGATTATAAAATATTTATTGCAATATATGCAGATAGGTTGAAAACAGTTATAAATAGTAAAATTCATTCAGACCAGAATGGTTTCCTGCCAGGCAGACAGATTAAAAATAACCTTAGAACAATTATTAATGTATTAGAATATTATGAGCAACATCCAGATAAAACATTATCATTAATGTTTTTAGATGCTCAAAAAGCCTTTGACAACGTTAATTGGATATTTATAAAAATGCAACTAAATAAAATGAGATTTGGCCCTAAATTTGTCAATTTAATAGATGCTATTTATTCAGAACAAACAACAAAAATTATATTAAACAATGAGCAATTGGAAGCGTTTAAAATAAATAAAGGAGTTTGACAAGGATGTCCCATTTCACCCCTCCTGTTCATTATGACTTTAGAAACACTATTAATAAAAATAAGAGCAGATCCAAAGATAAAAGGGTTAACCGTTAGAAAAGAGATATATAAAGTCCAGGCTTTTGCAGATGATTTGACCTTTATAATGGAAGATCCGATAGTTACAGCACCAAGACTAATCCAGACAATAGAACAATATGGTAAGGTAGCAGGTCTGAAAATAAATAAAAATAAAACACAATTTATAACAAAAAACATGAATAAAGTACAAGAAAACAATTTAGAACGTATCTCTGGAATATGGTTAACAGCCAAAACAATAACATTAAAAAATGATAATTATATAAAATTAATTAATGAAATTAAAAAAGATTTAGAAATATGGAACAACTTAAAAATATCTTTTCTGGGAAGAATTGCCACAATTAAGATGAATATCTTACCCAAGGTTTTATTTTTATTTCAAGTGATCCCAATAAATCCAGGGGCAATTTTTTTAAAAAATTTAACAAATGTGGTTAGAAAATTTCTATGGCAAGGCAAAAAGGCAAGTATTAAGATAAATATGTTAGAAGATATAAAAGAGAGGGGAGGTTTTGCCCTCCCTAATTGGAAATTATATTATCAGGCAGCCGCCTTAACATGGATTAAAAATTGGATAACCTTAGAGGATAAGAGAACATTAAAATTAGAAGGACATGACCTTATGCTTGGCTGGCATGCCTTCGTATGGTATGATAAAGATAAAAACCATTCTTATTTTAAAAGACATACACTAAGAAAATACTTATTTGATGTTTGGAAAGATATAAAGAAAAACCACTTTTTAACAATTCCGGATTGGGTTGCCCCATTAGATGCAATAATACATCCAAATTCTATCAAGGATGCAAGAATAATAAGATATAAAGACTTATTAGATGATCAAATGAAATTAAAAACTAGAATTAAATTACAAGAGGAAGGGATACAAATTGATTGGTGGCACTATGCACAGATTAGATCTAGATACCAGAAAGACAGCATACTTTACATATTTAATAAAAATAAAAATTTATTAAGTGACTTAATTACTATAAATCAAAACAGAGTAATTGGGAAAATATACAAATACTTGATTGCTCACAAGAATATTGATTTAACTTTAAAAGACAGTATGATACTGTGGTGTAGAAATATAGGCAAAGAAATAGATATAGACACATGGGAGAAAGTTTGGATGCACAACTGGAAAATGACAAAATCAGTTTCTTTAAAAGAAAATCAAATTAAAATGTTCTATAGATGGCATCTCCCACCAAGTAGAATAGCAAAAATGTTTCCCAAGACATCACCTTTGTGTTGGAAATGTAAGAAAGAAATAGGATCCTACTACCACCAATGGTGGACATGTAACAAAGCTAAAATGTACTGGAGAATGATAGAGAAAATGACAAAAGAGATAGTAAAGCAAAACATAGAAATTACCCCGGAGTTCTGCTTACTAGGAATTACTAACCAAAATTACAAAAAAAGAAGTTTTGTATTTAATTATACATATTTTCACAGCGGCAAGGATTATTTACGCGCAAAATTGGAAAGGGGAAAATATCCCCAAAGAAGAGGAAGTTATTACAAATATATTAGATTGCGCGGAAATGGATATGATGACAAGACACTTAAACGATCAAGAAGAAACGAAATTTTATGAAACATGGAACAAAGTTTACGTATGGATAGATAAGAAAAAAACAACAACAGAAAATTAAAAATAAATATAGATGTTTTGGTTTAAATTTTCCTTTTTCTGTTTAAGAACAATACTAGAATTAGTTTATATACATAGAATTGATAAGACTGTTTGGTTTTATATTAGTTACAACTATTTTTCTTTTTTATAATATCAATTTTTCCTTATTAGATATTTTTGTATTAGTAGTATCAAATTATGTATTTAACTATGTATTCCTTTTTCTATATCTGCATTTATACTTTTGAGAAAAGTGGGGAAGATACATCCCCACACTTTATGTTGAATGTTTGTAAGTCTGTGTGTCAATTTTAAGAAAATTAATAAAAAAATATTGAAAAAAAAAAAGATAAGTGCAGGAGCATTTTGTATTAAAACAGTGCTTCTCAATTATTTTCTGTTACATTTCTGTAAACATTTTGCCCCCCCCCCCAAGCTCTCTGCCAGGATGATTGTTTGCAATATTTGGTACGTTTTTGCTAAAAAAAAATTCAAGTGACTTCTCAATGTGATTGGGGTATAATGTGATGCCTTAATTTATTTGGCTTCATTCTGTCTGCTGCCAACATTTTTAGATACAGTAAACATACCGGTCTTTCCCCGTCTCGCACCATAGTCACAGTGAAGCCAAGTGCTATATACGCTTTGTCATATTTTCTCATCTTTAGTTTTCAGGAGACTTAGGTTTGTCTCATTATCTCCATCTCTCTCCTCCTTTCTTTTCATCCCTGTTAAATCTTTTTCCATGTTGTCACTTAAGGGTTTGTTATCTGCACTTAATATCTCCATCTGTGTGCTATTTTTCGGTGAAAAAAGCCCTACTCCCTATGGCAAAAAAAGCACATTCCCTGGAGTCACCCCCCCCCCCACATCACTCCCCCCCCCCCAGGGAGGCCGCCCCACTATTTGAGAAGCACTGCATCAAAGAAAGAATCCGGCCCCTTTAATTACCCCTTGAAATTACGTAGTGTATCTCTCAGAATGGCTTGTTAAATCACCAACCTCCGCATGATTTAGGGTTTTCTTCAACATAGAAAACACTATTAACAAGTATATTTAAGATTGTGGTAAAGTGCTGATCCCTTAATTAGCAACTAAAATGTAGTTTCTAGTTTGTTGGCATGGTAATTACATTGGATGGAGATTGTACTGTGATCTGCCTAATAAATAAAGAAACTTTTCAAAATAAGTAAAAGATACAGTTGGCACCTCAGTACTCATAATTAATTCTGGGAGGCATGCTGAGTACCAAATAATTTTCCCCCATAAGAAATAAAGTCACAAGGCAGTCAGAACTTAACAATTCTAGCTTGTGTGTTGAGTACCAAACAACCAATGAGTACCAGGACATTTTTACAAATTCAATGAGTTTTAAAGCAGTTGAATACAAAGGCATCACTGTATTCATTTATTCACTCCATAGGAGTTTCAGTTTTGCAACTCATGCTTTAGTGGCCTCTGCAAGATAGAGGCACAGTGTGTATAGAATGGAATAATAAGAGTTTTTCGAAGTATCTTCACATCCTTGGTGCCGTCAAAATGCACAAGGCCAAATTCTGAGAATACTTAGCCAATGTGCTCTCCACTGATCAGGAGCTGTGATAGTGAACCTATGGCACACGTGCCACAGCTGGACACAGAACCCTCTGCGGGCATGCGAGCTGTCGCCAAATCAGCTCCATCATGCATACATGCACACACTTCCCACCTGCCAGCTAATTTTCAGTGACCTGTTTTTGGTCCCAGGAGGCTGCAGGGAGGCCAACTAGGCCCAAAACGGCCATGGGGGTTCATGTGTGCATGCACGGGGTAGGGGAAGCATGGGGGTCATCTTGCATTATGGGTGCCAGCACACATACTTTCAGCATATAATGACAAAAAGGTTAGCCATCACTGTAATATAGGGATATTAAACCTTTCTGATGCCCAAAAGCTAGCGATAATATTTTGTGGGTTTCTTTGTGGATAATCTTTAAAATCCTCTGAATTAATGTACCGGTATGTATTGAACCAGATATTTTCTAGCTTTTTTACATGTCTGGTAAGCATGATAAAATTACCTTGTTTTTAATGCTCACCTTTCCAACATAAATTTGAAATATTTGTATGCATTGTGGATATATTTTTTCCATTTATAGATCAATGGTACATCCTTTTATAAAAAAATATCCTCAAGAAAGGTTAAAAGGTTCCTTGGGGACACTCCAAATAACTTAAAGAGCAGATAATGAAGGAAAGGAAAAAATAATATGTTCGCTTCAAAGGGTAGGACTACAATTCAAGTATATGGCATATTTTGTATGTTTGCAGAAATATATGAATCTTTATTTCTGATGAAAGGAATTCTTATGGACATATGGAACTATATAATTTGTTATGAATCCAATGACCTGGGAATAAAAAATGATTTATTATATAACTGTGTAATTATTGTTTTGACACTTTGTCATGTTTTATTGTTGTTTCTAACATAAAAATTGAAAAAAAAAATAAAATAAAAATATCCTTAAGTCTTAATATGTGAAATCATTGAAATCATTGAAAATTTTCTTAAGGCTTAAGAAAATTTTCAATGATTTCACATATTTGCCCATTGTTCCATTTGTATATTATAACCAAAGTTTTAATCTACTTTATTATACATTCTTCGATGTATTCTTCTATTTCAAATTTCAATAAAATTTATATAATTCCGCAAATATTTTTTTTGTGTCTTGTACCCTGATTGTTGGGTGATATTATAACTTACCCACCGTCTGCTGTAAAGCACTACAGTGAACCCTCGAGTTTCGCGTCCTCAAGGATCGCGAAAGGGCTATTTCGCGAGTTTTCAACCCGGAAGTAAACTCCACCATCTGCGCATGCGTGCCCTTCCACGCATGCGTACATGGTGGAGTTTCCCCGCCGGGCAGAGGCTTCCCTGGGTCTTCCCCCTCTTGCCCCCGTAAGACCCCAGCGGCGGCGCGAGCAACGGCGTGGGCGGGCGGGCGGCACGCGCGGGGACACCCCAGCTCGGCTCCCCAGCTGGGAAGCGGCCCCAGCAACAGCGTGGGCGGGCGGGCGGTGCCCGCACGCTTGGGGACATCGCAGCTCCGCTCCCCAGCTGGGGAGCCGAGCTAGGGAGTCCCCACCGCGCACGCGTTGCTGGGGAAAGCGCGCGCGCTTGGGGAATCCCTAGCTCCGCTTCCCAGCTGGGGAGCGGAACTAGGGATTCCCCAAGCGCGCGCGCTTTCCCCAGCAACGCGCGCGCGGTGGGGACTCCCTAGCTCGGCTCCCCAGCTGGGAAGCGGCCCCAGCAACAGCGTGGGCGGGCGGGCGGTGCCCGCACGCTTGGGGACATCGCAGCTCCGCTCCCCAGCTGGGGAGCCGAGCTAGGGAGTCCCCATCGCGCGCGCGTTGCTGGGGAAAGCGCGCGCGCTTGGGGAATCCCTAGCTCCGCTCCCCAGCTGGGAAGCGGAGCTAGGGATTCCCCAAGCGCGCGCGCTTTCCCCAGCAACGCGCGCGCGGTGGGGACTCCCTAGCTCGGCTCCCCAGCTGGGAAGCGGCCCCAGCAACAGCGTGAGCAACGGGGTGGGCGGGCGCGAGCAACGGGGTGGGCGGGCGAAGGGCGGGCGGCAGTGGAAGCAAAAACACCATCTGCGCAACCGCAGATGGTGTTTTTACTTCCGCACCGCTACTTCGCTAAAAATCGATCATCGCGTGGGGTCCTGGAACGGAACCCTCGCGATGATCGAGGGTTCACTGTATATATAGTGTTTTACAGCATTAATATACCTCCCCTTAGTGCTGTAAAGCACTATGGGGAGAGATATATGTTAAGTGCTACTGTTATTGCTAAATAAAATGAGATGTATAGTTCTTGTCCTGTAGTGCCATATTAGTTTGCAATTGTAGCTTCCAGTCCATAATACCAAGCTGGGAACAATTTTCAAATTAAAATAAATAAATAAATTGAAAACTATTGTTTTCAGCACCTTATTCTTTCTTGATATGTTGTGTTGTGAGCCGCCCCGAGTCTTCAGAGAGGGGCAGCATACAAATCTAATAAATAATAATAAATAATAATGTTAAAATTCTTTCTTAACTTTCTCTTTTTTTCTTCAAATGGCAGCATTCAATTAATGCAAAAAGTTATGAATTATATGTTTAAAGGGCGGAATATTGTTTTCTTGATTGATCCCTGATGCTTTCACACCTAAATAGAATAGATAGAATAGAATTTTATTGGCCAAGTGTGATTGGACACACAAGGAATTTGTCTTGGTGCATATGCTCTCAACGTACATAACATAAAATATACATTTGTCAAGAATCATGTGGTACAACACTTAATGATTGTCATAGGGGTCAAATAAGCAATGAAGAAGCAATATTAATAAAAATCTTAGGATATACGCAACAAGTTATAGTCATACAGTCAACATGGGAGGAAATGGGTGATAGGAATGATGAGAAAAACTAATAGAATAGAAGTGCAGATTTAGTAGAAAGTCTCAGTAAACTGAATCTTGGATATTATATTTTCTATTTCAAACTGTTTAGGTGCTCATGGATATGGATACGGGTATTCCAGAATGAGAACCTCTTGTTTTAACAGGACAGCTTTCCAGACTTTGCACAGTTAATAATTGCACCATTTCTAAATGTCAGAGTAGATGGATCAGAATTCAGCAATGCTTTTGTAAGAGCTTTGTTGAAAGAATGAAAAATGTCTGAAATAATGGGCTTATGAGAGAGAGAGCTAGAGAGGGGAGGAGGGAGCAACGTATATTAAATGAGCCTTAAATGACTCTGGAGATAAAACATTACTCGTGTGTAATGACCATGGCATGATTTGTTAGGACTGTAACTGGAATAAGCATTAGTTGAAAAATGGCTTTTGCAGAAAGTACACAATGTGAGGAAAAAAAGCAAATCCTTACACAGACTTCT
Source organism: Erythrolamprus reginae (assembly GCF_031021105.1). Classification (NCBI taxonomy): domain Eukaryota; kingdom Metazoa; phylum Chordata; class Lepidosauria; order Squamata; family Dipsadidae; genus Erythrolamprus; species Erythrolamprus reginae. The sequence goes on from NC_091954.1 coordinate 32,619,560, forward strand.
AAACCAAGTCTACAGTATTTGACAGAGAGCTGATTACAAGGTTGATTAAATTTTACCACAACAGCATTATATCATCAGTTCTATTACAGAGGAATAACGAAATAAATTGTGTTGCTAACATGTATCTCCAGAAATGTTTAGTTGTAGCATTCATAGATTCATCTAGCAACTTGTGCAGTGTTTCATATAAAGGTAATAGGATGTCATATCTAGGAGCTGATTGTTATCTTTGAATGTACTCTGGATTATAGATATACAGTTTGTTCAAAATGTTTATTTTCATCTAGAGTACTGCACACCAGAAAGTGCTTTACTGCAGGCCCCTGAAGCTGACTGTAGATCTGTAGGTCAGCGGTTCAAATCTCATCACCGGCTCAAGGTTGACTCAGCCTTCCATCCTTCCGAGGTGGGTAAAATGAGGACCCAGATTGTGGGGGCAATATGCTGGCTCTGTAAAAAGTGCTATTGCTAACATGTTGTAAGCCGCCCTGAGTCTAAGGAGAAGGGCGGCATAAAAATTGAATAAATAAGTACAGTAAATAAAAGAAATAAAAAACTAGACACAAGAACAGTTTTTTCCAGAACGCCATCACTCTGCTAAACAAATAATTCCCTCACCACTGTCAAACTATTTACTAAGTCTGCACTACTATTATTACTATTTTTCTCATCATTATTATCACCCATTTCTTCCCACTTATGACTGTATGACTGTAACTTGTTGCTTGTATCCTTATAATTTATATTAATATTGTTTCCTAGTATGATTTTATTGTTATTTGTACCCTATGACTAGTACCTTATGATTCTTGATGAATGTATTTTCTTTTTATGTACACTGAGAGCATAAGCACCAAAGACAAATTCCTTGTGTGTCCAATCACACTTGGCCAATAAAGAATTTTAATCCAATCTAATCTAAACTTAGTTTACAAGAAATGCTTGACTAACAATCATTTGTTTAATGACTGAAGTTAAAACAGCACTGAAAAAAGTGACTTATAACCATTTTTCACCCTTAGGGTCATTGTAGCATCCACATGGTCACATGATCAAAATTCAGATGTTTGGCAACTGTCATATATTTTTAATGGTTTCAGAGTCGTGGGGTCATGTGATAACCTTTTGGGCGCTTCTGACAAACACAGTCAGTGGGGATTCATTTTAACCACCTTTTTTTGCTAACAGTTGCTAAAGCCAGCTACACTTAGCAACCAATTTAACAACTACGGTGATTCATTTAACATTGGCAAGAGAGGTTGTAGGATAAGGCAAAAATCACTTAACTGTCTTGCTTAGCAACAAAAATTTGGATTCATTGGTGGTCATAAGTTGAGGTCTATCCGTATTCATCTGAAACACCAAAGTTTTCTGAAAAGGGCCTTTATATTCTCCTCTTTAATTATTGAAGGAGGAGGTAGAAGTCGTGCCAGGACAAATAGTGAAATATTGCCCAGGACAAATATTGTGACATATGTATTTTGCAGAATGAAAATCTACAGAGAAAACAATTTGGATAATTGAGAAATGAACCTTTCTTCATAATTGTATTGAAATTATATTTGTAGGCGTATTACGGCAAATCGATCGTGAAACTATGATGGTCTCAAGGGAGTGGTATTTTCTGGTCCTTTGGATTCTACTACCTTCTTCTCATGCTCATACAGATTTCTTCACTTCAATTGGTAAGTGATGTTTTTAAGCATTTCTAACTGATTAAGCAATAACAGCACCAAACATATAGTAAATTAATTGCTTTGATTATTAGTTATCCATCTGCTGAGGGCTAGAATGTGATCAGTCACAAAATTTAAGTGTTATATAGAAATATCAGCAAATAATAACATGTCATAGGTCTAAGCTCTCAAGAAGCAGTAAGAATATATTGGAAATACTATTACCAATTTACATGAATTGTGTTGGTTATATTTTAGTACTGCTTCTTAATGATAAATGGAAAACTACCTAAGAATATGTGTTAAGTTCTATTGGTGGCATTTCTGAATTGGTTGAATATATGTCTTTGCAATATCCAGCAAAATGGCTGAGCATATAATTGGATTGTTATAAATATATGTAGGAAGCGTTTTGTCTGTTAAGTAATTTTATTTCAATCCATGATCAATAAATAACAAAAATAATCTTAATTTTTTTCTTCCTGTTTGTACATGTCACAATTCCGCTTCATGGCATTTCTGGCATTCACTCTGCTTATGGGGGGGGGGGGAAAGAACATTATGTCAACATTTACTTTGGATATCTACATTAGAACAATTGGTGTGACTATACTTTATCACAGTTCAATAAATATACATGTCAGTTGCCTTGTCATTTAAGATTATAAAAACAATCAACATAATTCATCTGTTTTCAATTCTGATAGCAAATGTTAAATTAGATGTGTGGCTGGTGGCTTTATAGTAGAGTATTTGCTTTCTAGGTATACATGCGGGTTTTGAAGTCTAGAATTAACTTGAATGAACGCGAGGCTGGAAAGAGTAAAAAGTAAGGTTTTAGCTGCGTGCTTCCTAATCTGTATGAAATTCTAAATCCATTGATTTCATTGACTTGCCCACGATACGACAATTTGAACTACAAATAGCAAACAGATAATAACAGCTGCAAAACTGTGAAGGAAGGTTATGTACTACCAAGTACTATAAAATTACTACCCAGAAATTGGTTTGTGCATTCAAAATCTGGGGTGATTTAATTTCAGCAGGTCAGTATGAAATCATTTTTGCTATATTTGCCAGACACGATTGGCAAAATAGATCACTGCCTAGCAGCTTGCATTCAGTTGTAATTTATTCTGATAATAATCGTCTTACCTGACAAAATGGGAAAAATTAATTTAATGCTCCCATAGCAAAGAGAAAAATGCTCACGATAACCCCCCCCAAAAAAAACAGTGATAAAGTAACTGCAAATTGACTTACTTAGATTGTGTCAGCTGCTTCAATCAGAATTTAAGAAAAATAAAACTCAGAGTCCAATTTGAACTTAAAAAATGAATTTTACTGAATGGATTCAGTATTTTCAGTACTGAAAGCATCTAGAGCAAAGCAAAGAGTGAAGAAAAAGACGCAACATTAGCTCATATCAAAAACACCCCCACTAGCCCCTTTTTGGGAAATAGCCAATCCCTATTGTCCATCTTTGTCAGGTGGATGCATCTTCACCTCCATGTCACACTTATGGAATGCATCTTCTAACGGACTTTCCTTCTCACCTCCTTTCCAGGAAAGCGAAAATTATCGTGACCTTTGCTGGGAAAGCGAAACTTATCAGGGCCTCCAGAATCTTCACCTCCCAAATATCCCATATCCCCCACACCCCATTTCTCATGGCAACCGAAGCATGTGCAGAGATGAAACATAGTGAGGGTGACATTCAGACATCCTAGAACATGGACGTTAGTCCTTAAAGAGAAAAAAAAGAACAGAAAAGAAAGTACAATGTTATATATTATCAGGGTATTTTGCTCTAAAGCGATCGAATTCTCTCTGGGCATTCATGTTCCTCTCCTCAACACATTCTGCATGAGATAGAGGGAAATGTTTTCAAGACGCTAGATATTGCAGTTTCCCTCTGTGTCTCCTAGAATTAAGAACTTCTTTGACTTCAAAATGTTGTTCCCCCTCAATGAGCAAACATGGAAGGGGGGCTGCTTGGGCAGGCCGTAAATCTGATGTGTGTTCAGGCTTGAGTAGACTGACATGAAACACCAGGTGAATTCTTCGCAGGGTTTTGGTAAGTCTAGTTTCATCGCTACCGAATTCACCACTTGCACGATTGGGAAGGGGCCTACATACTTAGGACCCAACTTTTTTTATTTTTGAGTGGTCCGTAAGAACTTTGTTGACAAGAAAACTCTATCTCCTGAGCCCTCTTTTTGTCAGCTTGCACCTTATGGGCGTTGTGAGCCTCATTGAGGGCCTTTCGGGCTATAGGCCAATTCGCCTTTAACTGAGTCACCCATTCTTTTAGAGTAGGGTGTTTAGGCTCATCCTGTGGCAACTCATGGATAGGCACAAAATCCTGTCCATAAACCAATTTAAATGGAGCAAATCCTGTGCTACTGTGTAATGAGTTATTATATGCAACCACTGCAAAAGGCAGAAGCTCGCTCCAGTTGTCCTGCTGATAATTTAAATAACACTGGAGGTACTGCTCCAATACCGAGTTGACCCTCTCACACGTCCTGTTAGTTTGCAAGTGATGGGCGGAGCTTAACCCCTGTTTTGTGCCTAAGAAGCCCAAGAATTCTTTCCAAAAGCCCAAAGTGAACTGGACCCCTCGGTCCAAGATGATTCTGTTGGGAACTCCATGAAGTCGGTATACATGCTATATGAAAAGCTTTGCCAATGCTCTGGAAGAGGGGATTTTCGGGCAAGCTACAAAATGAACCTGTTTGGAAAAAAGATCAGTAACAACCCAAATAACTGTTTCCCCCCCACTCTCAGGCAAATCCACAATAAAGTCAATAGATATTTCCTTCCAGGGTCTCCTGGGTCTCGCCACACTTTGCAACAGTCGTTGTGGGTGGCCAGGGGGTCGTTTCGCTGCAGCACAGATGGGGCAACTGGCCACATAAATCTCAATGTCCTTTTTCATGGGAGGCCACCAAAACTGCCTTCTCAATAAGTGTAAAGTTTTCAGGAACGCAAAATGCCCCGCCACTTTAGAATTGTGGCCCCTTTCCAATATCACTGGTCTTAAGGAGACTGGGACATACACCCTGGACCCTATCCATGCTAGCTCATCTTGCTGAGTACACTCTGCCTGATGAGCCAGGAACCAGTCATCTGTTTTTAGAGCCTGTTTTATTCTCGTGTTCAGGACCTCCATTAGATCAGCCGCCTTGGACTTTTGCTCTCTCGTTATTGCGGGGCATGCCCACTGTTTGGCTGGAATAACGGACTGGATTACCTCCGCCCTTGCACTATTATATTGAGGTAACCTGGAAAGGGCGTCGGCCATAAAATTCCTCCCCCTGGAAATGTATTGCAACAAGAAATTAAACTGCCTAAAATGTTGTGACCATCGAGCTTCCTTGGGGACAGTTTCCGGGGGGTCTTCAACGCCTCTAAATTTTTGTGGCCAGTCCACATCTCAAGAGGTTGCTTAGCTCCTTCCAGAAAATGTCTCCAATTTAGCAGGACCCAACACAATGCAAAGGCCCCTTTTTCCCACACTGCCCACCTGCGCTCAGTCTCGGTGAATTTCCTAGATGTGTAAGCACAGGGGCAGAGGCCTTGTTCCTCGTCTCCTTGCAGCAGCACTGCTCCTACTGCCACATCACTAGCGTCGACTTGGACCACAAATGGATGCTCCAAGTCTGGATGTTTGAGGATGGGCTAACCCACAAACAATCTCTTTAGCTTTTCAAAAGCTGCCTGCCATTCGATAGTCTACTGCAGTGGGATGCTCGGTTTCGGCTTGCCTTCCCCTTTAGTTTTCAGAAGGTTCGTGATTGGCAAAGCTATCTAGAAAACGCTGGAATAAACTGCTAGTAGAAATTGGCGAGCCCTAGAAAACTCTGCAGCTATTTTCTGGTACATGGGGCTTCCCATTCCAATTCAGCCCTCACTTTAGCAGGGTCCATCTCCACCCCTTGGTGTGAGATGCGATAACCCAAATAATGCTCTGGTGGAACTCACACTTAAACAACTTTGCATACAACTCTGCAGCCTTGAGTTTCTTTAACATCTCCCTCACTAGGGTGATGTGTTCTTTCATGGTCTCGGTGAACACGAGTACATCTTCCAAATAGATTATACAGGTGTTTATGAAGAACCTCATTGATTAGTTGCATAAACATCCCCGACGCCCCTTGCAGGCAAAAGGGAGCACCCAGAACTGGAAACACCCCAAGGAACTGTTGAAAGCTGTCTTCCATTCGTCCCCCTCTTTGATACAAACCCGATAGTAAGCCTCATGTAGATCCAGTTTTGTAAAAAATTTCTCCTTTGCTAGGTAAGCCAACATGTCCTTCATGAGGGGTAGGGCATGCACATTGTGCATACAAATTGTGTTCAAGTTTCTATAGTCAACCACCATTCTTAGCGACCCATCCTGCTTAATAGAGATCCCTTGTTCTGGTTCCGTGAGCTCAACCCGGGGTCCTGGTGATGAGTGTAATCCGGGCCCTGGGTTCAAGCTGCTGCTGCTCAATGCCAGATCGGTAGTAAACAAAGCTCTCCTCATCCGGGATTTAATCCTGGATGAGGAGGCCGATCTGGCATGTTTGACTGAAACCTGGCTGGGCCCAGAGAGAGGAGTTCCTCTCGAAATTATGCCCACCCGGGTTTCAGATATGGCATCAGCCTCGACCCCAGAGAAGGGGGGGAGTGGCTATTGTAGCCAAGGAGAACCTCCGCCCGCATAGACTCGTTGCCCCTGAGATTGCGGGGTGTGAGTCACTCCTTGTGAAGTTGGATTTAGGGGTTCAGGTGGGCTTGTTACGTACCTGCCTCCCAGCTGCGTGTCAACAGCCCTGCCTGTGCTGCTCGAGGAGGTGGCTGGGTTGGCGGTGAAGTTCCCCGGACTCATTGTCCTGGGGGACTTCAATCTGCCGTCACTCGGCGGTTCCTCTGGATTAGCACAGGAGTTCATGGCCACCATGACAGCCATGGACCTGACTCAAGTAGTTCAGGGTCCGACTCATGAGGGTGGACGCACACCCGACATGATATTCCTCTCGGAGCAATTGAATAATGGTCTGAGACTAAGGGGCTTAGAAGCATTTCCTTTGTCATGGTCAGACCATTTTCTACTGTGGCTTGATTTCCTGGCTCCAATCCCCCCCCCCCCCCCGCAAGGAGGCAGAACCGATTAGGAGGTTCCGCCCCAGATGCCTGATGGACCCTGAGGGCTTTCATAGGGCACTTGGGGTTTTACCAGATTCACTCGTCCACAGCTCGGCAGAGTCTCTTGCTGAGGCCTGGAATAAGGGTGCATTGCTCATAGTCGCTCATGCCCTCATCACTCGAGGTTCGATTACTGCAACACTCTCTACATGGGGCTACCTTTGAAAAGTGTTCGGAAACTTCAGATCGTGCAGAACGCAGCCGCGAGAGCCATTGTGGGGCTTCCAAGATTCGCCCACGTTTCTTCAACACTCCATGGCTTGCATTGGCTGCCGATCAGTTTCCGGTCACAATTCAAAGTGTTGGTCATTACCTTTAAAGCCCTACATGGCATTGGACCAGATTACCTCCGGAACTGCCTGCTACCGCACGAATCCCAGCGACTGATAAGGTCCCACAGAGTTGGCCTTCTCCGGGTCCCGTCGACTAAATAATGCCATTTGGCGGGCCCGGGGGAAGAGCCTTCTCTGTGGCGGCCCCGGCCCTCTGGAACCAACTCCCCCTGGAGATTAGAACTGCCCCCACCCTCCCTGTCTTTCGTAAACTACTCAAGACTCACTTATACCGCCAGGCATGGGGGAGTTGAGATATTCCTTCCCCCTAGGCCATTACAATTTATGCATGGTATGTGTGTATGTTTTGTTTTATAATAAGGGTTTTTAGTTGTTTTAGTATTGGATTGTTACATGCTGTTTTTATCATTGTTGTTAACCGCCCCGAGTCTACGGAGAGGGGCGGCATACAAATTCAATAAATAAATAAATAAAAATAAATCCTTCGTTTCCCGAAAAAGGATAGGGGTTGCTACTTGTGGCCTTGCAGGCTGGATGAACCCTCTCGCTAATTTTTTGTCAATAAATCTATTCAATTCCTCCGGCTCTCCCAGAGTACATTTTTGGTTTTGGCAGTTTCACCCCTGGTAATATCTCAATGCTACAGTCCGTGGCCCTATGGGGTGGTAGCTTATCTGCCTCCTTTTCACTGAATGCCCCTTTGAGATCCCAATATTCCTTGGGGATTTATTCTTTCCCTTTGGTTCTTTCCACTGCAAAAGCACCTCTCCACCCCATTTCTGCCCAAACAATTCCCAGTTCCTTATCCCCTTTATAAGTGACAGTCACAGCTCCAGTGTGCCAGTTAACACCGGGGTTCCATTTTTTCAGCTATGGCAGTCCCAAAATAATGGCATTATTCATCTGGGGTCCACAATGAATGGTATAGTCTCCTGATGGGACCCCATTGTCATAATTAGGGGCTCAGTCTTGTGCGTGGCTGGTTTTCCCCCAGCCATTGACCCATCCAACTGGGTAAAAGAGATGGGGTCTTTCATGGGTCGTAGCTTTAGGCCCATTTTCTCTGCCATCTCTAGGCACATAAGATTCCTGGTGCAGCCCGAATCCAGAAGAGCTGACATATTACCCCTTGTCCCGCCCCCCATTGGGTCCCACAGTCTGAGGGGGATGTATAAAGATCTGGGGAGGGGGAATTACCAAAACAGACTCCTCCGGTTCGCTGTCTTCAATGAGCAGGCAGACCAGAGGTCCCAGCTCTTCCCCTTTAGGGGAGGTGACCTCTACGACCTCCTTTCCTTGGCGTCCTGCATCTGGAGCATTGCTCCATTCTCTTGCCGCCAGTAGGAGTCACCCTCGGCACAGGTTTTGCCAGGCACTCTACTGCTCAATGGCCCTCTTTTCTGCACCGGAAACATGCTGTTGGCCTGGGCTTCTCCGGCCCCGATCTCCCACTTTTCCTCGGGCTTCGTTCTTCCCCTGGAGAGGAACTTTTCTCTCGCTGACCTTTTAGAAGGTTGATCTCCACCTCCGCCGCCAGCTGAAACCATTGATTGAGGTCTTTAGGGGATGCTCTCACTTTGCAGTGTTGGTAGATCTCATCAGTTAGCCATCCATGTAGTAGTATTCCATGAGGATCCTCACTGGGTACGTGCTCACGTAGGACATCAATACCCAAAACTGTTGGGTGTATTCCCCCACCGATCTTCCGCCTTGCTTCAGAGTTTTTATTTTGTTTCTAGCCTTCCTCCCCGCTAAGGGGTCTTCGAAATGTGCTCTAGGAGCTGTCATAAATTCATCAAAATTCCTCAGGGAGGGGTCTCTGTTCATGCAGCGAAACCAGCGAAACCATCCAATCAGCTGGGTTGCTGGGAAAGGAAAACTTATCAGGGCCTCCAGAATCTTCCCCTCCCAAATATCCCATATCTCACCACCACCCCGTTTCTCATGTTAAAAGTTTTGTAATTTCTGTTCTAAAACTGTTAGAATTTCATCACAATGTTCATGAACATACTGATATATTGATCTGTCTTTTAGGACATATGACAGACTTGATTCATACAGAAAAGGACTTGGTGATATCTCTGAAAGACTATATCAAGGCAGAAGAAAGCAAGTTGGAACAATTAAGGCAGTATGTAATTCTTTGAATGCTAATACTTAGCAGTGTTCTACCTAGTGGTGATGAGTGGTGTGGTGGCCTAGAAATGGAACTCTTGCCTCAAATCAGGAGGCTGCGAGTTCAATCTTGGGTACAGGCAGATATTTCTCTCTCTGGGCACATTGAAAATATATCTGCTGAGCAAAACTCCACATTGACGACAGGAAGAGCAGCCGGCCATGAAAACATTCTGCTGGCTCCATTCAGTTGCTCAGACTCCACCCTGCAAGGGATTATGGGGTCGTTAAAAGATGATGACTTAGCAGTGATCTACCAGCCAATTTTTTTTTTTAAAAAAACCCTTTATGCTAATTAATTTTGTGGTTCTTTTGTGAGTAAAACTATATCTACCACTTTTTAAGGGTAAGATTCTCTCTACAATTTTTATAAAAGTTTATTGAAAATCGTCAGAAATAAAATATCTATAGTGAGTAATGGCATTTTAGTAAGTGCTCCTGAGGTTCATTCCTTCATTTGTTTCATGTCTTTTTTAAAAACCCAGAATATTGTTATAATACTCTGAGCTTTATACTCCACACAGTCACTCACACCCTCATTATCTCTTGTCTTGACTATTGCAATGCGCTCTACATGGGGCTACCCTTGAAGAGTGTTCGGAGACCTCAGCTGATGCAAAATGCAGCGGTGTGTACAATAATGGGTATACCAAGGTATGCCTGTATTACTCCATCTTTACGTGAGCTGTATTGGTTGCCAGTTGGTCTCCAAATGCAATTCAAGGTGTTGGTTATCACCTTTAAAGCCCTAAATGGCTCAGGGCCAGACTATTTATGGGATCGCCTCTGACCTCATACCTCATTGCATCCAGTAAAGGCCCACAGAGTTGGGCTTCTCCCGGTCCCATCCGCCAAGCAATGTCAGTTGGCGGGATCTTGGGGAAGAGACTTCTCTGTGGCGACTCCAACTCTACCGATCTTCTGGAAAGCTGTTAAGACTTGACTTTTCTAGCAGGGCTGGAATTATATTGACTGCTGTGTATGTATGTTCTTTTTAGGATATTGTTTTATATTACTGATTTTATTGTGTATTTGGATTGTATTTTAGTATTGTTGTATTTGTTAGCCATTCTGAGTCCATTTTGGAATGAGTGGGATATAAATACAAACAAACAAATAAATAAATAATCAGTTGGGTAAATTTAGTCTCCCTCAGCTCAACCTACCTCACAATGTCCCAGAGGAGCTTTTTTCTAAAAGGCAACTAGATTTTCTTTGTTTTCTCTTTGAAAATGTTTCTAAGAAACTTCTTCAGTTCATGAGTTCAGTTCTTGGATGAGAAGTGAAACATTTTCAGAGAAAAAAAACTGATGTCTTTTGGAAAAAGCACCTTTGGGACAATCATGACATGGGTTATTGAAAATCTCCATAGACATCTTTCTCACAGTGCATAAAATAGAGATTTTCATGTAAGCCGTCTTGAATTCCTGGAGAAAAGATAGGATTTATATAGTATAAGATGTAATATGTATTGGAGCCAGTTTTGTCTGTTGTTTTAGACTTGAGGCTAGAAAGCAGAAGACTGAGTTCAAATCCCCCCCAGCTATGAATACCAACTAAATCAGGGGTCCCCAACCAGTGGTGGACTGCTACTGGTTTGGGTGAACTGGTAGTTCTGATGATCAGCTGGCCCCACCCACTTGCCCCTGTGCTATTCTGTCCTATATTTCCTTCTTTCTGGCTCAACTGATTCACACGGCACAGCTGATTTCTGCACTTCCACTGTTCTACTTATTGGGGTTGCCTTAGAAGCAAAGCAGCTGAGCTTCAAATTGCTGTATTTTGAACACTGTGTGCAAGCGCACAATCACCAAACCAGTTGTTAAACCAATTGCAGCTCACCACTGTCCCCAACCCCCTGCGCCACAGATCAGTACCATATGCAGGCTGTTAGGAATCAGATCGCATAAGTGACAGGCGAGTGAACGAAGCTTCATGTGTGCATGCCTGTTGCACGTGTGACATTATTCTACCACTCCATGGAAGAAACAATTTGTTTCGAAGCTGGGCCCTGAAATCAGGAAGGTTAGGAAACTGCTGGGCTAAATAACCTCCAACCAGTCAGTCACACTCAGCTCAATTTACCTCACCATTTTAAAGGTTGGATAATAAATATAAAATAAATATAAAAAAAGATTCATTTTGTTAAGAGCAAACTCAAAAATATATACCTCATGATAAAATATGTGTGTGTGTGTGTGTGCATGTTTGTATGTACTGTATTTTTCAGTGTATAAGATGCACCGGAATATAAGATACACCTTAGTTTTTGGGGAGGAAGATAAGAAAAAAGCTGATGTGTGGGTGGTTCGGCCTCCTAGAATACACCAAATCAGCTGTTCCCAGAGGTGAATTTTATCAACAGGTTCATTGGTTGTGAGTTCTATGCCTTGCTTTTTTTCCCCTGCCTCTGAAACCTCAATTTCAGAGGCTTTTCTTCTGAAGCTCCATTTCAGACACTTTTTTTCTGAAGCTCTGTTTCAGAGGCTTTTTTCAACCTTTGAAACCTCTGTTTGAGAGGTGGGTGGGGCTACATTCCGAGTATAAGCTGCACCCAGATTTTCACCCCCTTTGTGTGTGTGTGGGAAGATGCATCTTATAGACTGAAAAATGTGGTAAATGTTCATGTTATTGTAGCATTGGTTTAACCATCTCACTAAACTTCTATTTTCTATGCTTAGGTGGGCTGAGAGGTTGGATAAGCTGACAGATACTGCGACCAAAGACCCAGAGGGATTTTTGGGACATCCGGTGAATGCATTCAAGTTGATGAAACGACTGAACACTGAGTGGAATGAGCTTGAGAATTTGGTCTTGAAGGATATGTCTGCTGGTAGGGCTTTTGAAATTCTTTGAAGCAATCGGTCATTAAATACACTGAGTAGCCAAGGAAGTCCAGATTTCAATTCCTGCCTTTGTGGTGAATTCACTAGGAAGAGTCCCAAGTATGCTTAACTGTAAAAACTAATTTGGTATTAGAGCCTCCAGTCTAAGCAGTGCAACTACAGTGATCCCCCGCTCGTCGCGAGGGTTCCGTTCCAGGACCCCCCGCAAGGAGCGGGTTTTCGCGAAGTAGCGCTGCGGAAGTAAAAACACCATCTGCGCATGTGCAGATGGTGTTTTAAACTTCCGCAGCGCTAGCGAGGAGCCGAAGATTTGGGGGGCGGCGCGGCTCTTTTAAAACATTGCCGCCGACATGGGGGGCTCGCTAGCACCCCCCCGAACCCCCAACCCGGGTTTGGGGGGGTGCTAGCAAGCCCCCCATGTCGGCGGCGATGTTTTAAAAGAGCCGCGCCGCCCCCAATCTTCGGCTCCTCAGCGGCGAGCGAGCGAGCGAAGCCAAGCCGGCAGCAATGTCGCCGCCGCTGCAGCCAACGCGCGCTACGATCTTCCGGGCCAGCCAGGCTTAGTCACGGAAGGCAGCCGCTTGGCCCGGGATGCTGGGCCGAGAGGAGCCGAGCTTGATCCGCTGAGCCTGGCTGGCCCGGAAGATCGTAGCGCGCGTTGGCTGCAGCGACATTGCTGCCGGCTTGGCTTCGCTCGCTCGCTCGCCGCGCCGCCCCCCAATCTTCGTCTCCTCAGCGGCGAGCGAGCGAAGCCAAGCCGGCAGCAATGTCGCCGCCGCTGCAGCCAACGCGCGCTACGATCTTCCGGGCCAGCCAGGCTCAGCGGATCAAGCCCGGCTCCTCTCGGCCCAGCATCCCGGGCCAAGCGGCTGCCTTCCGTGACTGAGCCTGGCTGGCCCGGAAGATCGTAGCGCGCGTTGGCTGCAGCGGCGGCGACATTGCTGCCGGCTTGGCTTTGCTCGCCGCTGCAGCCAACGCGCGCTACGATCTTCCGGGCCAGCCAGGCTCAGTCACGGAAGGCAGCTGCTTGGCCCGGGATGCTGGGCCGAAAGGAGCCGGGCTTGAAGATCGCAGCGCGCGTTGGCTGCGGTGGCGAGGGCTTGCGATGGAGGGTGGAGGAAGCGGCCATGGGAGGGCGAGCTGCCTCAGGGAGGAGGATCGGGCGGGACCAGGTGGGGGCTGGAATTTCTCCGCCAGGGCGAAGGGCGGGCGAGCGGCGAAGGGCGGGCGAGCGGGTGCTGGGGAGGGCTTCTCGCCCTCCCGCCAGCAAGAGGGGGAGCGAAGGGCGTGGGCAGGCGAAGGGCGGGCGAGCGGCAGCGAGGAGTTTGCGTGGGCGGTGGGGAAACTCCTCGCTGATGCCAGCAAGAGGGGGAAGACCCAGGGAAGCCGCCCAGCAGCTGATCTCCCGGTTGCCATCTACGCATGCGTGCCCATAGAAAAAAAAGGGCACGCATGCGTAGATGGTATTTTGACTTCCGGGTTGAAAAATCGCAAATTACCCTGTTCGCAATGGTCGGGGACGCAATAACCGGGGGATCACTGTATTTGTATATTGCCAAAGTGCCAGGGTAATGGATACTTCTGGCTGGAAGTGACCAGAGGATGTAACTATTAATAAATTTAAAACACACCAAGGCAGTGTGTACCAATTAGATCTTTCTGAGTTCAGTTGTTATTCTTCATAATAACAAAATATGTAGAGTGGTTGGTGTTCTTAGTGATGAGATTGGAGTTACATCAAAAATAGTACTGCAAATTATTGATGAATGTCATTGTCAATAATCTATTTTATTCCTTTGCAGTTAATAGCATTGGCTTCTTAGCATTCACATATTGAAAAGAAAAAGAACAGTTAAGTTCAGGTAGTCCTCAATTTACAACCCAATTAGGACCAGAATTTCCATGCAAAGCAAGCAAGTTGTTACACGAGTTGCATCCTTTTGAAACATAGAAGATTGATGGCAGAAAAAGACCTCATGATCCATCTAGTCTTATACTATTTCCTGTATTTTATCTTAGGATGGATATATGTTTATCCCAGGCATGTTTAAATTCAGTTATTATGGATTTACCAACCATATCTGCTGGAAGTTTGTTCTAAGCATCTACTACTCTTTCAGTAAAATAATATTTTCTCACGTTACTTCTAATCTTTCCCCCAACTAACCTCAGATTGTGCCCCCTTGTTCTTGTGTTCATTTTCCTATTAGACACAGGTGGTGGGGAAGGAGAGGGAGCTGCTACCATCCCTGGCACTGCCCGCCGTGGATGGGCTGGTGCCAAGCCTCTTTGAAGTTTGTGGCAGAGTGCTCAGCCTCCCCCCCCAGGCGCATGGCAGGCTGGCAGAGTGCTCAGCCTCCCCCCCCAGGCCCCCCCCTCAGCCTCCCCCCCCCCAGGCGCATGGCAGGCTGGCAGTGGAACAGGGAGCTTGCATGCGCAGGTATATTTAACTATAACTGATGTCAAGCTAACTGGCCTGTAATTACTAGCTTCTTCTCTACTGCCCTTCTTGTGGATAGGCACAACACTGGCCATTTTCCAATCATCAGGAACATCTCCTGTTAAAAGGGATGGGTTAAACAAATCAGTCGGGGGTGGGGAAGCAATCACATATCTGAGTTCTTTAACTCAGAATGCCATCTGGTGCAAAAAAACTGGGTGCGTCTTATACACCAAATGTTCTTGGGAGACGGTCGGTGGCGGGGGCAGCAGCCTTCCCCTAATCCCAGTGGCGGCTTTTCATGCCGTTTGGCAGCTGGTGCCAGCCGCTGCTGCAAACTGCATGATAAGCCAGTATCGCCAAACTAAGATAAGGCTGCTGCTACTGACCGCCCCTGTCGGACTACGGGACTACACTCCAAGTTTAACGGCACCTCTCTCCCTTGGTACGTTCATCTCGCTTCCTCCTCTATAAACCAACTCGGCTCTTCCTCCTCTGTAAACGTTTCGTTCCCACAAGGGGAGGACAGGAGGCTGCTGCTTCCACCGCTGCCGCCGCTGCTTCTAATGGAGGCTGAGGCAAACAGGCAGCGCTGTGTCCTTGTCAGATCCACTTCATCCTTCCTCCTCAGCCGCCCGGGTTTCAGTTCCATACTTCCTATAGGCCAGACCTGGGCAAGGGGCGGCCCATGGGCTGCATCTGGCCCTCCCGCTATCTGTGACTGGTCCGCGAAGGTCGGGGTCTGCTCCAGTGCGAGGATGAAAGAGCTCACCTCTCACAGTACTCCTCCGGTTCCTGCTTTCCTGATGAATCATGAGGAAAGTAGGAATCGGAGGAGTCCCGGCAGACACGGTGAGCTCTTTCATCCTCGCACTGGAGCAGACACTGGCCTCTTACCAAGAGCGGCCGAGCACAGAAACCACGCAAACACTCCAGCGTAGTGACTGCGGTGCACCGTGTTGCCATAAAGCAAACAATTAGGGGTCTGTAGAGTGGGTCTGGGTGTTTAGGAAGGGCCAGGGTCTGGGTCTTTAGAGTGGTCAGCGCCGAAAAAATCCCCTAACTGTGAGCAGTACAGGAGTGGTACACAGATACCACGTGCTTCCTCCCCTGTCCCCTGCAGCAGCTACTAGTGCTCTGTTCTTCTGGCACTTGGGTAGAGAATCGGGACTTCCATCGGAAGAATTAGCCAAGGTTAGCTGTTAAATATGTCGGCTAACGTTAAAAAAAGAAAGATTGATGCAGAATGCAGAGTTTTTAACAAGGAATGGACTTCTAAATATTTATTTACTGAAGCCAAAGGTAAAGTTGTTTTTGTTTGTTTGTGGAGAGCAGATAGCTGTGTTTAAAGATTACAATTTGAGTCACCATTACGAGACTAAACATGCAGAGAAATACAAGAATTTGACATAGGAAGAGTGGTCACGGGCATCTGAAGATTTGCTATCAATACTGCAAAGGCAGCAAGGATTTTTTACAAAGCTCCACACATCCAGGGCTGCAGCCGTCAGGACAAGCTTTGTAATATTCTACAAAATTGCAAGAAACAGTAAGCCATTCTCTGATGGGAAGTTTGTCAAATAATGTTTGGTGGACTCTGCAGCAATAATTTGTCCTGAGAAAAAAGAAGCGTTTTCAAATGTGCCCCTCTCCAGACGAACTGTAACAAGATAGGTAGAAGACATTGCGGGGAATTTTGAGTTTTAGCTGAAAAACAAAGTTGATGATTTTATTTTCCCCCCCCCGGCTCTGGACGAGAGCTGTGATATCCTTGACACCGCCCAGTTACTTATCTTTGTACGTAGAATAACAAAAAACTTTGAGATGACTGAAGAGCTGATAGCTTTGCGATCAATGAAAGGTACCACGGCAGGGAGTGATTTGTTCACCGAAGTAAATGCATCCATGGACAAACTGGGCCTAAAATGGAACAAATTAGTAAGTGTTATAACTGATGGCTGTCCAAATATGACAGGGAAAAATGTTGGACTTTTGAAGCGGATGCAAGATAAAGTGAATTAAATAAACCCAGAACAGAAATTGATATTTTTGCATTGCATTATTCATCAAGAAATGCTGTGCAAGTCGGTGCTAAAAATCAGCCATGTTGTTGATGTTGTAATTAAGATAGTTAATTTCATCAAGGCAAGAGCACTGAATCACAGACAATTTGTTGCACTGTTGGAGGAACAAGAAAGTGAACATGGTGACATAGGCTACCACACAGCTGTGAGATGGCTCAGCCTTGGAAAGGTGCTTAGAACAGTATGAGACCTGAGAACTGAGATTCAGGATTTTTGTGAAATGAAAGGCAAAGACATCCCAGAGTTCTCAGATAAACACTGGATGGCAAATCTGGCCTTTGCCATTGAAGTGACTACACTAATGAATGAGATAAATACCAAGCTCCAAAGCAAAGGCCTCTTTGCACATGAAATGTTCAGCTTGGTGCCAACTTTCATGAGAAAATTGAAGTTTCTTTCTAGCCAATTGAAGGTCAAAATTCTCACTCACATGCCAACACTGAAAGAAGTCATACCATCAGCTGATCACCTTGACAAGTATTCATTCATGTTTGCGGCTTTACAGGATGAATTTTCCAGAAGATTTGAAGGCTTCAAAGCATTTGAGAGTGAAATGCACATTATTTCTTCTCCCTTTACATGCTGTGTGGATAATGCACCCAGTGATGTCCAGTTAGAACTCATTGATCTACAGTCTGACAATTTACTGGCAGAGCTTTTTAAATCAGTATCACTGCTAGAGTTTTATTCTTCTCTCAAAGAGGAAAATTTTCCAAACATATGGAAGCATGCTCAGAGGATGTTAGTTCTCTTTGGATCTACCTATGTATGTGAACAAACATTCTCACTGATAAAGTTCAACAAATCCAGATACAGATCCTCTCTCAGTGATGATCACTTGTGTGCTGTTCTTCGCATATTCACCTCAGATATTGAATCTAACTTCAGTGAACTTGTTCAGACCCAAAACAGGCTAGATTACTCTCGTTGAACATTTTCATGTTATTGAGATGTTTCATTTACTGTTCTTTACTAAGTTAAAAGGATGCCGGTCTTTAAAAAACTAACATGATATCATCTGTTCATCATCTCATCATTAAATAATGATGTAATTAGGTCCTCCATATTTTCATTGTATTGTAAATCTTTGAATTGTTTAACATATTGTTTGTTTATGAAAAGATAGCATATGTATACTAACCATGTCTCAGTTATGACAACCAGATCCAAATTATCTCTTGATATTATGGCCATTAACTCACAGAGCTTGTTGCTCAAGCTTTGAACATGTTACTAAAAACCTCCCCTCCCTCCAGGGAGAAAAAAAAACTCATAAAATTTTGTTTTCTTTTCCAAATTAATGAAAATGTGTTTCTTTATAAGTATTTATTAAAGATGGAAGCCAGAAATTTCAGTGAAAGGAAAGGTGGTTCATAAGGTTATATAAAATATACAAGGGTATGTAAAACATTCTGTTCTCTGAGAACCATGGAATAGTCTGTTCTTTTTTTTTCTTGGCTTGTGCTTCTAGTTTTTAAAGAATTTAAAGAAGCTTTTTAAAAACTACTGAAACACCCCTACAAAAGGATCACATTGATATGGGGTGGGGGAAGCTTTTTTTGTTTTGGGAAGCTTATGAGAGAGAGATTCAACCTACATAGAATTAAGAAGAAATTTCATATCATTGAGAACAATTAATCAGTGGAACAGTTTATCTCTGATAGTTGTTGGTGTTCCATTGCTGGAGGCTTTCAAGAAAAGACTGGGCAGACATTTATTCAGAATACTATAGAGTTGGACTAGAAGATCTCCAATGTTCCGTCATACTCTTGTCATGCTGTTCTGTCTTTGAAACAATTTTACACACCCCTATAAAAATTTATAACGACTTCACTAACTGTTTATTAAATTAATTATAATAATAGTTTACTCACATTTAAAATAATAACTGTATTTACTTAGCTTTTTTCTTCACTTTTGAATAACTTAGATTAACATAGTAAAGGACTTAAATACATACAATCTTGAAGTAATATATTGATATATTTTGACTCACTAATTTTTTTTGCGGATTTTATATTTATTTATTTATTTATTTATTTATTTATTATTTCGATTTGTATTCGATTTTTATTCCCTCTCCGCGAACTCGGGGCGGCTCACAACAAAAAATATAAACAATCGTACAAATCCAAATAAATTCAATAAATTTAAGTATTTAAATAGTTTTAAAAAGAACCCCACTATATTAACAAGCACACACACAAACATACCATACATAAATTGTATGTGGCCGGGGGAGGTGTTTCAGTTCCCCCATGCCTGACGACAAAGGTGGGGTTTGAGAGCTTTACGGAAGGCAGGGAGAGTAGGGGCAGTTCTAATCTCCGGGGGGAGTTGGTTCCAGAGGGCCGGGGCCGCCAGAGAGAAGGCTCTTCCCCTGGGGCCCGCCAACCGACATTGTTTAGTTGACGGGACCCGGAGAAGGCCCACTCTGTGGGACCTAATCGGTCGCTGGGATTCGTGCGGCAGAAGGCAGTCTCGGAGATATTCTGGTCCGATGCCATGAAGGGCTATACTTAAATAACTGAAAAAATTCTGTTATACATAATATTCTTGATATAATTAATTGGCAATTGGGCTGTTATTTCTCCCTTTATATATTACTATATATACCCCTTTCTCTTTCTTTCCTCTGTAAATCTTCTTTCTTATTATTTTTTACTTCTACTTCATATCTACAACCTTAACTAATGAATTGCAATGAGTTCTACTATATAAACTTACTTTATTAATATTAATATCAATTGGGGATTAAAATAATTGCACTGCAACATTCTAGATCTATAGTAGATTATGAATAAATTAACAGATTAATTAAATAATTGTATATATATATATATATATATATATATATATATATTTCCTTTCATTATATATTGTGTTGACTTTATAATATAACTTACTGTGTTTCTTTATATATATTATAGATAAAATTGATTGATAAGATTGAAAACAGTGTCTAAATACATCTCTTATCCCTTTCTTCTTTATATTTCTTTTCCCCACTCTATATATTAAAAATT
Organism: Erythrolamprus reginae; assembly: GCF_031021105.1. Taxonomy (NCBI): domain Eukaryota; kingdom Metazoa; phylum Chordata; class Lepidosauria; order Squamata; family Dipsadidae; genus Erythrolamprus; species Erythrolamprus reginae. The sequence goes on from NC_091954.1 coordinate 32,639,296, forward strand.
CATTTTTCATTAACTTACTAACACCTTTAAACCTTTAAACAAAATTAATTGATTAACATATTAACATTCTCAAAGATGCCAATACCATCTTACCCTCTACATCTATCTAAATAACTTTATTAACCTAAAAATTGAATTCTATTTCAAAAATCCAACGTGAACTATCGAATAAAAAATCCGAAGATGTCTTCAACAAACCAGGCAACAATAACGAAAACATGGAAAAAAAACACTATCTTCTCAATGCCCATCAGAAACAACCCCAACAGACAAAATAACTCTACCTCAAGCCTCACAACCACCCCATAACATTACATTGACCTCACTCTTCGAAATGATGACTAGGATGCAAGAATCCATTGATCGTAACCATGAATCAATGTATGGAAGTATGGGTATAATGTGAGAGGACATCAAGAAAATGCAGGACCACGTTGGCAACCTAGACGAACGCATGGAAAAATTAGACAACAAAATGGAAACGGTACAGGGAATTGTAACTACCAATGGTAAAAAATCCAAACAATAGAAGAGAAAAATGAACGAACAGAAACACGCCTTCAATTTACCGAAGCTAGAGCAGAATATATAAATAAAAACCTAGAAGAGGCGGTGATGAACCTAGAAATGGAAAAGTCTGCCTTTTTTCTTGTGAAATATGAAGGAAGCAGACGACCAAGACCTTTCCCGAACTATGTCCGAAATTCTCTCAAAAATGACTGGAAAAACAAAGCAAGAAGTGGTTGAACAAATCGATGAAATATACCGAGTCTCTACCTCTTTTTAACGCAGAAATAGATTACCGCGGGAAATACATATAAGATTTACAAAGAGAAGTACAAGTGACGAAATATACAGAGCATCAAAAGAAAACGTAATTTCACATACAGGAAAAGAGATAATGGTACTAAGACAGATTCCCAGAGGAGTACGAGAAAGACGTAAACCCTACCAATTCCTGATAAACAAACTAAACAAAAATAAAATCATGTTTAAATGGCTGATACCAGAAGGAATACTCGTAACTCTACTTGATAAGAAATATAAAATAAGTACACCAGAAGATGCGAAGGAATTCTACGAAGAGTTACTAAAACCTCTCGAAGATAAGTTTCTAAAAGAAATAGACGTTAAAGACACAACGAATACGGAAGAGTCAAGCCTAGAAGATATCACTCAAAAGAAAGAACCGGAACCAATACAGACCCAAGAAGATGACTCGCAACAACTACAAAACAAACATGAAAGACAAGGGCCGATTACAAGGGCAAAAGCCGAAGCAAGAAAATAAAAATGACAAAAAACCAGCTATCTTAACACAAGGAGATGATATCACCATATTTTCAACTAACATCAATGGATTAAACTCAGACAGAAAAAGGGAATTTTTTTTTCATAAACTTCTAAGCCATAACTTTCATATAACATGTCTACAAGAAACACATATTGCAAAAAAAGATACCAGAGTTCTACTGCTCCCAGGTCTTGGTGAACTTTTCACTTCCTTAGCATCAGTTAAAAGAAGAGGGATAGCTATATACGTCAAAACCCAATACAGACCAAAACTTATATATGAAGAATCCGACGGTCAAATAACGATCAGAAATGAACATCTAATAATAATAGGAATCTATGCAGCCACTGTCAATCAAACTGCATTCTACACACAACTACACAAAAAATACTTGAAATGAACCTAACAAACTTCATTATTATAGGTGACTTCAATGCGATACAAAATAAAAACAAAGACCATAAGAGTAGCAAACAACACTGTTCAAGAAAAACTCTCCCAGCCACATTTGATCATCTAACATACGAATTTGCACTTAAGGATATATGGAGAACGCATCATCCGGAAAAAACACAATACACCTTCTTTTCACACCCACACAAATCTTGGCCACACATCGATATGGCTTGGTCCAATTCTTATATCATAAACCAAACAAAAGAAATAAGGATTTTACCTGCCTCCTGGGCTGATCACCACCCCATACTTCTAACTCTCAACAACCAGGATATTATAACACGCCAAAGATGGACTATGAACTACTCCACTATAAATAAAAAACATTTCAAAACTAAGATAGAAAACGAACTACCACTCTTTATAACGACTAATAGTGAAGGAAACACAACATTACAGATAGTTTGGGATACAATGAAAGCCTACATACGTGGAATATACATATCCTACTCAGCGTACACTAATAAACAGAAGGAAGCAGAAACAACTCTACAACAATACCCAGATGACAACAACACTAATTAAAATTAAAACTATAAAACATGAAATAAATTTAGAAACTCAACAACAACTTACTGCCAAATTCAAAATTTTAAAACAATTAAATTTTGAATTTGCAAACAAACCCAGCCGCTGGCTGGCTTTCAAATTGGCGCAACAGAAAGCTGAAAAAACCATAGAATCCCTTTATGATAACTCGGGCCTGTTGAAAACGAACACAGAAGAAAAGAAAAACATAATAAAACATTTTTATCAGGAATTATATAACTCAGACAAACCAGACAACTCTGCAATTAGGGAATACCTAGCTCAAAATGAAACATTACAGATAACGGATGAAGAAAGAACCAAATTAAATAGGAACATAACTTCTACAGAAATCAAACTGGCCATTGCAAAACAACATAACAATAAAACCCCAGGACCCGAAGGTATCCCCTCGGAATTTTATAAACACCATCAGGACATACTAGAACCACTTATGCTAAAACTATATAATGAGGCCTTACAACAAGGCAAGCTTCCTAAAACATGGTCCGAAGCCTACATCACTATCATACCAAAAGAAAATAAAGACAAAAAATATTTGGAAAATTACCAACCAATCTCTTTATTAAATACGGACTATAAAAATTTTTCAACAATAATTGCAGAACGTTTTAAAAAGATCCTGAATAACATTATCCATCCAGACCAAAATGGATTCCTGCCAACAACAAACATCAGTAATAATACCCGCACTATACTCAACACTTTAGAATATTACAAGGAAAACTCTGATAAACCAATGGCTCTCATATTTATAGATCTTAAAAAAGCTTTTGATTCTCTATACGGCGAATATTTCATAACACAAATAGAACATATGAAATTTGGAGACAACTTTCTTAACCTAATAAAATCTATCTATTCCCAACAATCAGCAAAAATACTCTTCAACAAATCTATTACAGAAGAAATAACAGTAATGAGAGGTGTACGTCAGGGATATCCCTTAGCACCCCTAATCTTTATACTTGCCATAGAAACACTACTAAAAATCATAAGAAACAATGAAGAAATAAACGGACTCAAAATAAAAAAGGAACACTTTAAACTTCAAGCTTTTGCAGACAACATAGTATTCACAATTCAAGATCCACTCAAAACAGCCCACATTTTAATTTATTTATTTATTTATTTATTTATTTATTTATTATTTGGATTTGTATGCCGCCCCTCTCCGAAGACTCGGGGCGGCTCACAGCAAGTAGTACTAATCATAAATGATCCAAACAGTTAAAATATTTAAAGCTTTAAAAAACCCCATATACTAACAGACACGCACACAAGCATACCATGTATAAATTAAACATGCCCAGGGGGAGATGATTCAATTCCCCCATGCCTGACAACAAAGGTGGGTTTTGAGGAGTTTACGGAAGGCAGGAAGAGTAGGGGCAGTTCTAATCTCCGGGGGGGAGTTGGTTCCAGAGAGCCGGTGCCGCCACAGAGAAGGCTCTTCCCCTGGGGCCCGCCAACTGACATTGTTTAGTTGACGGGACCCGGAGAAGGCCCACTCTGTGGGACCTAATTGGTCGCTGGGATTCGTGCGGCAGGAGGCGGTCTTGGAGATATTCTGGCCCAATACCATGACGGGCTTTAAAGGTCATAACCAACACTTTGAATTGTGACCGGAAATTGATCGGCAGCCAATGCAGACTGCGGAGTGATGGTGAAACATGGGCATACCTAGGTAAGCCCATGACTGCTCTCGCAGCTGCGTTCTGCACGATCTGAAGTTTCCGAACACTTTTCAAAGGTAGCCCCATGTAGAGAGCATTACAGTAGTCGAACCTCGAGGTGATGAGGGCATGAGTGACTGTGAGCAATGAGTCCCGGTCCAGATAGGGCCGCAACTGGTGCACCAGGCGAACCTGGGCAAACGCCCCCCTCGCCACAGCTGAGAGATGGTTTTCTAATGTGAGCTGTGGATCGAGGAGGACGCCCAAGTTGCGAACCCTCTCTGAGGGGGTCAATAATTCCCCCCCCCAGGGTAATGGACGGACAGATGGGATTGTCCTTGGGAGGCAAAACCCACAGCCACTCTGTCTTATCCGGGTTGAGTTTGAGTCTGTTGACACCCATCCAGGCCCCAACAGCCTCCAGGCACCGGCACATCACTTCCACCGCTTCGTTGACTGGGCATGGGGTGGAGATGTAAAGCTGGGTATCATCAGCATATTGATGATACCTCACCCCATGTCCTTGGATGATCTCACCCAGCGGTTTCATGTAGATGTTAAATAGCAGGGGGGAGAGGACCGACCCCTGAGGCACCCCACAAGGGAGAGACCTCGGAGCCGACCTCTGACCCCCCACTAACACCGACTGCGACCGGCCAGAGAGGTAGGAGGAGAACCACTGGAGAACAGTGCCTCCCACTCCCAACCCCCCCAGCCGGTGCAGAAGGATACCATGGTCGATGGTATCGAAAGCCGCTGAGAGGTCGAGGAGCACCAGGACAGAGGATAAACCCCTGTCCCGGGCCCGCCAGAGATCATCCATCAACGTGACCAAAGCGGTTTCCGTGCTGTAACCGGGCCTGAAACCCGACTGCTGGGGACCTAGATAATCGGCTTCTTCCAAGGACCGCTGGAGCTGGAGTGCCACCACCTTCTCAACAACCTTCCCCATAAAGGGAAGGTTGGAGACTGGACGATAGTTATTATTTTTTTTAAAAAAATAATTTTTATTGGTTTTATAGGTTTACATAAAACAAACATATAACAGTGCACAGTGCATGTGCCCGTCACCTAACAACACACACACCCCGTCACCCCCACCACCCGTACAAGAGGATTCAAAATTTTTTACTTATTTATCTATCTATTAATCCTTGGCTCTATCTTGAACAAATATTACTGAAAGAGTGATTGTAATTTATTTTTCATATTTACATCACAGATTCTACTTAACATATAGCCTTTTACCTAAAAGACTGGACGATAGTTATTAAGTACGGCTGGGTCCAGGGAAGGCTTCTTGAGGGGGCGCACGAGCGCTTCTTTATAGAGTGTTGGAAAAACTCCCCTCCCCAAGGAAGCATTGGTAATCTCCTGGGCCCAGCTCCGTGTCACCTCCCTGCTGGCCGAAACCAACCAGGAGGGACACGGATCCAGTAAACAGGTGGCGGAACTCACAGCTCCAATGGCCCTGTCCACTTCATCAGGTGTCACCAGATCAAACTCTTCCCAGACAGGTGGACAAGTAATGAATGAACTGTATAGATTTGGGGAAATAACTGGTCTCAAAATTAATTTAGACAAAACCAAAATTATAACCAAAAATATGACAATAGAACAGAACTCAAAGTAAAAACAGTGAAAAAAATTAAATATCTTGGCATCACGATCTCAGCAAATAATAGCACCTTAAAAAAAGACAACTACGATAAACTTACACATGACATACAAAAAGATCTAACTAGATGGATAAATTTAAAATTATCACTGATGGGTAAAATTGCCGCAATAAAATCAAATATTTTCCCCAGATATTTATATTTATTCCAGGTAGCTCCTATTAAACTGAACAAGTCATTCTTTGAACAACTGCATAAATTAATTCGGAAATTCATTTGGACAAAAAAAAAAAAGGCAAGAATAAAACTAAAAAACCTGCAAGACCATAGGTCAAAAGGAGGCTTTGGCCTCCCTAACTTTTACCTCTACTATCAAGCCACTATTTTAACTAGAATCAAAGACTGGATAACCCTTCAAAACACAAGACTACTTTCTTTAGAAGGATTCAATTTGCAGTCAGGATGGCACTCATTCTTAATGACAGAACCAAACAAAATACCAAAATACTTTAAAAATCATTACACTAATATATTACACAAATACACTAATATCGACATGGCAACAGATTAAACCCCCCCCCCACTATTTAGCAATTCCAAAATGGATATCCCCAATTGAATCCTTTACCTACCAGACTGCTCTTTCAGCACCAAAAATAATAACCTATTCTAAACTACTAGATCCTAATGACAATATCCTTACTAGGCAACAACTAGAAGAAAATGGAATACTTATAGACTGGTTTACATATACAAAAATAAACAAAAAAATACAAACAACACAAAAATACTCTCGGCTTTCAAAACCCTAACCCTCTTGACTTAATATTATTTGGACCTAACATAAAAATGATCTCCAAACTATATAGCTATCTATTAAAACAGGACACTATAGAAGAGCAAGTAAAAGGATCCATGATTGCATGGACACAAAACTTCGTATATGTAATAAAACTTACAGAGTGGGAAAAAATATTTATGATTAATTATAAATTGACACCCACCGTATCCTATAAGGAAAACCTATATAAAATGATATACAGATGGCACCTTCCACCAGCTAGGCTCTCTAAAATGTATCCAAACATATCATCTCTATGTTGGAAATGCAAGAAGAATCAGGGAACGTACTATCATTTGTGGTGGACTTGTACGTACGCCCAAAAATTTTGGAGAGAAATTAAAAGAATAATGGACCAAGTCATATCGTTAAAGATCACAATCAAACCAGAACTGTTCTTTTTAGGCATTTTCAGACAGAAAATAAACAAAGAAGACAGATACCTCATTATTCAAATACTGACAGCCGCCAGACTAACATACGCACAACAATGGAAAAAAGAAAATACTCCGACAAACTTAACCATTATTAGTAAAATCATGGAATGCGCTGAATTATCAAAAATAACAATGGAAATACAAAATAAAAACGATTCTGAGTTCTGCAAGGCTTGGGAGAAGTGGTACAGATGGCTATCTAATCTCAAAAACAACAAAATAAAAACCAATTAAAACTACTTGTCCCATGTTCTGTTCGAAAAAACTTCGTAATGTTATGTTCGGGTCACATACGACCCGGACCGAAAACTCTTCATTTGAAGTGCTTATGTTTGGTCAATTTGAAAACTTTTTTCACTTGGAACGTAGTCTGAACATTTCTGCACACAATGATATGAAAATTGAAATGAAAAAAGTAAATCTTATTGGTTTATTTTGCGGATATATTGCATGCCCCCCCCCGTTTTTGTGAATTTGTTTTCAATTTATGGATAGTTTTGCTTGCAAAATCCATTCTATTTTACTAAAGTTGGTATGGGATTGGTAGCTTGAACATTTCTGAACATAATGATATGAAAATTGAACTGGAAAAATTGATGCATATTGGTTTATTTTGTTGATGAAATGCATGCCCCCCCCCTGTTTTTTTGAAATAGTCTTCACTTTATGGATAGTTTTGCTAGCAAAATACATTCTATTTTACTAAAGTTGGTGTGGGATTTGTAGCTTGAATATTTCTGAACATAATGATATGAAAATTGAACTGGAAAAATTGATGCATATTGGTTTATTTTGCACATAAATGGGCCCCCATGCTTATACTCAAATAGGCTTATACTCGAGTAGGCTTATACTCGAGTACAAGACAATATGGTTTTATATTCATAAATAAACCAATAAGAATCATTTTTTTCAGTTCATTTCTATTTTTCTTATGTTCAGGATTGTTTCAAAAGGATATTCCAAATATTTCTAGCCAAATATGTATTAAAAGTGACAATAATGGCACACAGCAAGGCCGAGGGGGGGTGGCCCTTTTGTGGCAAAAATAAACCAATAAGAACCATTTTTTCCAGTTCATTTATATTTTTCTTATATTCAGAAATGTTCAGTTTAGTATATCAAACCTTTTGGGGGAAAATTCCTTAGGGATTTGTAGCCCTAAAAAATAGAAATTGACACGAAATTCAGAAAGGATGGGGGGAGGGGCTTTTTGATCAAAATAAAAATATAAGTCTCAATTTCTCCAGTTCAATTTTCATATCATTATGTTCATAAATGTTCAAACTAGTTTTCCAGTTGAAAAAGTTTTCAAAAAGATCAAATTCAAGTACCTAAAAAAATTCTTTTTGGTCCTGTCACATACGAACAGAAACAGACTCGAAGTGATGATTTTTTTTTGCCCAGAAAACAATTAGCCACCACCCCAAAAATATTTTTTGATGATCAGCATTGTTAAATTGAGTAAATGAATGCCTAAGATTTTAAAGAATATTTCGGATTTGGAGCATAAAAAAATAAAAAGTGAAAATGGTTGCAAGCAGCCGAGGGGGGGGGGGCTTATTTCTGATGTTAAAAAACCAATAAGAATCATTTTTTTCAGTTCCTTTATATTTTTCTTATATTCAGAAATGTTCAAGCTACCAATCCCACACCAACTTTAGTAAAATGGAATGGATTTTGCAAAACTATCCATAAATTGGAAAAAAAATCACAAAAACGGGGGGGGGGGCGTGCATTATATCAGCAAAATAAACCAATAAGATTTACTTTTTTCATTTCAATTTTCATATCATTGTGTGCAGAAATGTTCAGACTACTTTCCAAGTGAAAAAAGTTTTCAAATTGACCAAACATAAGCACTTCAAATGAAGAGTTTTCAGTCCGGGTCGTATGTGACCCGAACATAACATTAAGGAAGTTTTTTTGCCCAGCAAAAACTAAGCCCCCCACCCCCCAAAAAAAAATTCTCATAGAGAGAACCCCTGAAATGATGAAAAGTCATGAAATTTCAAGTTTCAGATATGCAGGGAAAATGTTTTACCGGGGACTCAAACTTGGTTTCTGGTCACATAGGACCCGAACAGAACAGCAGGGTTAAAACAAAAGAAAAATATACACAACAGAAATTCTGACTAAAACTGAAACACAATCTTTGTCTGAGTTTAATCCAACTGATAACTATTGACAATATGTTAACAATATAACTCACAAACATATTTTAACCATAAAACTAATAAACAACCAAAACTAAGTTGTCACTATCTTGCAGGTACTACCCCCCCTTTCCTACCTCATCTAAAATCTTCACTATATTACCTACTTACTAATACATACATCAAAGCACTACTTTATTCTTAAAACTACTATATTTTATAGATATAAGACTATGTAAACACGGATACTGAATATAATATAAATATCTATAGATAAATGGTTGAAATGAATATACAACAATATATATATATGTTATTATGTAAAAGGATTTCTTGCCTCACACCCCTCCTATTTTTCTTTTTGTATTCCCATTCCCCTTTACCATTTTTAATAAATTAATAAAGTATATTTTTTAAAAAAATTATAATGCTCCCGTGTATTCCAGTAATAGTCAAAGAAATGGCTACCGAACCATAACAATACTTTAAACCTTATTCCAGTTATGTACAGTACGCATTTCACCTGTAACCCATTTTGCTTACAAACTAATATCACTTTGATTATCAAAAAGAAGGTGATTTATAACAAGAAGGCTGCAGACGTTCATATTATCCCTTCCTGCCCTCCAAAAAATCTGGTATTAGATCCTGATTTAGCCATGCCTAAAGCAATCGTGAGCCAGGCATCAGTTTGGAAGCAGCAGAGAGGAGGAAGAGCAGGATAAATATGGACAAAGATGGGGAGAAAAAGCAGGCTGAAATTGGGCCTGTTGAGTTCTTTTACTGAAGAGGCATGAGGCAGATGTGTGATTAATAGCTCTTTATTAGAAGTAAAGCAAAAGGCCAGCCCGGCAAACTCTCTTTAAATAGAGGGCTGCTGGCTGGCTGAACCAATCAGTGCTTTTTATTCTCAAGCTCTGCAAAGCGAACATTGGTGGAAACAGCTTGCTTAAATTAAAATACTTAATTTAAGCAAGCTGTTTTCACCAAGGTCTACTTTGCAAAGCTTGAGAATAAAAAGCGCTGATTGGTTCAGCCAGCCAGCAGGCAGCCCTCTGTTTAAAAAATAAAATAAAATACAGTGGTACCTCGGTACTCGACCACAATTCGTTCCAGAAGTGTGGTTGAGAACCGATTTGGTCGAGTACTGAATTTATTTATCCCATAGGAAATAATGGAAATGGATTTAATTGGTTCCCAGCCCCTGTTAACTCGCTGGGAACCAATTAAATCTATTTTCTTTATTTCCAATGGGATAAATACATTCTGTACTCCAAGCTGCAGGAAGGGTGGGGGCTGCTACAATCCCAGCAGCTTCAGGGGGCTGAGGAACTCTATAATAAGATCTCCAAGCTGCAGGAAGGGTGGGGGCTGCTGCAATCCCGGCAGCTTCGGGGGGGCTCCTTTCTTCATTGCTTCCTCTTATTACCTGTAAGCAGCTGCAAAAACTTTCTCCTTCCCGGTGGCTGCTTCCCTTCGAGGAACAACAGCGCCGGGAACGTCACGTAATGAAGGGAAGCTGCTGGAGCGGCGGCAACTGCTGAGATGGCTCCGGCGGCTTCCCTTCATCACGTGACGTTCCCAGTGCTGTTGCTACTCGAAGGGAAGCCACCGCCGGGAAGGAGAAAGTTTTTGCAGCTGCTTACAGGTAACAAGAAGAAGCAATGAGGAAAGGAGCCCCCCGAAGCTGCCGAGATTGCAGCAGCCCCCACCCTTCCTGCAGCTTGGAGGAATTATAGAACTCCTCAGCCCCCTGAAGCTGCTGGGATTGTAGCAGCCCCTGGCGGTAACATTTCGGATAATGAACAAAATTTTTTCTGGCTGTTCGGTATCTGAATTTTTGTTCAGATACCGAAGCAAATTTTTGCCAAAAATTTTGTTCATTATCCGAAATGTGCAAGAACCAAAGCGTTCGAGTACCGAGGTACCACTGTATTTAATACACCACTTTGTAACATCTCACCTGATAAAATACCCAGGAAAAATGGATCTCTTCTATGTACAGTACTGTAGTCAGATCAGTCTAATGTAGTTTTTTAGATTAGATTAACAGAATTGGAAGGGACCTTGTAGATCATCTAGTCCAACCCCATGCCCAAGCCGGAGACCCTACACCATTTCTGGCAAATGGCAGTCCAATCTCTTCTTGAAAGCCTCCAGTGATGAAGCTCTAAAGGTAAGCTGTTCCATGAGTTGATTGTTCTCACTGTCAGAAAATTTCTCCTTATTTATAGGTTATCTCTCCTTCAGTTTCCATCCATTATTCCTTGCCTGCTTTCGAGTGCCTTGGAAAATAGCTTGACCCCTTCCTCTCTGTGGCAACCCCTCAAATATTGGAAGACTGCTATCATGTCTCCCCTGGTCCTTCTCTCCGCTAGACTAGCCATGCCCAGTTCCTGTAACTGTTCTTCATATGTTTTAGTCTCCAGTCCTGTAATCATTGTTATACTGTATGCAAGAGTCTTCAGAGAGGGGCGGCATATAAATCCAATAAATAAATAAAATTAATAAATAAGATTAGGCAGACTCTAAGTGCCCATTGTTAATTCACCACTAATCATATAATATCTCTGTTTTTTGTTTTTAGCATTATTTAAAATTATTTTATTTGTAATGCTGGTGTGTGAGCAGACCAGTCAGTCATTTATCTACTGCAAGAACCCCCTTTTAAAATTATTTTTAGGGTTTATTTCCAACATGACAATTCAACGGCTATATTTCCCTGATGATGAAGATCAGACTGGTGCGGGAAAAGCTCTCTTGCGACTCCAGGATACATATAATTTAGATACTGACACGATCTCAAGGGGAAATCTTCCAGGTATGTAAATGACAGTAAATGCTTCCTTAATGTTTTGTTTCAGAGGGACAGAGCACATTTATATGGGATTTTACTGCAGTAAAAGTATAAAGAACAGAAGAAAAGAATAATTATATAAAAAAAGAAAATATACAATAATTCTTTCTCCATTAAAAATATCAGTTTTACTTAGAAACAATAATGACAGTAACATGCAGGCACTTTTTATGTGTAGGATCAAAGGATCTCTGGGTGAATTTATTCTATAACTAAATAAAACTCTGGGCATCACAATGTGTGAAAACAAATACATTTGGGTTATTACCATAGGTGTCATTGATTTTTTTTTTTAGTATTTGTTATACAATGTTATAAAACTGATACAGTTTTTTTTGTTCTGTGCATCTTCGGGGGGTGGGGGTTAACCTTAGTCTTGCTGCTATCAACCACCAAAGCTGAGATGGAAATGGCATTATATATTACACTTTTTTTTCAGAACACTCTATGATGTAATCCATCTCTGTGTATTAGTCATTTTAAAATACTGAAAAAGGGTGGGTTTTTTGAAGATTTCTTACTGTCTATCTACAGTATTTTTCAGAGTATAAGACATATGTGAGAGATATAAGACATATGTATATATGTCTTATATACATATAAGACATGTATGTATGTATGTATGTATGTATGTATGTATGTATGTATGTATGTATGTATGAATGTATATGACAAAAATAGAGGTATTTTTGCCATCACCCAGCACCCAGAAGCTCTCTGCAGGCTTCCCAGATCCTTTGCCCATTCCATTTTTGTGAAAAAGCAAGCAAAAAATGGCCCATTTTTCACAAAAACTAGGGCATTTTTTCCATCCCCCGGCGCCTAGGAGCCCTCTGCAGGCTTCCCAGACCCTTTGTTAAGCCCTTTTCTGCGAACAAAACTTTGCAAAAATTTGGGTGTTTTTGCTTTCTAATTACCCCATCTAACGCAACTGGAGGAGGAATTATGGTAGTTCCACTAGTCTTAAAGCCTGTCAAGTTTGAAGCTCCCTAGATTAGGGGTACAAGGATCTTCAAACTTGGCAAGTTTAATACTTGTGGACTTCAACTATCATTCCTGAGCTAGCATAACTGGAGGAGGAATTCTGGGAGTTGAAGTCCACAAGTCTTAAAGCCTGTCAAGTTTGAATATGTAAAAAGTGTACTTGGTTGTAAAAAGTATACATGTTTGTAAAAAGTATTCTGCTATGCTGGTATTTTATTAAATAATATACAGTATTACTACACCATTTGGTTCAGAATACTTTTTCCTTGTTTTCCTCCTCTAAAATCTAGGTGCATCTTATACTCTGGTGCATCTTATACTCTTATATTGTAGTTTTATCAAAGAGGGCATAAGAATTAAACTATGCTGCAGGGGGGAAAACATAAATACAAAAAAAATCACATGATTTCAAGGGGTTTTTAACAGCTGTTGCTGGTTCTTTTTTCCCACTAGGAGTGAAACATAAGGTATTTCTAACTGCCGAAGATTGCTTTGAGTTGGGAAAGATTGCCTATACTGAAGCAGACTACTATCATACTGAATTGTGGATGGAGCAAGCTCTGAAACAGTTGGATGCGGGAGAGGTTTCCTCTTCAATCAGCAAAGTTTCTGTTCTTGATTATTTGAGTTATGCTATATACCAGCAGGGGGACTTGGACAAAGCAATGATGCTCACCAAACGGTTACTTGAATTGGGTAGGTTAATCTTTCTTGTATTTAGCATGTTTGCACTGCTTTAACTCAGACATTTCCCACTTGGATGTACAGGCTTTTCAAACTAATTAATGCAGTGGAGTGAATGAAGGACAGAATGCTGCTGGGTATCCCTGTAACTACAAATGTGTTTAGGAAGCATTAATTCATCCCCCCCCTTCACTTTACATGCCATTTGCTTCGGTGATTTGGGTATTTATATATGAAAATAGAGATACATTCCAGCTGACATAAGTGGGATGATCCCCCTGATATTGTGCTTCCCCAAAAATAAGCCATACATGGCTTAGGACCGGATTATTTATAGTACTGTCTTCTGCCTCACATGTCTTCTGCCTCACACACGACTAATTAGGACCCACAGGGTTGGCCTTCTCCAGGTCCCGTCAGCCAAGCAATGGCAACTAACAGGGTGTCGGGGAAGGACCTTCTCTGTGGTGGATTAGCTGCTGACATACAAATTTCATCAGATTTTTAACAACAATTGAACTCAAACAAAAGGACAAAAAAAATCTCTTAAAAATAGCTTATATGATAAAAAATATGACAAAGAGCATTTAGTGCTTGGCTTCACTGTTACTACAGTGGGAGATGAGGAAAGATTGGTATATTTACTGTATCTAAAAATGTTGGCAATGAACAGAATGAAGCCAAATAAATTAAGGTGTCACTTAAACACATTACAGCCCAATCACACTGAGAAGTCGCTTGAGTTTTTTCAGCGAAAATGTGCTGAATATTGCAAACAGTTGTCTCAGTAGAGAGTTGGGGGGAGGGCAAGAAATGCTTACTATTTCCTAGGGAGGGCTGAAAAAATAATTGAGAAGCACTGGTCTGGCCCAACTCTCTGTGAGAACACACGACTAATTAGGACCCACACAGGGTCGGCCTTCTCCAGGTCCCATCAGCCAAGCAATGGTGACTAGCAGGGTGTCGTGGAAGGACCTTCTCTGTGGCGGATTAGTTGCTGACCTATACAAATTTCATCAGATTTTTAATAACAACTGAACTCAAACAAAAGGACAAAAAAAATATCTTAAAAATAGCTTTTCCCCATGGGGTTAACCAGTCGTCTGCCTGCTTTTCCAACAGAGCCCGAGCATCAGAGAGCAAATGGAAATTTGAAATATTTTGAATACATCATGATTAAAGAAAAAGAAGCCAATGGCTCTGTGGCCAACACAGATGACCAGACTGGAAAAAAAGTGAAGATTCAGAAAAGAGAGCCTGGCAAAGATTATCTGCCCGAGAGACAGAAGTATGAAAAATTATGCCGTGGTGAAGGTCTTAAAATGGTAGGTTCTCCCTTTTACCGTGTTTTTCTAAAAATTAGACCTACCCTGAAAATAAGCCCTACCTGATTTTTTTAGCATGCTCCTTATATAACAGATATCAAACTCATCGGCTGGGTGAATCACATGCAGGTCATCACCACCCCATCTACAAAGGGAAAATACATTGTGATACATCACATAACGGCAAAGTACTATTCCAAAAATAAGCTGTAGTTATGGTTGTCAGGAGTGGGTGTATGTGTGTGGCATGGCCAACACTGGAGGCATCGACATGGGGGGCGATGATATTCAGCCGCAGCCTGCATAGCTCAGGTGTGTTGACTTCTTGTCCAAGCAGCATGCAGAGGCGGGAGGAAGGAATGTGATCCGGACATGTACTGCGCGGGCCACAGACAAGCCAAGAGATGGGAAGATGAGCCTCCTGCGACTGCCCACCCAATCCATCCCACTATCTCCCGGGCAGATCCCCCTGATATTGTGCTTCCCCCAAAATAAGCCCTATATGGCTTAGGACTGGATTATTTACAGTACTGTCTTCTGCCTCACACATCTTCTGCCTCACACACGACTAATTAGGACCCATAGGGTCGGCCTTCTCCAGGTCCTGTCAGCCAAGCAATGGCGACTAGCAGGGTGTTGGGGAAGGACTTTCTCTGTGGCGGCTCTCGTCCTCTGGAATCAACTCCCCAGAGATTTGCACGGCCCCCACCCTCCTGGCCTTCCGAAAGGCTTTAAAAACATGGCTTTGCCAGCAGGCCTAGGGCTGTTGACAGATACACACTACTCTGGCCAGCAGTAATGAATGAGAGTTGTATGGATGCTTTTAATATTGGGGGTTTAAATTTTGTATTTTTTTATTGCTGTATGCCTCCCTGAGTCCGTCAGGAGATGGGCAGCCTATAAATTTAAATTAAAAAAAAATAACATAAAATAATGCTTATTTTGAAGGAGGGGGAAAACCAAAAATAAGACCAGTTCTTATTTGGGGGGGGGGGGGGGGACATGGGGTGTGTCTTTGGAGATTCTCAATCATACAGGCATGGGTGGGCTACTGCCTGGACGGGGGAGAATGCAGTGGGGTAGTGAAAATGGAGCTTCACCCCAGAGCACCCAATTTGTACTGAAAGATGTTGAAAGAAAATGCATAAGCCACACCCACAGTGTGGTAGCAAAACTTTTGGTAGCCCTTCACTGCATACAGGTCACGGTTATCCTAAAGGTGCCTTTTTAGCAGTTCCAAGAAAGTTCCACATCTATTTGCACTATTCAGGTGACCCTGAGGACAGAGAGGCCACGTGGCTTCAGCTACTCTCAGAAGGAGTGCTAATGACCAGATGACCTGGCCGTGCAGCAGCCAGAGGCAGGCGGAGGAATGTGATCCAGACAGGCATGTGATCCATTCCCCACCATTCATTCAGAACTGAAGAAGCTTCTGGGATGAGAAACAAAACCTCTTGAAGGAAAAAACAAAGTCCATCCAGTTGCCTTTAGAAAAAGCACAGTTGGCTTCTCCCTTTTATGCAATACCAATGTTACAGAATATTTGTGGATGAAAAATAATGTGTTGAGTTACTAATGCTTTCCCTTTATTTCAAACATGTAGACTCCTAGAAAAGAAAAGAAGCTGTTTTGCCGTTATGCAGATGGGCATAGGAACCCGTATTACATCCTGGGACCTGTCAAGCAAGAAGATGAGTGGGATCGCCCTCGGATCGTTCGCTTTCTTGATATTATCTCCGACGAAGAAATAGCAAAAGTCAAAGAGCTTTCAAAACCAAGGGTAAAGAATCTAAATTTTCCACATTCTTTGAACAAGGCCACCTTCCTCACCCTGATACTTGGTTCCTGTTTGCAGTTTGCTTGGTCCTTGCTAAATAGCTTCTTGCTGTCTGTTATGTAATGGCATATTCATTTTATTTCTGAAATAGCAAAGGAGCTTTTGCTTGTCTGGTTAGGCCCAAGCAGAATAGATTAACAAATGGGACTGATCTTTGAATCATTGTTACTTATCCAATGATTATGTTGAATAAAATGTAGGCATTTGTTTGAAGTAGTGTAGGGTTTTCTGCCTAAGCAGGGGGTTGGACTAGAAGACTTCTAAGGTCCCTTCCAACTCTGTTGTTGTTGTTGTTGTTATTGTTATTAAAGCTTAAGAATTCTTTACTGCAGGCAAACTGACAAATGTTACATTTTGTCAACACAAATTCTAATAGTAGATTCAACTACAATTCTAATGATGGATAATTATGTACTTGATTCTTTCTGTGCAGTACAATAGTATATACAGTGATCCCCCGATCATTGCGAGGGTTCCGTTCCAGGACCCCTAGCAATGATCGGGTTTTAGCGAAGTAGCGCTGCGGAAGTAAAAACACCATCTGCGCATGCGCAGATGGTGTTTTTACTTCCGCAGCGCTAGCGAGGAGCCGAAGATTGGGGGCCGCGCGGCTGTTTTAAAACGTCGCCGCCGGCATGGGGGGCTTGCCAGCACCCCCCGGACCCCCAACCCGGGTTTGGGGGGCTGCTAGGAAGCCCCCCATGCCGGCGGCGATGTTTTAAAACAGCCGTGCGGCTTGCCAACTGAGTCCCGAAGACAAACGTCAAAGGCGAACTTCCGCGTTTGTCTTCGGGACTCATTGGGAAGCCGCGCGGCTGTTTTAAAACGTCGCCGCCGGCATGGGGGGCTTCCTAGCAGCCCCCCAAACCCGGGTTGGGGGTCCGGGGGGTGCTGGCAAGCCCCCCCATGCCGGCGGCGACGTTTTAAAACAGCCGCGTGGCTTCCCAATGAGTCCCGAAGACAAACGCGGAAGTTCGCCTTTGACGTTTGTCTTCGGGACTCAGTTGGCAAGCCGCGCGGCTGTTTTAAAACGTCGCGGCCGGCATGGGGGGCTTCCTAGCAGCCCCCCAAACCCGGGTTGGGGGTCCGGGGGGTGCTGGCAAGCCCCCCATGCCGGCGGCGACGTTTTAAAACAGCCGCGCGGCCCCCAATCTTCGGCTCCTCGCTAGCGGGCAGGCAGGCGGTGGACAAGCCGTTCGCTGGCGCCGTTCGCTCGCGCTTCCCAGCTGAGTCCTGAAGCCAATTCGCTTCAGGACTCAGCTGGGAAGCGGCGAGAATGAACGGCGTGGGCGGGCGATGCGCGAGCGGGCGGCGGACAAGCCGTTCGCTCGCGCTCGCTCTCGCCGCTTCCCAGCTGAGTCCTGAAGCGAATTCGCTTCAGGACTCAGCTGGGAAGCGGCGAGAATGAACGGCGTGGGCGGGCGAAGGGCGGGCGGCAGCGAGGAGTTTGCGTGGGCGGTGGGGAAACTCCTCGCTGATGCCCGCTGCTCGCCCTCCCGCCAGCAAGAGGGGGAAGACCTAGGGAAGCCACCCAGCAGCTGATCTGCCCGGCGCCATCTACGCATGCGTGCCCATAGAAAAAAGGGCGCGCATGCGCAGATGGTGTTTTTACTTCCGGGTTGCAAAATCGCCATATAGCCATTTCGCAATGATCGGGGTCGCAATACCCGGGGGATCACTGTACTCTTATTTCTGTAGGATTAAATCATTATGCAGCAAGTTACTAGAATGTTATGTCCGATTGGTCCATTCTGTATGAAGGCATTTTTTTTTAAAAAAAAAGAGAGATTCATGTTTAGTCAAAGTTTAAGGAAGCTTGGATTTATAGTTCTTAATTGAAAAGTTTAGATTAAAGTTTTTCTACCTATCACCTTTTGTAACTACTGTAAATCCAAAAATTGCCTTTCATCAGCAATCAGCTTCTGGTGTTGCTCTTTCTTTGTTCATGGCTGCTGCAGGTAATCCTCAACTTACAACCATTTGTTTAGTGACCATTTGAAGTTATAATGGCACTGATAAAGTGACTTACAACCGTTTTTCACACTTACGACTGTTGCAGCATCCCAGTAGTTGCACAATTGTCTGGACACCTGGCTACTGGTTCATATTTATGACAATTGCAGTGTCCTGAAGTGATGTAATCACCTTTTGTGATCTTCTGACAAGCAGAAGGGGGAAGTCAATGGAGAAGTCATATTCACTTAACAACTGTATTAGTTAACAACAGGGCGGATTGCTCTTACCGCTGTCATCGGTGTGCTGCACATGCAGTTTCGGGTGTGTTGTGGGTGCACGCAGAAACCCCAGCATGTTTTTGCTTCTGTGAATGCACAGGAAGAAAAATCTCACCGGGGAACATGCACAGGAGAGAGATTTTAGTGATTTTTTTGCTTCCACGCATTCCCTCATAAGATTTTGCTTCCTACGCAGAAGCAAAAACACGTGTGCATGTGCCCACAAGACACCCAATGCTGTGCACGCAGTTCAACTTTTGCTAGCGGTGTGGTGTCATTTACCGTTTCGGTAGGAACCCACTACTGGTTAACAACTGTAGCAAGAAAGGTTGTAAAGTGGGATAAAAATCGCTCAACAAATATCTTGTTTAGCAACAGAGGTTTTTGGCTTAATGTGGTCATAAGTCAAGGACTACTTGTAAACAGTTTTGTGCCTCTGCTGGCTTGGACAATGCAACTCTGAGGACTTAAAGTGCTTTAATCTAATTGACTTTCTCAATAATTCCTACTTTTCTTTTAGGGCCACCAGGAAGGTAAGAAATGAGTAGGGTGTTCATGTGCACTTTTAACACTTTCCCAGATCAGAATGATAGTATAACACTTGCGACTTCAAAAGAAGCCAATATTGTTTTCTAACTCTATACTTAAAATATAGCATTGGTTTGGCAAAAAATTAACTATTATGCTTAAATATTATCATTTTTTACATTCTTCATTTGTTTCGTATTCCACGTTTCTTGTTCAGTGTTAGTGGTTTTTGTTCCTTAATGGAAAAGAACCTTACTGAAATTGGGGTTCCGCCCCCGGCTTCTGAATGGTCAGATAAATGTGATGCAATATGTACATTGTAATTCGACTGTTCTGATTGGTTCGCTTCACAGCTGAGGCGAGCCACCATTTCAAACCCTGTAACGGGAGTCTTGGAGACTGCACATTACAGAATTAGCAAAAGGTAAGACTTTACTTGCCATACCTTCCGTCTTTGTGATGAGACCTTCTGTGGTACTAATTTGTGTAGAAGAGTGATCATGGGGAAAAAAGAGGTGGTTTAAAATTTTTCTGGTCGTTTGGGCTATTCACAGAGACTTTAACATTTTGTTACTGCTGAGTTTCTCAGATGCTTCTTGTAGCCAGAAGTTTTGTCCTTTTTGCTTATTTAAAGTATATTTTGATATTTGATGCTTAATGTAAATTGACAAAGAGATTTCATGTTGCTTTCTGCCTTGTGATTTGAAAGGTTCATCCTCAAAGTCTAGCTTCTTGTTTTGGAATTACATTTTTCATGATGATGTGGGCATGTGCAATTATTTATTTAGCAATGTGCAAGTTTTTGCTTCCTATATACAAAAGCCAAGTTTGTCTTGACAAGATTACACATTGATTCTTTATATTGAAATATGCACCATTTCTTTTTTTTTAAATTTATTTATTTATTTATTAGTTGGACTTGTATGCCGCCCCTCTCCGAAGACTCGGGGCGGCTCACAACAAGTAAAAACAGTCACAACAATCCAATTAATTAAAATATTTAACGATTTAAGAAAAACCCCATGTAATAGCAAACACACACACAAGCATACCATGTATAAATTAACATGCCCAGGGGAGATGTTTAGTTTCCCCATACCTGACGGCAAAGGTGAGTCTTAAGGAGTTTTCGGAAGGCAGGAAGAGTAGGGGCAGTTCTAATCTCCGGGGGGAGTTGGTTCCAGAGAGCCGGCGCCGCCACAGAGAAGGCTCTTCCCCTGGGACCCGCCAACCGGCATTGTTTAGTTGACGGGACCCGGAGAAGGCCCACTCTAATCGGTCGCTGGGATTCGTGCGGCAGGAGGCGGTCTCGGAGATATTCTGGTCCGATGCCATGAAGGGCTTTAAAGGTCATAACCAACACTTTGAATTGTGACCGGAAATTGATCAGCAGCCAATGCAGACTGCGGAGTGATGGTGAAACATGGGCGTACCTAGGTAAGCCCATGACTGCTCTCGCAGCTGCATTCTGCACGATCTGAAGTTTCCGAACACTATTCAAAGGTAGCCCCATGTAGAGAGCATTACAGTAGTCGAACCTCGAGGTGATGAGGGCATGAGTGACTGTGAGCAATGAATCCCGGTCCAGATAGGGCCGCAACTGGTGCACCAGGCGAACCTGGGCAAACGCCCCCCTCGTCACAGCTGAGAGATGGTTTTCTAATGTGAGCTGTGGATCGAGGAGGACGCCCAAGTTGCGGACCCTCTCTGAGGGGGTCAATAATTCCCCCCCCCCAGGGTAATGGACGGACAGATGGAATTGTCCTTGGGAGGAAAAACCCACAGCCACTCCGCCTTATCCGGGTTGAGTTTGAGTCTGTTGACACCCATCCAGGCCCCAACAGCCTCCAGGCACCGGCACATCACTTCCACCGCTTCGTTGACTGGGCGTGGGGTGGAGATGTAAAGCTGGGTATCATCGGCATATTGATGATACCTCACCCCATGTCCTTGGATGATCTCACCCAGCGGTTTCATGTAGATGTTAAATAGCAAGGGGGAGAGGACCGACCCCTGAGGCACCCCACAAGGGAGAGACCTCGGAGCCGACCTCTGACCCCCCACTAACACCGACTGCGACCAGCCAGAGAGGTAGGAGGAGAACCACTGAAGAACAGTGCCTCCCACCCCCAGCCCCTCCAACCGGCACAGAAGGATACCATGGTCGATGGTATCGAAAGCCGCTGAGAGATCGAGGAGCACCAGGACAGAGGATAAACCCCTGTCCCAGGCCCGCCAGAGATCATCCATCAACGCGACCAAAGCGGTTTCCGTGCTGTAACCAGGCCTGAAACCCGACTGCTGGGGACCTAGATAATCAGCTTCTTCCAAGGACCGCTGGAGCTGGAGTGCCACCACCTTCTCGACAACCTTCCCCATAAAGGGAAGGTTGGAGACTGGACGATAGTTGTTAAGTATGGCTGGGTCCAGGGAGGGCTTCTTGAGGAGGGGGCGCACAAGCGCTTCTTTATAGAGTGATGGAAAAACTCCCCTCCCCAAGGAAGCGTTGGTAATCTCCTGGGCCCAGCTCCGTGTCACCTCCCTGCTGGCCGAGACCAACCAGGAGGGACACGGATCCAGTAAGCAGGTGGCAGAACTCACAGCTCCGATGGCCTTGTCCACTTCATCAGGTGTCACCAGATCAAACTCTTCCCAGACAGGTAGACAACTACGTGCCCCAGTCACCTCGACTGACTCATCGTCAGTCGACTCTGTTTTACAATTGGAGTCGAGGTCGGCCCGGATCTGAGCGACTTTATCAGCAAAAAACGTGTTAAACTCCTTGGCACTACTCTGCAAGGGCTCCCCAACTCCTCCCTGATTAAGAAGGGAGCGGGTCACCCTAAACAGAGCAGCCGGGTGGGATTCCGCTGATGCAATCAAGGCGGCATGGTACGCGCATCTTGCCGCCTTGAGCGCCACTTTGTAAGTCTTAATAAAAGCTCTTACAAGTGTTCGATCAGATTCGGACCTACTCTTCCTCCATCGCTTCTCTAGACGTCTCTTTTGGCGTTTCAACACCCGGAGCTCCTCGTTGAACCATGGGGCTCTACGGGGTCTAGCGCCGTGGAGAGGTCGCAAAGGCGCAATCCGGTCAAGAGCCCCTGCCGCAGCCCTGTTCCAGGCCTCAGCAAGGGACTCCGCCGAACTGTGGACGAGTGCCTCTGGAATAACCCCAAGCGCCGTCTGAAAGCCCTCTGGGTCCATCAGGCGTCTGGGGCGGAACATCTTCATTGGTTCCGCCTCCCTGCGGGGAAGGATAAATAGATTTTTATTAAGTTATTTACTTATTAAAAACACACAAAAACAGAGCATTGTATTGACTATTTGTAAGTACAACTGTAAGATGTCTGTTATATGACAGTACAACATATATCCCCTTCCCTCCCCCCTCCCCCACTGTTTCCCTTACAGATTGTGTACCATTTCTATTTATTGCAACAACCCTATGGCTAATTTCTGCTTGGAGTTTTTGGAGCCAGATATGCTGTTAAGTAGCATTTAGAACACTTTTTGAGAATATATATGTTTGAAAATACCCTATTTGCTCTCATGAATTCCTCTTAAACTACTTTTAATCTAATGCTTAAACTACTGCTATTTATTAATTGTTCCATATCTGACTACAGAAAATGGAAAGTCCCCATATGTTTATACACAATTTGAATAATTTTAAATTTTTAAAATAATCGGATCTCACTCCTGTATGGAATTCCAACATGTCTCCCTTTACTGGGAATTTCTCTGGCTAAAATTCAGCTCTCATAGTCGCATTAGACATTCTTGTAGAGGTGAAATGAAGTGTTGAGTTTTGTTCAGAAACTTTTTTGATTTTGTTAATTTATTCCATTTATTTATTGCAATTTAATGCATGCCATGCTTTTTTTAAAATCCCACTTTTTGTCTTTGTGGGAATGGAACATTTACAAATATTTATAGCGTGTCATATAAATACAGCAGTCTTCAATTGTTTGAACTCCTTAACTTTGATAAATAAAGTTTAAACATGCCGTATCAATACATATTTTTTTCAAAGAAAGAATAATTGGAAGTAGTAGAAAGGATGAAGAACCTTTAATTTCTGGGTTCCTGAGAAAGTTCTCTGTGAAACTTGGCAGATACAAATGACTTGCATGAGCTTTCCATTTGGGGAAGAAAAAGTGAAAGGACAACCTAACCAAATTTGATTAAACCAATTGAATGAAATTGAGACAGAGAAATACAGCAGATACTGCAATCCTTCAAGCGTTGCTGCTGATCTGAGCATTACATTCTATCTTGACCAATCAGAACCCTCCCAATTGCCTGTGGCATGGCCCAGATGCTTGCTTCTAAAGTAAGCCCTTGTCCTTTCTCTTTTTATTTTTATTTTTTTGTAGCTGAGCCGAGCTACTGTGCATGACCCTCAGACTGGGAAACTGACCACAGCACATTACAGAGTCTCTAAGAGGTAAGAGGTGACGGGAACATCTGAACTACTATGGGGTATAGCGATTGGCCATTGGGATTGGGGCTCTTTTGCCTGAGAAGTAGGCACAGCCTTAAAACACATTGTTAACACTTATGGCATTGAAAGTTTGCAATGTTTTTTAAAAGGATACTTTTAGATGTAATTAAGTTTTTGAAGCATGTCCTTTACTCTCATTCATTGAAATCAGTGAGGCTTTAGTGCTTTTTAAACAAGTTGGTACATTCTGTGTGCTACTACTCTGCATGATCCTAATAAAACTAGCACATAGAATCTTAAACATAATCCATGTATGTGTACTAGACAGGCTACAGTACGTTTTACCATCTGTTTGCTTTTCCCCGTGGTGTCTCAATATCTATCTTAATTTTAAGATTTCTTAAGCACATAACAAGGAGGAAGCCGTATGTGATAATGATAGCTTGAAATTCCTAGTTCAGCATCTATTTTTAAATAGAGAATGCACAAAATATTCTGTACGCTCTCCTCAGCTGTCTTTTAAAAAAATACAGTTGCAGAATGTTTGCAAGAAAGTATTTCAATAAATCTCTGAATGTGGAGCATGATTTTCTGATTGCTTCATGGTTTTTTTAAAATAATTTTTTATTGTTTGTCTTTAAACAAACAAGACAGACAACATTTAACATTTAAAGGAGCTACCATTGCTCTGCTTGTCTTAGAAGTCTAACTAGTACAAAAAAGAAAAATCTAACTATAGTCAGATCAATACAGAAATACAATTTTTAATATTCTACGTTCTTTTTAAATTTACCTCTGTGTTTCCGTCTTTATGTTATAATTCATATAAGTTCTCTTATCTATAAAATATCATTTTAATAATATAATTAAGCTAATTGTAGTCAATTAATTAAGTACATAATAAAAAAGACATTTAAAATTGTTGATATTGCGAAAATACTCTATCATTATACTATTTTTAATCTATTGCTTTATATCGATGGTTTTTTTAATTGTTAGGCTTCAATGTGATTTTTTTGGATCATTTTATTTATTTATTTATTATTTAGATTTGTATGCCGCCCCTCTCCGCAGACTCGGGGTGGCTCACAACAGAATACAACAATTCATGACAAATCTAAATTATAATTTAAAATATTTAAAAAACCCCATTTACTAAGCAAACATACACACAAACATACCATGCATAAATTGTATATGCCCGGGGGAGATGTCTCAGTTCCCCCATGCCTGACGACAAAGGTGGGTTTTAAGGAGTTTATGAAAGGCAGGGAGAGTAGGGGCAGTTCTAATCTCTGGGGGGAGTTTTGTGAAATACTACATACATTGAGAAACTTATACCTAAATTGTCACAATGTAAAAAAGATGTTGAGACTCTAGAAAGAGTGCAGAGAAGAGCAACAAAGATGATTAGAGAACTGGAGGCTAAAACATGAAGAACAGTTGCAGGAACTGGGCATGTCTAGTTTAATGAAAACTGCCACAAAGAAGAGGAAGTCAAGCTATTCTCCAAAGCACCTGAGGGCAGGACAAGAAGAAGTGGTAGAAACCAATCAAAGAGAAAATCAACCTAGAACTAAAGAAAATTTTCTTAACAGAACAATTAATCCATGAAACAAGTTGCTGCCAGAAGTTGTGAATGCTCCAACACTGGAAGTTTTAAAGAACAAAAGAAGAGCCATTCTCTATCAGGCCAAAGCCCATCGAGTCCAGCATTCTGTGTCACACAGTACATGGGGATCTTGAGCAGAAAGAGAAGGCAAAACCCTCCCTTTCCCTTGACCCCCAACAAATGGTACTCAAGGGAATCCTGTCTGCCTCAACCAACATAGAGGCGGTACATGGACATCCGTTTCAATAACCACCGATATACTTGGCATCCATAAATCTGTCTAATCTGCCTTGAAGCTATCAAGGCTGACAGCTTCCTTTTCTGGAAGTGAATTCCATAAACCAACAACCCTCTGAGTGAAGAAATATTTCCTTTGATTTGTCCTCACTTTCTTACCTATGAGCTTTAGGGAGTGCCCCCCTCATCCTAGTATTGTGTGATAGAGAAATTTTTTCTCTATCCACCTTTAGATGAAATTTGATAAGCATTTGTCTGAAATGCTATGTAGTTTCCTGTTTAAGCAGGAGGTTGGAATAGAAGACCTCTAAGATACCTTTCAACTCTATTATTCTATTCTATTCTTTTCTATTCTTTTCTGTTGTGTGTGTGAGAGGCCATGGGGCTTCATGTGTGACAGTGGGTGCTTGCAGACGAAGCTCCATTCATACAAATGGAGCTTTGAGCACAAATATCCTCCGATAGTGCAGGAGAGCTTCATGTGCACACATTTGCCTATTTTTCCCTTGGCCTGGTTGAGCAGGCCCATGGCCTGGTACTAGTTAACACTTTCCATATCACAGTATGTCCTTTTTAATGACAGGACTACTGTTCATTCTGAGGTCTGCGGCAGGCAGATTGTATAAACTGGCCCAGGATTTTGAGCCAAGCCATGTGCTGTACTAAAATAATTTGGTCAGTCTAACCCTGACGGGTGGTGCTGGTGGGGGGGCGGAGCAATGACATGACCCCAGGGAACATGTGGGGGGGTTGCCGCAGGCAGTAGGGTAGTTTTGCACCAAACAATAGCACACAGACAATAGCACGCAGCACAGAGCAGGAGATATGAAGTGCAGGTATCAGATCTTTAAAAGACACAATGGAAAAATATGTATGAAAAGAAAGGAGAAGAGAGGATATTTGTGCTCAAAGCTCCATTTGTATGAATGGAGCTTCGATAATGAGACAAGCATAAGTCTTCCGAAAGATGAGGAAATATGACAAAGAGCATTTAGTGCTTGGCTTCACTGTTACTACAGTGTGAGACGAGGAAAGATTGGTATATTTACTGTGTCTAAAAATGTTGGCAATGAACAGAATGAAGCCATATAAATTAAGGTGTCACTTAAACATATTACAGCCCAATCACACTGAGAAGTTGCTTGAGATTTTTCAGCGAAAATGTGCTGAGTATTGCAAACAGTTGTCTCAGTAGAGAGTTGGGGGGGAGGGCAAGAAATGCTTACTATTTCCTAGGGAGGGCTGAAAAAATAATTGAGAAGCACTGGTCTGGCCCAACTCCCTGTGAGATGCCGTTAAGGATGTATACTTCTAAGTAACACACTTTCTTTTCTGTCAAAATTTACTTACTCTTTAAGTAAAACATTTTTTCATCACAGGAGAGAATACTATTTTAAAAACGCTACTAAAGTATTTTATAATATCCTTTCTTGCAACTGGAGATTTAGAAACACTCATTAGAATTGTGGAACCTTGAAAAGAGTAAAAATTAACATTGATTATTGCAGTAATAGAGAAAGATGTACATGTCTGATTAATGTTAGTTCATTTGAAATAGTAATAACTTTGGAAACACATTTATTTACAATATCTATTGGCCACCCATCTTACCACAGGGTAACTCTGCATCTTACAGTCATAAAAATCTACCTACCTACCTACCCACCTACCATCCGTCCGTACGGACATCCATCCATCCATCCATCCATCCATCCATCCATCCATCCATCCATCCATCCATCCATCTATCTATCTATTAAAACATAAATAAATGAAAATCAACCATGAAAATCTAATTACATGTGGGGGAGCAGAGTGTGGAAAGATGGAATCTGTTGTTACTCAATCTCCTCCACTGCTGTAACTGTTTACATTGGCCTTTAAATTAAAAACGTTTCTAAAAATGTTTCTAAAATAATTTTT
This sequence comes from Erythrolamprus reginae, assembly GCF_031021105.1. Taxonomy (NCBI): domain Eukaryota; kingdom Metazoa; phylum Chordata; class Lepidosauria; order Squamata; family Dipsadidae; genus Erythrolamprus; species Erythrolamprus reginae. The sequence goes on from NC_091954.1 coordinate 32,666,992, forward strand.
ATCAATCTTGGTAGCTTTAAAATGGGTGGAATTCAACTCCAAGAAATCTCCAGCTGGTAAGGCTCACTGAGCAATTCTGAGAATCAAACTCAAGTCATCTTAAAACTGCCAAGAATGAGAAATACTGTTCTAAAAGCTAGTTAGTAGGCACAAGCAATCCCAGAGTGATTTAGAAAGTGTAGACTTATTTGACTCTGCTTGACTTATTGGTGTGTTCTGCTGTGTCAGGGCCATACATTGAATTACGCTCTTGTACAGATGTACCAAGAGAAAATCATATCTAAATCAATCAGATTGACTCCTAAGAATACACTGCGGATAGACAAATTGTAGGTTGTTGAAGCCCAACAGTATAGAATTACTCTTTTGATGGAGCTATCTTATTTTGTTCTCTGTAAGAAGTGTGAGATATATTTTTTTTAGTTCAGTTGCTTGGTGGTATTGAACTGCCAGCATGAAATACCAACCAGGAGTCACAGCTACATGTTAAATATGGATTGTACTACATAGTCATTACTTTTAACACCTTTATTGCTGTAAACTTAATTTTCCTCTTTAGGAGATAATTTGATAATGCTTGATGTAATTTCATCTTGTTTTGGGACAGTGCATTCTTTTTTTTTGTCTGCTTTGTTTCATACACTAACCATATGCAAGACTAACAGTATGCCAGGAATATACTAACAAGTGCATTAACTGAGTATATATATGGCAAATGTTCAGCTATATTCTTCCACACTCTTGAAGATTCTGTAATCTCTGTTGGTTCATGATCTGCTGCTCTTGATTAGGGATTTGCTGTGTTCCTGTAGAAAAGAAGATAGTAAATCGGCTGGAATAAATTCATAACTTCGTCTTTCCAATCCAGCAGAATGTGTAGGAATTCTCAAATCCTTCAGTGGTCATTGATGATTTTTAAAAATAATCTTGGTTCTCTTGTATCTTTGGGTCATTTAGTCTTTTTTGAAATGTGCACCCCAGATTACATGAAGTCCTCAATTTGCAACAGTTTTTTTTAGTAACCGTTTGAAGTTACAACCATCCCAAAAAAGTGACCATTATTCACTCTTATGATTGTTGCAACATCCTCATAGTCACATGATTTACATTTGGATTCTTGACTTCTGATTTGCATTCATGATGCTTACGGTGTCCCTTAGAAGTCATGTTAATCCCCTCCTGATTAGTGAAAGTCAATGGGGAAGCCAGATTCACTTAACAACTGTGTCACTAAGTTAACAACTGCAGTGATTCACTTAACAACTGGGGCAAGAAAGGTTGTAAAATGGGCAAAGTCCATGTAACCAATGCCTCACTTAACAACAGAAACTATGGGCTCATTTCTGGTCATATGTTGAGGACTACCTATATGATGCACCAAAGAAGGGGGGGGGGATGAGTTTGATTCATAAAATTCTGACATTGCGAGAATCATACATACATGTTTATGTAATGTTTTTTTACCATTTTCCATTATAGTTAACAATGAAGCAGTGATCCAGTATTTATTCTGATACATACAACATAAGAGACCCTGGGTTCACATTTACCTCACTTTACATTATCCCAGAAATCTTATGCAGAAAATAATACATTCTTCACAGAATACACTGTCCCTAAAAGACTATAAAATAGTAGATACTATACTATCTGAAGTTTGACTCAGCAGAGATTTTTTAAAAATGAATCATGGATGTGCTCTAACTCAATAATTCTGAATTAGATGACATGTGGAAATAGTGTGTGGTCTTAAAAAATATTTCTTGTAAATTACATTTAGCTTAAGTTTTATAGACTACTTTGCACAATTAAAATTAATTTGTGATTGGTCATGAAAATTAATACTCAGATCTTATTGTTTATGAATAATACTATAATTCCATTTTTAGCGCCTGGCTATCTGGATATGAAAACCCTGTAGTGGCACGTATAAATAAAAGGATACAGGATCTAACAGGGTTGGATGTTTCCACAGCTGAGGAGCTCCAGGTGAGTTTGTTAAAAAAAAAGAAGCATGTGACTGACCAGGCTAGTATAGCCCCAAGAAGGATTGAAAAGAGCTGTGCCACTTTTGTAAGTTGAGGATCTTGTCTTCATTGTGGCACAGCTCTAATCTTGTATTTTATTTGCATTGTCTAAATACTATATATGATAATTATCACATGTAAACTGCTAGAATCTATGGTTACTCATCAGTTTTGTTTTGTTTTTTTCTTAGAGAAAAAAGAAGGCAAAGTAGCACAAGTTCATTATATACAGTATCCAAATTTCCTTTTGATTTCACCCCCCCATTTTTAAAATAGAGAATGTAGTTGATGCCCAACTATTAAATATATAATCAAACCCAGTTCAGAATTTATTTGTTTATTTATTACTCATGTTGCGTCAAATGACTCAACATAAAACCTTAAAAACATTTAAAATTATCAGATATAAAATGAACAAAGTAGATACACTTTCACTTTACGTTGAATGAAATTGAAAGCATAAAAATAAAATCCTCCATATTAAACATCCCAATATTTTTAACTCTGCATCTATGAGGGCAGCTGAAATAATATGTTCAGGTATGTTCAATAACACTTAATGCATTCAGTATTATTTGCAAGTCTGCCATAGTCCTCGACTTACAACCATTCGTTTAGTGACCATTCAAAGTTGCAACAGCACTGAACATGTGATCTATGTCCCCTTTTCACACTTACAACCATTGTATCATCCTTCTGGTCACAGGATCAAAATTCATATGCTTGGCAACTGGCCTGTATTTATGACTGTCACAGTGTCCCGGGATTGTTGATTCCCTTTTGCGACCTTCTGACAAGCAGAATCAATGGGGAAAGCCAGATTCATTGAACAATCGTGTTACTAATTTAAGTGCAGTGATCCATTTAACAATCAAGGCAAGAAAGGTTGCAAAATGAGACAAAGCTCACTTAACAGCTATCTGGCTTAGCAACGGAAATTTGGGGTTCAATTATGACTGTAAGTTGAGGACTACCTGTATATCCCTTTAGGGCAGGGGTGTCAAACTCAAATTTCATTGAGGGCCACATCAAGGCTGACCTCTGGGGGGGGGGGGGGGGCGTATGTGACTGGATGGGTGGGGCCAGCTTGGTGCCACTCCCTAAACTGCTTCCATGTCTCCTTTTCACATTGGGTAGACGAGGCCGAAGCCATGCTAGCCTGATGTTTCCTCTTCACCTTGGGTAGACTGGGACGAAGCCACGCAGGCTATATACATTTTCCATGATTCCCCCACAGGCCAGATCCGACCACATTGCAGCCTGAATGTGGCCTACGGGCCTTGAGCTTGACACCTCTGCTTTAGGGAGACTGGCTGACTGTGAAGATTTAAGTTTGGCTTAGGGCAGACTATTTACGGAACCATCTCCTGCCGCATACCTCCCAGAGATCAATAAGATCACACAGGGTTGGCCTTCTCCAAGTCCCGTCAAATAATCAACGCAGGCTGGCGGGGCTGCAGGACAGGTCTTCTCTGTGGCCGCCCCGGCTCTATGGAACTAACTCCCTTTCGATGTCCGTACTGGTCCCATCCTACTGGCCTTCTGAAAGGCTGCGAAGACCTGGCTTTGCTGGCAGGCCTGGGGACCATGAACTTCTGTCATGGCCAAATTGTATTGAATTGTATGCATGTGTGTTGATTGGATAGTTTGAGTTGTGGGTTTTTTAACTGGGGTTTATCTTTTTAATATTTATATTTGACTTCTTTTTTTATTGTAATTTGTATTTTTTTTATTTTGTTGTAAGCCGCCCTTCGGGATTGGGCGGCATAGAAGTCGAATTAAGTAAGTTCTACTACCTTTTAGCCAGATTTCACCTTAAATGAAGCAAGCGTATGAGATCCCATCTTAGATCTTTCACTGAATGTTTGTGCTTCTTCTACTGCAGGTAGCCAATTACGGAGTAGGAGGCCAGTACGAGCCTCATTTTGATTTTGGAAGGGTAAGTCTTTCGTTACCTTTGTGCTTCTTCATATGTGTTGTGTTTCTGTTTTTTTTCTCTAGGTAGCAAATTATGGAGTGGGAGGACAATATGAGCCTCACTATGACTTTGCTCGGGCAAGTAAAATGATGGGTGAAGGAAAAGTTTGCAGATTTTAGGCTTTTGGGACGCTGTCCAAAGTGTCTTAAATCTGTATTAAACTTGGGCTTTTGAGTGGTCTAATCTGATTCATTGGGTAAAGCTTTCTAAATCACCATTTGAACGTTAAGAGGATAGTTGCAGTGAACTCTTAAGGAAAGAGTTAAAAGTGTCACTTCATAGAAAGAACTTTACATAAAAAGGTTGCTGACTCATTAGGAATAGTGATAAAGCTTTCATATAATATCAGTGGCATAGAGGCTATGCAATGGTCAGGGTTTTTAAAATTATATTAATTTTATCAAATTTAGCTCATTAAAAAGCTCACAGTTTGTACCCCTGGTTTAAAGTGTTACGCTGATAAAATTATTTTGAAATTCAGTATATCTGCATTTCAATGTCTGTTTATATTTTTTCTTAATGAACATTTTTAATCAAACATGGATAAATTCAAATGGTGATTTATGGAGCATTGGTGTAAAATAACATTTTCAATTAACATTTTTCTTGAACCAACCTGTCTGACAGAAATTTAAAAATTCTTGCCTTAACATAAGATCAAACTTCAATTCACTCTGTTGCTTAAAATCCTCTGATGTGTTTCTCAAATCAATAGTGTTTTAACCTGTGTTCATGCATAACTTCAATCTCTGTCCTAATATTTTTGCAGTGCACCTGTGAACTTCTGTAGTGTTGTGTTGTCAATTCTATGCTACATAGTAGCCAGTATATTTCAGTTTAATATTTATTTAATGAAGTTTTTATTCCAGCCACTAACAGGCTCCTTACAATAAAATAGTGATTTATAAGAAAGAAACCCATGAAATGTAAAATCAGTGCTAAACAGAAGATAAATGCAATGAAACAGTAGCAAAAACATGAATCAAAAGATATCCCAGCTTCTATAACTTCTGAAAAAATTAATAGCTAATACATACTGTACATTCATGGTCTGAAAAAATATTGGAATATATCCTGTTATCCAGGATGACTGAATAATAGAGGTAGTCCTTGACTTATGACTAGTTGAGCCCAAATTTTCTGTTGCTGAACAAGACAGTTATTAAGTCAGTTTGATGCATTTTATGACTTTTCTTGCTCCACACAGTGAAGTAAATCACTGCAGCTGTTAAGTTAGTAATGTGGTTACTAAGTGAACCTGGCTTCTTTGTTGACTTTCCTAGTTAGAAGGCCACAAAAAGTGATCACAGAACCCTAGTGTCAGGGTTCTAATTAACACCTGCAACACAAGAAGACTCCAGGGCTCCATTTTATTAGAGATGTCATATTGGCACATCTGGGGAAAACCCAAACCTGAAAGCTTTCCAGGTTTTCTCTGTGCAAAAGAAAGCCCAAATTCCTTCCCCTGCAGCACCCATATGTCCATCCCTCCCCTGCACCCACATGGTCCAATCAATGCACCGTCCCAACTGGAGATGCCTCCCAGTCACGTCATTCCAAGTGCAGGCCGAATGTCCTTGGCTCTCAGGAGAAAGGGAATGTTTACTGGCTAGATATCCCCACAACTCCCATGCAATCCCCCCCCCCCCCCGTTTCCCACAGCACTAAGTCTGGCAGATCCTAGGACACTACAGCTGTCCATTCTCAATACATGGACATAGGGCTACATATCTTTGATACCAAAAGAGTCTGGCAGATCCTAGGACACTACAGCTGTCATTCTCAATACATGGACATAGGGCTACATATCTTTGATACCAAAAGAAGGGACAGATACACAGAAAGTGAAAAACTATAGATCAATATCTCTATTAAATGCGGACTACAAAATTTTTGCATCAATAATTGCAAATAGACTTACCATATATACTTGAGTAAAAGCTGACCCGATTATAAGCCGAGGCAACTACTTTGCCACAAAAACTGGGAAAAATTATTGACTCAAATATTAGCCAAGGTTAGAAAATGCAGTGGCTACTGGTAACTTATGAAAATGGAAACCAATAAAATTACATTAATTGAGGCATCAGTAGATTAGATAGATCGATAGATAGATAGATAGATAGATAGATAGATAGATAGATAGATAGCATAGATAGCATAGATAGGTAGGTAGACAGATAGACAGACAGATAGATGATAGATGGATGGATAGATGGATAGATAGATGGATGGATAGATAGATAGATAGATAGATAGATAGATAGATGGTAGATAGAGTGATTGATAGAGTGATAGATAGACAGAAAGACAGACAGACAGACAGATTTAGCTAAAAATAAAATAAAATAAACCGGCCAGACCCCTTTTTCCCCACCAAAAAGCAAGCTGCCGCAATCCCTCGCCGGGGACTGGGCTAAGGAAGAGAGAAATAGAGAAGCCCGGCTGCTGTTGCCAATTCTGCCGCTTAGCATTCCCCTGAGCTCTACCCCCCCTCTCACACACACCCCTCTACTGAGCCATTCTGGGATTAGAACCTAAGAGAGGCGGAGAGGCTCCTCCAGACAAGAGAGGCAGGCAAGCGGCAGCTCCCCAAGAGGGCTGCCGAGAGCGCACAAACTTTCCACGGAGTTTCTTCTTCTCTCCTCTCAGGCCAAGATAAGCCGCCTCTCCAGGACGCTCTGTTCCCGGAGGCCGGCCCTCTCTGTCTCTCTAATCAGAAGGGCACTATTCATACAAAGCTCCAGGCGGAGGGCTCGCTGGGTGGGTAGTGAGCTCTGCAGCAGCCCTTCGCGGAGTTACTCCTCATCGAGGTAAAGCAGCCAGACGCTGCATGGCAGAAGCTGGCCGGGCAGAGCAGCAATAGACGATGCGGCCGCCTCGGGGAAGCAAGCGAGGCAGGAGGCGGCTTCTGGTCGGGGCGCCTGGAACCGAGCAAGTCAGCCAAGGCTATGGGGCCAGGGAGGAGGGCGAAGAGTCGAGCGGGGAGCAGTGAGTTTGTCCTGCCAAGCGAGCTCCCCATGGGAGATGCAGCCGCTGCATCTCGCTCACTCGCTCCGGCATGTGCGGCAAAGAGGACTCCCTCTCCCATTTGCCTGCCTTTTCCCACACTTCCTCTGGCAGGGTGAGGGAAAAAAAGGTCCCTTCAGCGAGAAACGATTTGCGCCCTTGCTGGATGCCCGAAGGGAACATCTGAAGTGTCCCTGCCGGCACTTGGGGCCTGAGCGCCATCAGTGACTCGAGTATAAGCCAAGGTTGGATTTTTCAGTACATTTTTTGGGCTGAAAAACTCAGCTTATACTCGAGTATATACGGTAAAAGATATTTGAATGAATTTATTCATATAGATCAGAATGGATTCCTTCCGAAAAGACAAATAAAGGACAATATGCATATAATCTTAAATACTAAGGAGTATTATGAACAACATCCTGAAAAACAAATGGCACTGATGTTCTTGGATGCAAAAAAGTCCTTTGACAATTTAAATTGTCAATTTTTAAATCAACAGCTACAATATATGAACTTTGGGGTGAGATTTCTTCATGTTATAGAAGCAATTTACAACAAACAAAACAGCGAGAAATGATGGAGAAGATTAATGTTATTAAAAGAACAAGATAAGGATGTCCATTATAACCATTGTTATTTATCTTGACTTTAGAAGTATTAACTGGAATTATAAGAGCAGATAAAGAGATTACAGGTCTTAAAATTCAAGATGTACTATTTGGCGGCAGCAATGACATGGATTAAATAATGGATTATGCTCAGAAATAAAAGACTCATGACTCTGGAAGGGCATGATTTACAGATAGGGTGTGGCACTCATACGTGTTATGGAAAACAAAAAATGCATAGGTAGTTTCAGAGACATAGTATAATAAATTTGTTATTTGAAATTTGGGAAAAAAATTAAAAACAAATATGAAAAGTATCATATGGGTCTCAACAATAGAGGCTTTGACACACCCCAATAGAATAGATTGGAATAATATCCCAAGATATAGAGATATAATAATGCAATGAAAGAAGTTAAAAAACAATAATAGAAGCGTCTGAATGTTGATCATGTGACCGTGAGAATACTATATACTAGGGTGAAAAATAGTCTTATGTCAATTTGTGCAGTGCCTGCCGCTGTAACTTTGAATGGTCACTCAACGAATGTTCGTAAGTCAAGGACTACCTGTGAAAAGCCACCATTCAAGTGTTTCTCTGGAGAAGGGATTCTAAAGAAGCTCTTTCCTGGAAAAGACAGATCTTTTTTATTCACAGAAAAGAGTGTCCCTGTTGGTGAAGTTTTTCCTAGTCATTTAAAGATAAAGTCTCCCGATTTAAATTGCTCATAGGGAAGAAACATTTGCAGTACTTAATGATATGGAAGAAGCACTGCAATTTAAAAACTATTTTAAACATCTGCATTTGAAAGTAATTAAGCTTACCAGCAAGGAAAAGGTTTATCTTGTAATCTAGGATGAAAGACATTCTGTTCGCATTGGCAGAACATGGTTAAGCTGACAAGTATAATTTAGCTGTTTGGTTGACTTGAATTGCAGCTAGTGGACAGCATACAATCCCTTCTTGTTTGGATTTTAAAAAAATATATTTTTAGATGTAGGAGAGTTTGTTTTGTAGGAACTGTAGCACATTGGAAGCTGGACATAAAGAGATTTGCGTATACTCTGTTTAACTGATGATTGTTTATTTATGGACTTTCTGAAAATCCCATGTGCTTTAGAGAAGAATTTGTTCAGTAATAAATGCCTGTGGTATTGGAATCGTAGTACCTTAAAGTAGACTTTATGTCACCAGTAATATTTCAAATTCCACTGTACATGCAGACAAATTTGGCAAGTTTATTTATTATTTATTTATTGGATTTGTATGACACCCCTCTCCAAAGACTAGTTGCAAAAAGTTGCACAAAAGCAATGGAATTGGCTTTTAAAATGTCAACATAAGATTAAAGGCAATTGCACAATGAATTTGCCAAAATCTGTGTAAAATAGGAAAAAATAGGATACAACATCTGGTAGAAGATTATCCCTGATGTGTTGCAGGCATTCATAAAATGCTGGCTCAAAAGGGCTGGAATTTTAGGATGAGAAAAAATGAACCATTGCATTGCAGTGACCTGTAATGGATGTTACTACGTATCTCGGCATTGTTGGGGTAGGTTTCCAAAAAAGTTGCTGATCAATTTCATGAGCATAGGCTCTCTTACCCATTCCAAAAAGAAGTTTTCAACAAGTAAGTGTTGCAGATTTCTCCTTGTATATAAGATAGAGGAATGACACAAGCATGCTTTGCATCTTAAGAATTTTGTGGGCTGGCTATGTAACCCGGCTATTCAGATAAACCTGAATAAAACAATGTTAATTTCAAGAAGAAAACCCTGCTGCAGTTTTTCTTGCTTTTCAGACATTCCAAAAAGGGTTATATTTAAAAATGTTTCCTCTGTGTGCTATTGTTGTTTACTCCTAATACCATCTATGTCTTTCAACACAGAAAGATGAACCTGATGCCTTTAAAGAACTGGGTACAGGGAATAGAATTGCTACGTGGCTATTCTACGTAAGTAAGATAAGATAAAATGTTAGAATGTCCATGCTTATAATACAATCAAGGAATTTGTCTCAGTGGGAGAGGAAATATTGTTGAAGAACACAGAGGGGTGTGTGTGTGTGTGTGTGTGTGTGTGTGTGTGTGTGTTGTTCAGATTTATGTTATGGCACCATAGAAGGTCAGTTTGGGAGAAACATTCTGTATTATATTACATCATGAGTTATGTTTTTCTAAGTGGATGGAATGAACTAATTTCTCATAAAACAATGCCTTAGCTAAATATCCCTCATCATAAATATCCAGTAAGAACATAATAGATGTACTTGATCAAATCATAGGTTGTCCCATCCAGTGTTCTGTGTATCAACTGATGCCGATGGATATCTCCTAAGTTAGATAATTCACACATTAAATTAGGTCACCTCTAAATGAGAGTGCTTCTCTGCAGTCTGTCAAGCAGATAAATCAGTTTCCAGAATGTAGTACTTCAGTTCTGGCTTTTAATTGAAGATTAGAACTTTCTACATGGAAACATTTTTCTTTACCATTGTCCTGCCAATTAAGCCATTATTCTGTTATGGTGTGAAGTCAAAATGCTTCTAGAAAACTATCAAGGAGCTAGGATCAAAAGCTTTCCTCTTCCTTTAGTAAATATTGACGATCATAAGATTTGTTCACCGCCCAGCTCAGTTCGAGGGCAACTCTGGGTGACTTAGAACAATGAAAGCCAGTAAAACCAAAAAGAATAAATATTTTTCACAACAGTAAAGGTTAAATTAAAATGGGAAGGAAGGAAGATCCGTGGAGTTGGGGGTGGGAAGTGGGGCAGTTTGCTCTTAATCCACCAACCACTACCAGCATGATACGTTCCCATTGGGCTCCCCAAACTAATTGGCAGAGCCAGATTTTCAGATCCTTATGGAAGGTCAGAAGGGTGGGAGCAGATCTCAACTTGGGGGACAAGATGTTGTTGTTGTTGTTGTTATTATTACAGTGATCCCTCGAGTTTCGCGATCTCGATCTTCGCGAAACGCTATATCGCGATTTTTCAAAAAAACAATAAATTAAAAATACGTGCGCGTGCACGGTTTTTCCCGCCCGATGACGTCACGCGTCATCACCAAACTGACGTCTACCATTGCTGGTTGGCCGAAATGTCGGCCAATCAGCTTTGCCATTGCAATAAAGTTTGCCCGGCAACGGTGATACAGCAAAATTTCAGCCAATCAGCGTTGTCATTGCAAACATTTCGCCCAACAATGCTGATGGACAGAAATCTCGGCCAATCAGTGTTGTTTGCTCAGCGTGCTTTGCTTTGAAACTTTTGGAACTTTTGGAGCTGTTTGTTGGAGCTGTTTGTTGGAGCTGTTTCTTGGAGCTGTTGGAACTTGTGAAGACTTCTTGGAAGATGGCTCCTAAACGTTGCATGCGGAGTGGAGGCGGCGACGCTAAAAAGAGCAGGAAGATGCTGACAATTAAGGAGAAGATTGAACTTTTGGACATGCTGAAAGCGGGACGTTCTAATGTAGATGTTGGTCGGCATTATGGGATCAACAAATCGACTGTGCGATACATTCGGAAAGACGAAAAGAAGATAAGGCAAACTTCTCTGATAACATTCAACAAGGCTGCAAAAAGAATGGTGACGCCTAGAAACAAACGCCTTATGAAGATGGAAGCTGCTTTGTCCGTGTGGGGTACAAGAGTGCCGCAAAAAGAGCATTGCTTTGGATACGAACACTATACGAACAAAGGCGCAGCAACTGTACAACCGTCTTGCAGACACAGAAGGAGGCAATGCAGATGAGGGAAACCCAGGTGAGGGCTGGGGTTTTTTATTCTGTTATTATTTAAGTGCTTTTTAAGGAAGGAGGGAAGGAAGGAGGGAAGGAGGAAGGAGGGAGGGAGGGAAGGAAGGAGGGAGGGAAGGAGGGAGGGAAGGAGGGAGGGAGGGAAGGAAGGAGGGAAGGAAGGAGGGAAGGAGGGAAGGAAGGAAGGAGGGAAGGAAGGAGGGAAGGAAGGAGAGAAGGAAGGAGGAGAAGGAAGGAGGAAGAGGAAGGAGGAAGGAAGGAGGGAGGGAAGGAAGGAGGGAGGGAAGGAGGATGGAAGGAAGGAGGGAAGGAAGGAGGGAGGGAAGGAGGGAGGGAAGGAGAGAAGGGAAGGAAGGAGGGAGGGAAGGAGGGAGGGAGGGATGGAAGGAAGGAGGGAAGGAAGGAAGGAGGGAAGGAAGGAGGGAGGGAAGGAGAGAAGGGAAGGAAGGAGGGAAGGAAGGAAGGAGGGAGGGAAGGAGGGATGGAAGGAGGGAGGGAGGGAAGGAGGGAGGGAAGGAGGGAAGGAGGGAGGGAAGGAGGTATGGAAGGAAGGAGGGAAGGAAGGGGGGGAAGGAAGGAAGGAGGGAGGGGAAGGAGGGAAGGAAGGAAGGACTGTATGCTTTCATTCAAGTCACTTCTCTCTCCCTTTCCTGTCATTCTCTGTAGATGAAGGTGCTGATGACTCTGAAGACCCCCAGCCATCAACATCTTCTGCTTCTTCAGCCCCAGCCACATTCACAGCAAGCAGAGGGTGGTTTGAGAAATTTCAACGGCGCTATGGCCTGAAGAGTGTGTCATTGCATGGAGAAGCTGCCTCAGCAGATACAGGTGCAGCCGAAAACTTCGTCCAGCGCACGTTTAAAGACCTAATTGCAGAAGGGGGCTACCTTCCAGAACAGGTGTTCAACATGGACGAAACAGGGCCTGTTCTGGAAGAGGATGCCTTCACGGACTTTCTTGATGCAAGATGAAGCCAAAGCCCCTGGCTTTAAGGCCATGAAAGATCGGGTGACTTTGATCATGTGTGGGAATGCAGCAGGCTTTTTGATGAAGCCAGGGCTAATTTATAAGTCACGAAATCCAATTTCCCTCAAGAACAGAAATAAGAATGCATTGCCAGTGTACTGGATGCATAATCCTAAAGCATGGATTACAAAACCCCTCACGCGGGGACTGGTTTCATCAGTGCTTCATCCCACAGGTGAAAGGATTATTTGGCTGCCAAAGGACTCAATTTCAAAGTGCTTCTCCTAATGGACAATGCTGGAGGCCATGATGACCTGGCACATGAACATGATGGGGTGCAAGTCGAATTCTTGCCACCAAACACCACATCGCTTATCCAGCCGATGGATCAAGGTGTTATCCGCGCATTTAAGGCACTGTACACGCGCAATTCTCTTGGAAGCATCGTGGAAGCAATGGATGCTGATGAAAACTTCACATTGAAGGCCTACTGGCGTCAGTACACAATTGCATCTTGTCTGAAGAACATTCAGAATGCCTTAATGGATATGAAGTCACAGACAATGAATGCCTGCTGGAGGAAATTGTGGCCAGAAGTGGTGCATGATTACAGGAAATTTGCTCCCGAAGAAATTCAAGATGCTGCAGTCCAGAACTCTGTGAAGCTGGCACAGGCACTGGGGTGGAGAAGGCTTCGTTGACATGACACCAGAGGAAGTCAATGGTTTGCTTGATGAGCATGGCCTACCGCTGACAGACAGAGATCTGGAGGAGCTGACCAGGTCAGCGAGTGAAGAAGATGAGGAAGAGGAAGCTGAAGAAGCTGAGGAAGAAGAAGATGTTGGCCTAACGCTTGAGCGGCTTGCAGAACTGAACAGAGCTGCTGCAAATGTACAACGCATGGTGGAACTTTGGGATCCCAACATGACTCGCTCTATACAATTTAAGGCCTCCCTTGACAACACCTTTGCACCATACAGAGCCATGTTAGCCAAGAAAAAGAAAATGCGTCAACAACTGCCCATAACTATGTTTGTCACAAAAACCACGAGGTCTGTCACACCATCACCTGCAGCGTCCATTGTAGACATGGTGATAGAAGAAGATCCCGATTTATCCTAGTTATGCTAACCCCCCCCCAAAAATTTAAAAATGTAAATAAATATTGTTATTATTTCTATCAGGATGACTAAGTGTGTTATTCAATGTGTACAGTACAGGTACAAGTAGAGGTACAGTACAGTACATTAAGGGGATGGGAAATGGTAATTTGTGGGTTGAAAGTGTTGGGACTGAGTGGCATACAGAAGAATGAATGAATGACTGAGTGAATGAAATTCAAACACAGGTGAGGGCTGGGGTTTTTTATTCTGTCATTGTTTTAAGTGCTTTTTACGAAAGGAAGGAGAGAAGGGAAGGAAGGAGGGAGGGAGGGTAGGAGAGAAGGGAAGGAGGGAGGGAAGGAGAGAAGGGAAGGAAGGAGGGAAGGAAGGAAGGAATGAGGGAGGGAAGGAGGGAGGGAAGGAAGGAAGGAGGGATGGAAGGAGGGAGGGAGGGAAGGAAGGAGGGAAGGAAGGAGGGAGGGAAGGAGGGAGGGATGGAAGGAAGGAGGGAAGGAAGGAGGGAAGGAGGGAGGGAAGGAGGGATGGAAGGAAGGAGGGAAGGAGGGAGGGAAGGAGGGAGGGAGGGAAGGAAGGAGGGATGGAAGGAGGGAGGGAAGGAGGGAGGGATGGAAGGAGGGAGGGATGGAAGGAAGGAGGGAAGGAAGGAGGGAGGGAGGGAAGGAGGGAAGGAGGGAGGGAAGGAGGGGAGGGATGGAAGAAAGGAGGCGGGCATTGTAAAAGCCGAGAAGCCGTTGCCACAAGCGCTGCTGAAGGAGGACTCGTGCCCCAAGAAAGCCGGTGAGAGGGGCGAATCGGGCGGGCGGGGGGTAGCGGCGAGGAGCCCGGAGGTGCTGGGGGGGGGGTGGCCGGCATGAAAAACAACCATTGCCAGCCTCCGAACTGTCGTCGCTCCACCATCTGCGCATGCGCGGTCATGGGAAAAAGGGCGCGCATGCACAGATGGTGGTTTTTACTTCCGCACCGCTATATCGCGAAAAAACGATTATCGCGAGGGGGTCTTGGAACGGAACCCTCGCGATAATCGAGGGATCACTGTATTATTATTATTTATTAGATTTGTATGCCGCCCCTCTCCACAGACTCGGGGCGGCTCACAGCAACAATAGAAACAATATATTACAAATCCAATAATTAAAATATCATTAAAAAACCCTTATTAAAAAACAAAACATACACACAAACATACCATGCATAACTTGTATAGACCTGGGGGGAAAGGAATATCTCAATTCCCCCATGCCTGACGACAGAGGTGGGTTTTAAGGAGCTTGCGAAAGGCAAGGAGGGTGGGGGCAATTCTAATCTCTGGGGGGAGCTGGTTCCAGAGAGTCGGGGCTGCCACAGAGAAGGCTCTTCCCCTGGGTCCCGCCAAACGACATTGTTTAGTCGACGGGACCCGGAGAAGGCCAATCTGTGGGACCTAACCGGTCACTGGGATTCGTTCGGCAGAAGACGGTCCCGGAGGTATTCTGGCCCGATGCCATGAAGGGCAGGCACTGATAATGCAGATATTCATAAGAAGGAGTCATGCACATTTTTAAAATCCTATCTTAAATTTCCCATTATATTATATATTTATATTATATTTATTGGATTTGTATGCCGCCCCTCTCCGTAGACTTGTTCACCTTCACTGAAAGATCTCAGTTCTAGTTTTGAGAAAAGAGGAAATATCTCTTGATAGGTTTTCTTTATATCTCTCATATCTCTTAAGTTCACCTGTGTTCACTTTTTATTTTATTTTTTATTAAATTTATTGGCCACTTGTCTTATTCCAGTGTAACTTTGGATGGAGTTTTTCCTTGTTATGGTGTTGATTCAGATGATTAATTATTTTTGTATTCTTTTCTCCCCCTTTTCTAGGGCTGCAATATTTTTATGGCAATCACCAAAAGCACAAAATGTTAATTAGGTTATACTGTAAGTTTTGAGAAGCCATGGTGATCTTGCTGGTTATATTTTCTCATTTTTTCCCCTTCTGATTTTCCCAACATGGAGTTTTTCTTTTTTCAGAGTAAATATCCACAGGGCAATTTTTGTTTGTTTCAGTTTTCTGCCACAATCCTAAAAATGTTTCCTTTCTCCATAACCTAACAATATAGTTCCATCAGCATTCATATGATAGGGATATACGTACAGTGATACCTCATCTTACGAACTTAATTGGTTCCAGGATGAGGTTCGTAAGGTGAAAAGTTCGTAAGACGAAACAATGTTTCCCATAGGAATCAGTGGAAAAGCGATTAATGTGTGCAAGCCCAAAATTCACCCCTTTTGCCAGCCAAAGCGCCCGTTTTCACACTGGTGGGATTCTCCTGAGGTTCCCTTCCATGGGAAACCCCACCTCTGGATTTTGCAATGCTGCAGGGGAACTCTCAGCAGGGGAATCCCACAAGCGCGAAAAAAGACGCTTTGGCTGGCAACAGAAGTCCGGAGGTGGGGTTTTCCAGGAGGGAAGCCTCAGCAAAATCGCAGCATCGCAAACCTCTGCTGGGGCTTAAGAGCCAAAGCATGCTGCTGAGACGGCTTTAGCCCCAATCCTGCTTTAACGGGGCTAAGGCTGCTTTAACCCCAGCCCACCATCAAGCCAGAGCAGCGAAGGAAGTGAAGGAAGCTTTCCTCTTCCCCATTTGCTCTTTATATGTCCTTCAGTTTTCACAGCGGGTTTTTAAGGTGTCCTCCTGCCTATTTGCTCTCTATGTGTCATCCAACTTTCGTGGAGGGTTTCTTAGCTTTCCTCTTCCCCATTCTCCGTGAAAGCTGGAGGAGAAATAGAGAAGAAACGGTGAAGAGAAGAGCCTCCTTGAAAAGTTGAGGACACATGGAGAGCAAACATTTATAAACCCTCCGTGAAAGGTTGAGGACACATGGAGAGTAAACTGGGAAGAGGAGAGTTTAAAAACCCTCCGTGAAAGGTTGAGGACACATGGAGAGCAAACTGGGAAGAGGAGAGGTTAAAAATCCTCCGTGAAAG
Organism: Erythrolamprus reginae; assembly: GCF_031021105.1. Classification (NCBI taxonomy): domain Eukaryota; kingdom Metazoa; phylum Chordata; class Lepidosauria; order Squamata; family Dipsadidae; genus Erythrolamprus; species Erythrolamprus reginae. The sequence goes on from NC_091954.1 coordinate 32,683,440, forward strand.
GTTGAGGACACATGGAGAGCAAACTGGGAAGAGGAGAGGTTTAAAATCCTCCGTGAAAGGTTGAGGACACATGGAGAGCAAACTGGGAAGAGGAGAGGTTAAAAAACCTCCGTGAAAGGTTGAGGACACATGGAGAGCAAACTGGGAAGAGGAGAGGTTAAAAAACCTCCGTGAAAGGTTGAGGACACATGGAGAGCAAACTGGGAATAGGAGAGGTAAAAAATCCTCCGTGAAAGGTTGAGGACACATGGAGAGCAAACCGTGTTCGGCGTTCGGAGACTGCTGGGAAGCCGCGCGGCTGTTTTAAAAGGTGACAGCCGGGTTGGGGGGCTTCCCAGCAACCTCCCGAACCCCGAACCCGGAAGTTCGGCAAAAGTTCGGGGTTCGGGAGCTTGCTGGGAAGCCCCCCAGCCCGGCTGTGACCTTTTAAAACAGCCGGGCGGCTTCCCAGCCATCTCCCGAAGACGAACGCCAAACCCGGAAGTTCGGGTTTGGCGTTCGTAACACGAAAAAAGTTCGTAAGAAGAGGCAAATTTTTTCTGAACCCCGGGTTCGTATCTCGAGTTGTTCATAAGACGAGGGGTTCGTATCTTGAGGTACCATTGTACCTCTGTGTTACTGAGCTATATTTACTATTTTCCTAAATGAAGAGTTCTTGCAGCCTTTTTGCCATCTTCAATTGTTGCTTTCTTTCAATTGGCATAAATAATTTGGGTGCCATCAAAATTTTACCTTTTTCATCCATTCATTAAAGGAATCTGTGGGATTTCTTTTCAGAATTCAAAGAGAATTGTGACTGGATAACACTTTTTCTCCTTTTCTCCTTTTCAGATGAGTGATGTGGCAGCAGGAGGAGCTACTGTATTCCCAGAAGTTGGAGCCAGTGTTTGGCCAAAAAAGGTAAGCTGAAGATGTGCATGTCAGGTGACCATCTCTGACCATTTTCTCCATGTACCTCATAAAAGTTCTAGTGTCTTTTCATTTTTGCTTGCAGAAAAATAAGAGTAGGGCTTTGGAAGTAACACTTTTAGAGGAAAATAGGACATTCTGCTAGGCATTTGGAGAATATTTACTTTCTATATTCCCTCTTTACAGAGGTGGGCTGCTAAGGTGGAACGGTGATGTGTGCTTGCCCCCGTGGCTCTGAGTGCAGCTGTGCAGGTAGCAGAATCACACACAGATATGCAGGTGTGCCCGTGTTTCAGTGTGGTTTTTTCCTTCCGCACCGAAACACGGGCGCACCTGCATCTCTGTGTGCGATTCTGCTACCTGCACAGCTGCAGTAGCGTAATTGTGCTGGACTCCGCTAGCACTCAGAGTCACGGGGCGAGCCCACATCACTCTTCCACTTTAGGAGCCCACCCCTGCCTCTTTAGTATTACATTTTTCAAAAGTTAACCCCCAAATTTGTTGCTGTTACTTTGTGTTTTACCAGGGGACAGCAGTATTTTGGTACAATCTTTTCCCAAGCGGTGAAGGAGACTACAGCACCCGGCATGCTGCATGTCCGGTATTAGTTGGTAACAAATGGGGTATGTATAAAATTTGAAAGATAAGATTTTAATAGTCTTCTTTTAAATCCTGTATGGATTTAAATGTATGAATACAATTGAATGAGTCCAGAGGTATTTCACAAGAAGAGTACGCCACTCCTCTGCTCACAACAGAATACCTTATGCCACCAGGCTTGAAATTTTGGGCTTGAACAACCTACAACCATGCCACCTATGGTTTGACCTAAGCATAGTACACAAAATTATGTGCTGCAATGTCCTAGTTGTCCATTATAACTTCAACATCAACCACAATAATTCACAAGCACATAATAGATACAAACTCAAGGTAATGCTGCCCTTAATCCCTCAAGAAGGGCGGCATAGGAATCTAATAAATAAATAAATCGCTCCAAACTCGATTGCAGAAAATACAACTTCAGAAATAGAGTGGTCAGTACCTGGAATGCTCTACCTGACTCCATTGTAACTTCATCAAACCCCCATACCTTCAACCTTACACTGTCTGTAGTGGACCTCACCATATTCCTAAGAGATCTGCATAGGCACACCAGCATGCCTACCATTGCTGTCCTACTGTCCACATTTATTTGTACCCACTTCATGTTTTTCCTATACCTGTTATCTCGTACATGTTTGACCAACTAGATAAATAAATGAAATAAACATTCTTGAAATGTCACAAGTGGGAGGACTTATTAAACTTTTGGTAGGAAGAATATGGAAACACACTTGCATTTTTTTGGTTTTTATTTTTACTTTCTCTCACTGCAAATAGTGAAGAGAAGTTGTTTAATCCACACCTTACGACACAGGTTATGTAGAAATGGATTGGGAAATGACTTAAAGACCCTCTTAGCCCTAGCAGTGATCTATGTGAAGCTTGGGAATCCCTTGTCCAAAACCAGAACCTGTTTCTAACTTTAAAAATGGTTTGACAGTTCAGTATTGTGATGCAGTGTGCATCTGTAACTACAGTGAGAAGAATTTTGGCATCATAGAGCTTTCCAAGAGGAAGGCCTTAATTAAGAGATAGTGCAGACCTGAGTTGATGGGAGAGTGAGGAAGAGGTTCAGAATAGCCAGAGCCTAAAACCCTGATGGCAAACCTATCCCACACGTGCTGGAAGTGGCATGCAGAGCCATCTCTCCAAGCAACACGAGCTGTTGCTTGTTGCTCTTCTGGGTTTCAGCACGCTGGGCAGGTAGTCTTCACGCATGCGGGAATGCTGGAAGCCGGAAGATCAGCTGCCCACTCCGCATATGTGCATACAGAAAATGATCTTCAGGTTTTTAGCACACACATGTGCACTGCCCATCTGGTCTTCCAGTTTCTGGCCTGCATATAGGTGCGAAGACCAGCTGGACGGTGTGCATGCCTGCACCGGAAACAGGAAGAACATCTTCATGGCATGCATACCAGCCAGCTGGTCTTCGAGTACGCAAGCATGCCAGAAACCGGAACACCAGGTGGTCAGTGTATATTTGTTTGCCAGAAACTAGGAGATCATCTTCACGGCGTATGCATGGGACATGCACAGCGGCTGCTCTTCTAGTTTCTGGCGCATCTGCACATGCGCACTCCCGTTTTGGCACTCAGTGCCGAAAAGGTTCACCAACACCGTTCTAGAATCTCTTAGGACAGTAAAAGGATAGCGCTTTTGTTTGGCAAGATTCTGTCTATTAGTGGTAAGCAAATAAAGGGTTGGATTTGACTGAATTTTCCTCTTCCTAGTAATAAGTACAGGTAATTCTTGACTTACAACTATTCATTTACTGAATGTTTGAAATTACACTGGCATTGAATAAAAGCGACTTATGACATGACCGTTTTCCACATTTACAACTGTTGCAGCATCCTTATGGTCATACGTGGCAACTGATTCATATTTATGATAGTTGAGGTATCCCAGGGTCATGTGCACCATCTTTTACAACCTTCTGACAAACAGAGTCAATGGGGGAAGCCAGATTCACTTTAAACCATATTCCTGAATTAACAGATGCAACAATTCACTTAACTGCTGTGGCAAGAAAGGTCATAAAATGGGGGGAAACTTAATGACTATCTTGGTTAGGAATAGAAATTTTGTGCTCAGTTGTGGTGATAAGTAGTGTTGGGTGAACCCATCGAAATTCGGGTTCGATGGGTTCGGCCGAACTTGGCGGCGGAGTTAGGGTACGTTTGCCGAACCCGAACCTGAACCTGAACCTGAACACGATTTGCCTGGTGCAAAGTATTTCAGCTTTTTTCAAGGGGATCCCCCTGGGAAGGAACTTGCATTTAGACTCTCAGAAACCATCTGTGCCAAAAATAATTTTATTTATTTATTGATGGGCAGCTGCAGTTATACAATTGTCAGAATTTGAACCCAAACTACACACAAATATTTGCATAAAAATAAACCTGAATATATACATACATACATGAATTTTACAGCTTCTGACAAATTCAATCATAGCGCCCGCCCATTGCCATGGCCTGGTGCAAAGTATTTCAGCTTTTTTCAAAGGAAGGAACATGCATTTAGGCTCTCAGAAACCATCTGTGCCAAAAATAATTTTATTGATGGGCAGCTGCAGTTATACCATTGTCAGAATTTGAACCCAAACTACACACAAATATTTGCATAAAAATAAACCTAAATATATACATGCATGAATTTTACAGCTGTCGGGGGGGGGGGGGAGGTGATGTAGGTGGAAGTGGCGGCGGCGGCGGAGGAGGAGGTGGTGGTAGCAAACACTCTTAACCACTTACTCGAGTAGTGGCACAGCCAAGTCCCGTGGGATCCACGCCTGGTTCATTTTAAGGAATGTAAGTACTGTATGTCCACGTTGTCTATGGATAGGTGGATCCTTTTGTCAGTGATGACCCCTCCTGCAGTGCTGAACACATGCTCGGACAGGACACTTGCCGCAGGACAGGACAGAACCTCCAGGACATAGAAGGAAAGCTCTGGCCACATTTCCAATTTACCTACCCCAAAATTGAAGGGAATGGAGGCATCACTAAGTACCATGAGTCGTCCACCATTCTGCCTTCTGGTATTATGGGCCATCACATACGATGGTGAGTGTTGTACATACTCTTGATCAGTTGGAGGATGAGGAAGATATTGAGGACTTCCGGGGCGGGGCTTGGTCGGTGCGGAGCTGGAGGGTGAGCCACTGCTCTCCCAGCACGACTTTTTCTGTCTTTTTGTGTAAAATCAGATGCCCATCCTGGAGAGAAGGGTATCGTAAGGGGTGGTTATGCTTTGCCCGATGTGAGGGCTGCAAACCCACATCGGAAAAAGCTTTTAAACCGCCAAGACCAGACAGAAAAGAAGCCAGCGTTTGCTGGCCCGAAGACATGGCCGCCCCGTAAACAGCGAGGAGGGAAGTGGAAAGAGATCGGTGAGCATCGGTATCTACACCAGAATATTTTCTTTTACTTCGGAGGCTTCTTGTACATTTTGAATAATAGTAAGATCTTGAAAGAGAGAGAAGCTCAAAATTTAATAAAGCGGCGTTTAAGAGGTTCGAGCGACAGGAATGATGGGAGGATTAAGATCGGGCGTGTGGTGACAAGAGATCGGGCATATGGTGACAGGAGATCGAGATTGAGATTGAGGTCGGAGATCGGAGAAACGGAGACCAACGTGAAAGTGTGAGATCGAAGGAAGGCGTATCAGTAAAAGATACATATCAAATGAATGCAGTTAAAGATATAATTTATTGTGCAGTGGTGGAGAAGTAAATAATAACTATAAAGTCATTGGTAAAAGGAAACGAATCTGCGAGACTTAAAATTTCTTCGGGTGGTTTTTTAAAGCGGGTGTTACGTGTGGATGTTACGTGTGGATGACTAAGCCCTTTCTTCCTGGAAACGCGGAGAGAGCGACGGCAGGAACGGTTGCTACAAAACGATGCTAGCTAAACCTACGCTATTCTCCTCTGTTTGGATTTGCCTTTCGTTTACCAGCTTGCCTGATCCCCTCCAAAGGATATAAGAAGAAAATATATGGTGCTGCAGAGACAAAATCATTGACTCGTTCCAGGCTTTTCAGAGATTAATACAGTAAACTTTCCCATAGGAACATACATTGGTACCTCGAACTTTAAATTTTGAATAAATAGCGTGGAATCATCGGATCTACTTCGAACTAATTTGAACTGAGATACTAATTGGAGACAAGAAATAACAACTGGAAATTTCAACATTTTGACTGTGTTTGGGAAACAATATAGAAGATTGGATTGGAATATAAGTACTAGGGATTGGACTGGGACATAAATAGAGGAACTTAAAAGTTATTATTATTGATATTATTATTACTTAATGAATTAATCAGGACCAATATATAATTAATTAATTAATTGATGTGATATTTACTTGATTTATATTTGATTCATATTATCTAGATATTTACCTTTGGGAAAATAGATTGTATGTAATATTGTTCAAAATAAGAGACTAAGGATTTATTTATTTATCTAAATAATTAATTAAATATTATATATTAATTAAGTATTAAATTTAACCTAGATTAAGTTAGATTAAGTATTGAGAGAAATATAAGTATTGAAACTGATATTGGTTTGAAACATTTTCTGTTGCCCGGTTTTCTATTTTCTCTGCTTCACGTGTTTTCTCTCTCTTTCTCTCTTTTCTTCCTTCTTTCTTTTTAACGTTTATTATCCATTAAGTATACTTTAAATATATAGACATTATCCCCCCCCCCTTTTTTTGACATTGTGTTGGATATATATATCATTAACTAACAAACTATTTGAATAAGTTGTATAGATATTGAATCAATTGTTGGACATTTATATAAATTTGAACTTGGTATTTCATCAACATACATAGTTATAGGTGAATTAGGATTAGTAGACAATAGTTAAAAGATTAAATTATTAAATTACTAATGGCTACCTATCAAACTATTACCAAATCAATGAAGAGAGGTAATTTAACTCTACTATCCCCGGCAGTGCAAAAATCTTCCTCAGCCTCTGATATCACCGCAACAGAGAATAAAGATCAGGCCCCCTCACTACAAAGTTTGCAAAATTCTTTAGATAAAATACAAGAATATATGATAAAACAGCAAGAAGCTTCAAGTCAAACCCAAGAAACCATATTAAAAAACCATTTGGAGACACAAAAAAGATTTGAAGAAGTAAATGAGAACTTTGCTAAAATCAATACCATAATAGAGGGTGTTAAAAAAACAATAGTTAAGCAGGAAATTAAAATACAACAGGTTGAAGAGACGACGGAGGCAAATAAGCTAAGATTAACTAAAAATGAGGAAGAACTTAAAAGGGTAAATAAAGATCTGGAAGCAGCCATTGCCCAGTTAGAGTTTGAAAAGGCTTCCTTCTACCTTAGATTACAAAATATTCCGGAAGAAAAAGGGGAAAATCTGTTTGCAACAGCAGTAGAGATCTTTGCAGAGGAATTAAAAATAGATGAAAACGAATTAATTAATCATGTAGATGAGGTATACCGGGTGCAAACCAACTACGCATGACGGCACCAGCTCCCCAGAGAGGTTCACATTAGATTTACCAAAAAAACCCTGAGGGACGAGATATATAGAAATACTAGAGGAGTATTATCCTATAAAGGAAAGGACATTATTGTATTGAAACAGATACCCAAACGAATCAGGGGAAAAAGGAGGGACTTCCACTATTTTACAAATAAATTAATAAAGAATGAAATACAGTTTAGGTGGTTAGTCCCAGAAGGAGTAATGATAACTTGGAAGGGGAAGAAGATAAACATAGAAACTTTGGATCAAGCAGATAAATTTATCTCAGAACACTTGAAAAAAGAAGGGGAAAGCAGTACTGAATTAGAAACAACAAGCCAGGAGGAGGGAGAGATAGAGGAAGAGAGGACAGAAAAACTCAGAAAAGGGAAAGAGGAAAGGACAGAAAATCACAGAGAATTAAGAAGTAGTAAAAGAGCGAAGTAGTTAATATAGAATGGACAAAGAAATTAAATTATTTTCAGTGAACATCAATGGGTTGAATTCTCAAAAAAGAGGACAAGTATATGCAAAATTAATAAAGCAAAATTTAGATGTTGTGTGCCTTTCAGAAGTCCATATTAAAAAAAGGATAAAAAAGTATTGGAAAACCCAAAATTGGGGAAATTATTTACATCCCTCGCTAAGGAAAAAAAAAAGAGGAATTGCGGTATATGTTAAAAGCTGGTTAAATCCCAAAGAAATTGATAGCGATGAAGAGGGTAGAATACTCACTATAGAAATCGAAATCAAACAAAAAAAACCCCCAAATCTAATTGTGATATATGCTCCTAACAAAGATCAAAAAACCTTTTACAAAAAGTTGTATCAAAAAATAATAAAAATTGAAAAAGGAAATATCTGTGTGGTCGGAGACTTTAATATAATAATAGATCATGATAAAGATTATAGGGGTAAAGAAAAGAATAAGATGAAAAAAGTATTACCAGATGAATTTAAGGATATTATAGAAGAATTCAAACTAAAAGATGTATGGAGGGAAAGACATAGAGATGAATATAAATATACTTATTATTCAAACCCCCACAATTCATGGTCCAGATTGGATATGATATGGGTAAATATAGAGCTACAAAAAGAGATAACATCAGCAGAAATAGAACCTAATTTTTGGGCAGACCACAACCCAGTAAGTATTATAATCAAAGGGAACCAAATTAAGAAGAATAGATGGACAATGAACACAAAAATTATACAAGAAAATAAATATAAAGAATACATAAATAAAGAATTAGACATATTTCTAGAAAAAAATTGGAACAATGGTACAACCACACAAAATATATGGGATACAGCAATAGCATATACAAGCAATAGCATATACAAGCAAAAAAACCCCAAAAACAAAAACAAAGTGATGAGAGAAAACCAAAAAGAACTAGAACAAATAGAAGTTGAGTGGATAAAAGACCCAAAAAAGTGGAATTAAAAGAAAAAAGAGAACTAATTAAACATAAGATAAATTTGACGGTACAGGAGGAAATAGCCCCAAAAATAAGATCTGTAAAACAGAACTATTTCGAACAGGCGAACAAGCCGGGAAGGTGGCTAGCTTATAAAATTAAAAAACAAACCGAGAAGAAATATATCCAACAATTAGAAGATGAAAGAGAAAAAAAACAAATTGACATAGAAGAGAAAAAAAAGATAATTCAAAATTACTTTCAACAGCTATATAGGAAAGATGACATTAAAAAAGAAGATATAGATTTGTATTTAAACGAGACCGAGATACCACAAATATCTGAGAGTAACATAGGATGGACAAAGATATAACGATGATAGAACTAGAATTAGCAATCAAAAAACAAAATAATAATAAAACACCGGGGTTAGATGGAATACCAGCCGAATTCTATAAACAAATGTCCGACCCAGCTAAAAAACTAATGTTGCAAATGCTAAATGAGGTACTAAATAAAGGAGAAATGCCCGAATCATGGAAAGAGGGATTAATAACATTAATATCAAAAGACCCAAAACAAAGACACTCAATAAAACAATATAGACCTATAGCACTGCTGAATTCCGATTATAAAATTTTTACAACAATATTAGTGGAAGGATTCAAAATGATAATTAACGAAATAATACATTCGGATCAAAATGGTTTCCTGCCAAATAGAAATATTAAAAATAATTTGAGAAATATAATAAATATTCTAGAATATTACGAGGCAAACCCAGGGAAAAATTTGGCCTTAATATTTTTAGATGCGGAGAAAGCGTTTGATAATTTAAAGTGGAACTTTTTTATTAACCAATTGATTAAGATGAAATTTAAAGAAAAATTTGTAAGAGCTATTAGGACAATATATTCTAAACAATCAGCAAGAGTTATAATAAATGGACAATTAACAGAGAATATAAAAATTGAAAAAGGAGTAAGACAGAGGTGCCCACTTTCCCCATTAATATTCATTTTGGCTATGGAAATTTTACTAAGACAGATACGAGCAAATAAAAACATCAAAGTGCTGAATTTAAAGGGGCAGGAATATAAGATCCAAGCATTTGCCGACGACTTAGTATTTAATATAGAAGACCCCATCGAATCAGGTGAAAATTTACTAAAAGAGATTACTAAAAATCAATAAACAAAAAACTAAAATATTGACAAAAAACTTAACAAATATAGAGAAGAAAACATTAGAAGATAAATTAGAATTACAAATCGTAAAAAGAGTTAAATATCTGGGAATAAAACTATCATCAAAGGCAACTACAATAAAAGACAATTATACAGTCCTAATAAAAGAAATACAAACGATATTGGAAAAATGGAATAAATTACCTATTTCACTTATTGGTAGGATATCAACAATTAAAATGTCCATCTTACCTAGAACACTGTACTTATTCAGAACAATTCCAATTATGTTAAAAAAAACCTTTTTCCAAAAATTGAAGAGAATAATAACAAAATTTGTCTGGGCCGGGAAAAAACCTAGGATTAAAATTCAATACATGCAAGACAGGGAGGTTTTGGGTTACCTGACTTCGAAATATATTATAATGCATCGATTATAGATTGGCTGAGGGAATGGTTCAAATTAGAAAACAAAAGATTATTGATATTAGAAGGGCATGACTTGAGGATCGGGTGGCATGCCTTCCTTTGGGATAACAAAGAAAAAATACACAGTTACTTTAGGCAACATATAATCAAGAACTCACTATATACAGTCTGGACCAAAATTAAAAAAATGTACTATCCTCAAATCCCGAAATGGTACTCCAGCATGGAGGCGATAATATATCCTAACTCGAGAGAGTTAAATAAAATGCTTAATTACTACCAAATATTGGAAAGAAATGGGGAATTAAAAACAAGAGAACAATTAGAAGAAACTGGAATAAAAATGGATTGGTGGACGTATAATTTAATAAAATCAAAATACCAAGAAGGGAAAAGAAATGAGATACAAATAAAGGAAACAGAATTGGATAAAATAATTTTAAGTCAAGATAAGAAAATGATTTCAAAAATTTATAAATACATGTTAAATTATAAAATGGAGGATTATATTGTTAAAAATAATATATACAGCTGGGGTAGAAACTTTGGGTATAGTATAAGTTTGGATAAATGGGAAACAATTTGGACCAAAAACTACAAGCTGACGAGATCAACAGCTTTTAGAGAAAACCTATACAAAATGTACTACCGATGGCACCTTCCCCCGGCAAGACTATCAAAAATGTATAAAGGAATAAACCCACAATGTTGGAGATGTAAAGAAAAGGGACCTATTACCACATTTGGTGGACTTGCCCAATAATTAAAATTTTTTGGATCAAAATACAAAAATGGATAAAAGAAATATTACAAATTAAGATAAATAGAAGACCCAAAGCGTTCCTCCTTGGGATTATAGACCAAAAAAATAGACAAAAATAAATATTATTTATTAATACATATATTGACTGCAACTAGGATGGCAATTGCCCAACAATGGAAACAACCCAAACCCCCCGATGATGATTTGATATTAAAAAAAATCTTAGACTGTGCAGAATCAGATGCATTAACACTCAAATTAAAAAATAAAGAAGAATCCGACCATTATAAAACTTGGAAATACTTCTATGATTGGTTTAAGAGAAGAAATAGAAACTTAAATTGAAATACAACAACAATAATACTTTATATCCTTTTTATTTGATATGACAAATCACAAAAGATCTATTTACAGTAACTTTTCAGGGAAAATTTGTATGAATCTAAATAAATTAAATATGAATGAATGAAGGTGGTTAAGAAAATAAAAATAATTTAAAAAAATATGGACAACCAAAAGGAGAAGATGGTAGATACCGATGATATGATATACTTCACCAGAAGATAATTTAAAATCATATGATGATTTATAACTTACCCCCTCAAGGGAATTTAAGTATAAATATTACATATTATGTTATATGTTTATTGTCACTGTTATTATTGTTTAGTGTATTCAAATAAGTAATTAACTATATTACTAGAATTATTCTATTTTTTGTTTGTTTGTCTGTTTGTTAGTATGTGTTAGTTTGGCATTGTTTCAACTCATGATTTGACCATTTATTTTATTTTTGTAAATGTGTATATATGTAATAAAAGTTTTCTAAAAAGAAGATATTGAGGACTCGGATTCAGATAGTGTTTATGAAGTAGTGGGGGGCCCGGGGTTACAGGTAGTAGAACAGGTGGGAGGCCAGCCACAGGATGGGGCTATGAGTTCAGGATCTAGCGAGGGAGAATCAGACGTGCGCTGGGTTAACCCTAAATTCATAAGGATTCAGAAACGTAGAGAGCAAAGGTCTGGAAGAAGATATTAAGGAGAGGAATGGGTTAAATATTGTAGTGAGGTATTTGGCACGTCAGGGGGCTAGTGGAGAAGAAGGGTGGAGTTTCAACATTGCTGAACAGAAACATGGAGGGGGTTTTCGCCACGCTAAAGTAAGTCAAAGTATTTTGTATTGTATTTAGTCAGTGCTGCTGTTTTTTATAGCTATGTAGTTAGGAAATAAATCTTGTCTAAGTGAAGCAGGAAAAGGAATGTGAGGAATGCGGCTAGAAGAGATATAACGGACCGATTGATGTCTGGAATGTGTTGAAGTACAAGAGAGCAGAGAAATAAACGGAATTGCTTTATTCATGAAATGATGCATTTAACGAGAGTTATTTGTAATTACTAAACTTCTACCAGAAACCAGAACAGTGGGGGATGTGTGGGACGATGAAATAGGTTTTCCCACATTGTGGCCATGTTCACCCTCCCCTGTGAGGTGCTGCCAGTGCCCCTGCTGTGTTGGCGACTGCGTCCTCTTCCTACTCCGTGTGCCACCACTGAGCCCTCCAATTCCTGTGGGAACTCTGCCACTAGTGTGTCCACCAGTGCGTGCTTGTACTCTCTCATTTTGCGCTCCCACTCGAGTGCTGGGATCAAGGAGGTGATGTTGTCCTTATAACGGGGATCCAGCAGGGTGGCCACCCAGTAACTGGCAGAGGTGACAATGCGGGCTACCCTGGGGTCATTGCGCAGGCACTGGAGCATGTAGTGGCTCATGTGAGTCAGGCTGCCCTGAGTCAAGGAGTGGTTGTCAGTAACAGGTCTCTCCTCCTCCTCTTCCTCCTGCTCCTCCATCCACCCACGCTCCACTGATGTGGAGGACCGCCCTGCTGCAAGTCTTCCTCCTCCTCCTCCTCCTCCCCCAAAACTCTATGCTGGCTGGACAGCGGAGTACCTGGTTGCTGTCGGCCCAGCCACCCACCCTGCGAGCCACATATGCACTTCCCTGCTACCTGGGAAAATGGGCCTTCCTCCTCCTCTGCTTCCTGCTGTGCCACATCCTCCGTCATGGCCTGAAGGGTTCTCCACTGCACTGCTATGGAGAGTCCAACATGGGTAGCCTTATTGGAAGGGACTGAGTTAAAAATTTGCATAAATAACAGGTCCCGCCCCCATGCTGCCCTTAATGGGTCAGTCTTAAAAACTCAGTCACAGTGAAGGGACATACGAGTTTTCTCTCCTAGGACTTCTTCAGTCTGAATTAAAATTACCCTTTCTTTGTTAGAGCATTAATAATATTAATAATACCTCTTTCTCTTTTCATTACAGGTGCAACGAAACAACTTACCATCGTTGGAATCAGGCCCCTGCTCCGAGGAGTATTGCCTGCAACTTTATTCTTGGTCGGAGCTTCTTCCCTGCGTGGGTACTGCTCCAAGGACTGGGAGTCGTGAAGGGGGGTCCCCGGCCTGCGTGGCCATACCCCCAGACCCTGCGACCAATGCGGTGATCGGTTTATACCGGACGGCTCTCAGGACGAAGCTCTGCTCTGGGCAATTGAAGAAGCCGGGATTCAAAACTCCCGCCCAAACTGCGATCAGTGATGCAGGGGAGACTTGAAAATGCTGCGGCCTGAGAGGCTTTTGTTTTCTGACCTCCGCAATCCAGGAAGGCAAGGGAAAATTAACAGGCCTGAGCAAAGCATTGCCAACACAGGGAAGAGATCCCTAATGGCAGACTCGGCTTGCCAACGCAGAAAAGCTTAGTCAGAGAGCAGCCATTTTGGGGGCGTGCCCCATCATTGCAACACCTGCCCGCCATTTTATTGGGTGTGATTGATAGCTGTCTGCCCCAGTCAGAGAACAGGATATCCTGTAAGTTACAGGAAATGGTAATCCTTGACTAACGGTCGCTGTTTTGTTGGGCCTTATTCTCGGAGGAACACAGCTATCGAACAGCTCATTATACTAGCCTTGCCTCGCTCTTTGATTAATGGCGGATTTATCCCATTCGGTGATGGCAGACCCACCCTCGTCTGGGACTCATAATTCTAAGGCCAAGGAGAAAACACACTCCTCAAAGCCAAAATCTAAAACCTCCCAGGTATCTGCTTCTTTGAAAGAGGTAGAAAAACGCATTAAAGCCTTAGAGGGACAACTTGAAACAGCCCAGAGACAGACACCAGTTATACCAAGCCTGACAAACATTACAACAGGTCAGAATCTGGGTTCCACGGCCACCTCTACCCCTCCCAGGCTCCCAGAGGGAATGGGATCAGCTACAGACAGAGACTGGTCTCCAGATAGATCAGTGGCCCCAGTCCTGTCAGCAGAGGCCTCATTTAGGCCTGAAGTAGATGTGTCACTTTTTCTTCAAGTATTTTTTTTGTTTGTTGTAGTAAAATTTAATAAAAATATATTGAAAAAAAAAGTAGATGTGTCACCCACCTCAGCGTGGCATTACCCCACCCAGCCAATGCCACCTTTGGCTACATTCACACCAATGGCAGCAGGACTAAGATCCTCACCAGACACATGGCACCGCATGTCCCCGGCCATTCAGGACATGATTACTTTGGCCTATTCGCATGGCATTGCTGCAGGGGTTCAGCAGTATGCAGCATCTGCTGCCCCTCTTCCTCCTCCTCCTCCTCCTCTGCCTCAACCTTCACCCTCCACACATAGGAATATATGGGCAGCTCCAGCACCCCCATCTCCTGGGCATGATTCCTTTCATGAGGGTTCAGGAATGAGAGAGCCGGGTTCAGAGCCGGACGATGCTTTATCAGAGAACACTTCCTGAACCACCAGCCTTTACAGGCCTCTTCAGGCCTTCCCTGTTTTGCATTCTTCTTAATAAGGCAAAACAGGTAGTTGCTTCAGACATGGCAGACAAACCGACAAATCCGGTAACGGGTGCTCAACCCACCTCAAGGATCTTCTCCGAGCCCCAAAAAGACTCCGACTTTATACCCTCCCCATAGTTGTTCCTCGATAATGTCAAGAAACCATGAGAACGCCCAGCGGGAGCTCTAGGACCAACAGCTTCGGAACGCAAGTTCTACACGTTTGATCCAGAGATGGAAAATCTGCTGCAATTCTCTACCATTGATGCGCCAGTCGCAAGCCTGGTATCCAATGCGCTGGTTCCCTTGGAAATGGCAGAGGGCTTGAAACCAGATGACCCCAGAGCAGAGGGATTAATCAAAAAATCCTGCCATATGGCGGCATGGGCCCCAAAAGTGGCTTCAGCCGCAGCATTTTTCAACAGAGCATCAATCCTCTGGCTTCAAGACATGCTCACAAAATTGGGACCAGAGGATGGCCGCTTGAGGCAAGATATTAGCAAACTCTTAGCGGCAGCTGAATTCTTGGTGGACGCCACACTATCGGCAGCCAGATTTTCTTCGTGCGCATTGGCTACAAACCTGTCCTCCCACCGTCTCCTTTGGCTACGCACTTGGCAGGTGGATGCTAAGTCGAAATGGCGCCTAGCCTCAGCCCCCTTCGAAGGGTCTGAGTTATTCGGCAAGTCTTTGGATAAGTTCCTCATTGAGGACAAAGACAAAAAGATTTTACCTAGAACATATAGGCGGCAAGACAGGCGCACGACCCCATATTTCAGACGACAGCCCTTTCGGGCGGAAACCTCCGTGACTGCATCCCCAGCCGGCAGGTCATATACTCAGGGGTCCTATCACCAGTCCTCCTACAGTTCGGAGAGGAATAACTTTGGCGACAGGAATCGACAATTTAACCAGTCCAGAAAGCCCTTCAGAGGGAACACCAGGGGAGGATACTGCAAAAGATAATGACTCCAAAGACCCCTTCCCCATCGGAGGCAGGCTACAGCCTCTTGGGAAGCTATCTCTGCAGACACTTGGGCTCTGGAAACCTTATCCTAGGGCCTCAGAATAGATTTTATCCAGTTACCTCCGGACAGATTCCTGCAGTGCCCAGTGACCTTCAATCCACACAAACAAGAACTTTTGCATCAGGAGATTTACCATCTACTGGAAATTGGCGCAATCGAGAAGGTCCGTACTCAACAAGAGGGCCAAGGGTGTCGCGGAAAATTAAAGTCTGTTAGGACCTTAACTCCGGAGGTTGATGGATAGAAGCCCCAATCATTTTTTAAACAAGATATTTATTTAAAAACAGAGATAAAACAAATAAAAGACTGTCTGGAGGGGTAGGAGAACATATGCTTATTACATCATGGAGATTCATGGAGGTAGAAGAAGGAAGAAGAAGGAGGAAAAGGAAGTGACGCAAGAGGAGGATCCAATAAAACACACTAGTTAACTGTTTCATTACTGAATGTCTCTGGAGGGCTGTCAATATACAGCGTGACACCCCTTCTTTGACAGTCTTCAGTGGCATTGTTCACATGAGGCACATTCTTTTGCAGAGGTATTCGTGTTGGTCAGCTGGTAGTGATTTGTTCAGCACGTCAGCAATTTATTCAGTTGTAGGCACATAATGTAGTTTCACGAATCCTTGTTTCACATATTCTCTGGCATTCTTATATCTTATGTCGATGTGCCATGAACACGCTCCCACATATTCAATTTCAGATATGAAGGTAACTGAGAGATTGTCCTCCATTATGACAATTGGTTTCATAGGATCACTCCAAATACTATCAACAAGAGCAGGAACACAGGTTAGAGCATTGCAACAGTCAGAAACGCAGGTATATTCTGACTCAGTAGAAGAACAAGAGATAAAGTTCCGCTTTCTAACTTTCCAATAAATTGGACAGCCATTTAAAAACATTATGTAACCTGAAGTACTTTTTCGTGTTTCTTTGTCAACTGCCCAATCAGAGTCTGCGTAGCAAACTAACTCAGGAAACTTGTTGTGTTCTAGTTCTAAGAACAGTTTCATGTCTTTTGTGTGCTTCATGTATCTCAGCAATCTCTTTATGCATGTCCAATGAAATTTAGTTGCTTTGCCAACGTACCGTGACAAAAGATTAACACTAAGTGAAATGTCGGGTCTTGTCCAACTGTTAATGTATAACAGTGACCCAATGACTGAACGATAAAGTGTTTGATCTTCAAAATCAGGACTAATCTGTTGTGTCAAATTGTAAAAATCTGCATTGGAGAGTGACATGGGTGTGCGTCAATCATGTTGCAATTTTGCAAGAGTTGATCAATTTTGTTTTCTTGTGAGAGGCTAAACCCCTTCTGAGTTTTTTCAATCCGAACACCTAGGTAATCATGAATGTGTCCTAAGCTTTTCAATGTAAAGTGTCTCTCTAAACCTTTTGCAAAAACTTCACTCGTGTTTGTTTGGACCAATGTACACTACGTCATCAACGTACACTAGTATGATTTCATAAATATTACCTTGCCCTTTTGTAAACACGCATTCATCAGAATCGGACTTAATAAAGCCCATTGAATTTAGCTTGTCAATAAGACATCTATGCCACATTAGAGCTGATTGTTTCAAACCATAAAGACTTCTGCAGGAACCAGACATCTCCTTCTCGATCCTGGAAACCCGGTGCACCTTTGACGTAGATCTCTTCATTTAAATCAGCGTTCAGATAAGCAGTCTTAACATCAAATTGGGATACTTCTAAATTCAAAGCAATAGCTGTGGTTAAAGCAATTTTAACTTTCATTTTTAACTAGGTGAAAATGCATCTGTGTAATTTTCAGGATAAACTTGGGAGTAACCTTGTGCTACTAATCTCGCTTTGTATATTTTCTCACCATTTGGTTTTTGTTTAATTCTGTAGACCCATCGTGTACCAATAATATTCTTGTTCGTTGGAGGCTCAACATGTGTAAACACCTTAAGTTTCTTTAAACAGTCCAGTTCAATTTCCATTGCCTCATACCATTTTTCTTGCTCAGACTCAGGTAAATGTCTTATTTGAGAAAAAATTTCAGGAGGAATTGTAACTGTTGCAAAGAAGAGGAAAACATTTTTGTGATACTTGCTGTTGATATCTGTTTGGAGGAACTCCTTATGTGGTTCTCTTGGAACGTCTTAGAACTGTAGTCCAACCTTCATCTTGGTCATCTCTGTCTCCAACTCCATCGCTAGGAACATCATCTGCGACTCGTGAAGACTATATTATCTTTTGGAGAAACAACATCTGGAGCAACTGCCTGAGAATTTGGGTCATCAGGTTGCGCTGTACCCTTGATATCATCTCTGGGAAAGTAAACTTTCAAAACCTATAAATCTCAGTCTTTCTGCTACTGGACCTCCTTTCTTTCTCTGGACCACTGGAATGTTGACCATGGCATATGAGCCAAAAATGTGGAGGTTTCGGATATCAGGCTTGTATCTGTGCATCATGTAAAAAGGAGTTTGATTTATAACACTGCTCCAAATATGATTAACAATGTAATTGGCATACCTTAGTGCTTCACCCCAATAGAAATTGTTGAGATTAGCATCTTCTAAAAGACAACGAAACATAGTCTGTAAAACACCTTGTCGTCTTTCTACAACTCCGTTGTGAGCTGGTGTGTAGGGAGCTGAAGTTAGGTGGTGGATTCCATTTCGTCTCATCCAACTTTGGAACTGCTGGGACATGAATTCTCCACCACGATCACTTTGTATTCTTCTGATGCGGACACCATGTTGATTGTAGACGTATGCTGCAAAGTCTTTAAAGATCTGAAAGGTCTCTGAATTTTGTTTCATTAGGTATACAAAACCGTACATAAAAAGTACTTACAATTACCTTTAGTAGGCTGAAATGGGGCGACAATGTCGGTATGGAGCAAATAAAAAATGCGTGTAAACAAGCGTGTGGCATGTTTAGCAGTAGGTGCTGATTTGGATTTGGATTTGTTACAGACAGAACAATCTAAATAAATTTTGCAATTACTATTACTATCAAACCCATTAATAAAATTTGCCATCTTGGATAAAACTCCATAGGAGGCGTGGCCCAAATGATGTGCCAATGGTGGACACACTTAGAATGAAAAAGTTTGTTTGTTAGTACAGGTTTAACATTTGTGACATTATGCGGAACCTCAGATTTGTTTTGAATTTGTTTTGAATTTCATTGGCTTTAGGAGCCTTTGTTTTTGGAGTAGCAACAGGTTTTCTCTCTGGGCCTGTGCTTTCATTCTTTGGAACTTCTATACTTACTTCAACTTGCACCTGGGGTTTTGGCGTTAAGTAGTAAACACCCCCAATTGGAATAGCTTGAGCAACAATTATCCCATTCTTGATAATGTGACTTTCATTTTGTAAATGCATAACTTGATAGCCTAGTTCTTTGTTTAGATGATACAGACTGAGTAAGTTACTTGTAGCCTTTGGAATGTATAGAACATGGGGAATCATCTGGTCCAATTCTTTTATGTAAACAGTTCCTTCTCCTTCAACTTTGCATACGTGATTTGACACTGAATATAATTCTTTTACATCAGTCTTATGTAATTCTTTAAAAAGTTCTCTTTGATAAGTAATGTGAAAAGCCGCTCCACTGTCTAAAGTCCATAAACGTCAAGTGTTGTACTCAGGATCTGAATGTGGAACGTTGTTCAGGATCAAAGAACCAATCGAAGGATGTGGATCTCCTATGGAACCTCGTCGAGCTGGCCTGTAGCTGCTGAAGCCTCTACGTCTGCCGCCTCTGGGATCTGTTCCTCTGGCCTGTCAGAATATTGAGAACGTTGAAAATCTGTTCCTCTGGGCTGGTCATACACTGGATAACGTCGAGGACATTGTGGAGTCACCTGTCCGATACGATCACAATTATAACATCTAGGCAATCTAGGAACGTAGACCCTTGGTTGGTAACTGCGCCTCATTGGGATTCTGGAAGCAGTTGCTCTGGATTTAAGTCTTCCTTGCATATTAACTTCTTCTGTTAAAAGTTTGCACACCCTTGATGTGGTGCGTTGAGCTAAAGGTATGTTGTTATACTTTGAAATGGCATCTTTCCAATCATCATTTAAAGAGCTAATAATAACACTGTTCATTTGGATATCATCAATATTGTAACCTCTTTCAATCAATTCCTTTTGCATTGCTAAAAGTTTAGACAAATGTGCAGCAATTTTGTTTCCAGGCTTTAATTTGGTAGTGAAAAATTCAGAAAATAATAAGCATGTTCCTTCTGCTGAAATTGGTCTATAAAGTTCATCTAAAGATGTGATCAAGTCATTAGCACTGATATCATCTGAAAATCTAACTGATAAATCTGTTTCCATTGACATTAACATTAATGTGCTTGCTCTTGTGTCTAAGGCTTTTTGCTCTTCATTCCACGGTTTATTTGGTGGATTGAAAGCCATGTGATGAACACCTTCACTGTGTAGTCTTATTTTAAATTCATGTAACCAAGCCTTATAATTTTGTCCAGTATTCTTTAATTTTGCCTCACCTTTCAATGCTGATGAAACAGGAATTTGCCTTTGGATTGCAGCTTGTATTGCTACTGGCTGTTGTATTTCAGGAGCTGGAACCCACGTTTGGTTCTCCTGCTGTATCTGCGTATTTTGGCTTCTCTGTGGTATTTGCTCCAAAGGTGTTTGTTGAATTAGAAACCTTGGCTGGCTTGTTGATATGGGCGATTTGTCTGCCGTGTAGGAGTGTTCTGCAAAGGCCCTTTGCCCCATCAAAGCATGTGAAATAAAATCTTGACATTCAGTAATATATTCCTCGTCATGAATACCTTCTAAAATGGCACTGCAACATTACTTTTGGGCATTTCTTCCTTTTCTGTTTTAAATTCTTTTTCATAATAACACATTTGTAAATTTCTAGCTCTGCTAAGCGTTTTCATCTTTTCAGTAATTTCAGTACAGCATAATTCTATTAAATCTTGTTCACATGCAGTAAGGGCTTTTGATCCCTTTGTTTTATAAAAATCAACAAGGAAATTTTTACTGTCCTTTAAACTTCCTTCTAGATTAGCAACAAAATTATTTAAAGTTTGTATATCGTCATCGGAATTCACACTGCTTGGTGGTGGAGAGGATTGATTACTTCTTAAAAGCATTTTAGAGCCTTTTAAAGATTCCTGTTTACTGGAATGTCTGACTTTCGTTTTTGCACCCAAAATGGCCTCGCCATCTTTTTCTATGTCGTACTTAGAAATTGCTTCGCTACGGGGCTCCGAAGAGAACAGGGAAGTGTCTTCTATCTGGCTCGAAGCATAAATTGGCTCAGAATGAATTATTTCTGACATTTTAATAGCCTCTGGCACATTAATCACCTCTTCTAAATTAAGGCTTGAAAGAGGGGGAGTTTTACTCACAGTTTCTTGCCGTCCAGCTTGAGTTTCTCCCTCTGTAGAAGGCAATACTGATTCCATTGAGATTTCTCTCCGAACAGGAGATTCTCTTTGCATTTCAGCGTTGCATATCTCTTGCTCTTTTGCTAGCCTTGAAAGTGTAGAACTTAGCTCTTTATCAGACATGGTAAAAATTGATAAATCTGAGAGACAGAATTTTTCTTTTTCCCAGGCATATCAAGCCTTTAGAAATTATTATTTTTAGGCTTAAATAATTGAACCATCCTCTGCTACCATGTCTCAGAAAATCAAAGTCTGTTAGGACCTTAACTCCGGAGGTCAATGGATAGAAGCCCCAATCATTTTTTAAACAAGATATTTATTTAAAAACAGAGAGAAAACAAATAAAAGACTGTCTCGAGGGACAGGAGAACATATGCTTGTTACATCATGGAGATTCATGGAGGTAGAAGAAGGAAGAAGGAGGAGGAAAAGGAAGTGATGCGAGAGGAGGATCCAATAAAACACACTATTTAACTGTTTCAATACTGAATGTCTCTGAAGGGCTGTCAATATACAGCGTGACAAAGGGTACTACTCCATAGTATTCATAGTCCCCAAGGCCTCAGGCTGCTGCCGCCTCATACTCAATCAGCTAAACATCTATGTGCGGTACTGCCGCTTCAAGATGCACTCGTTCAAAACAATCCTCGCATTGATTTGTCAAAAAGACTGGCTAACATCTATAGATTTAAAAGAGGCATACCTACACATACCTATTCATCGGGAACACAGGAAATTTCTACGATTCCACTTCCAGTACAAGGCCATGCCCTTTGGCCTATCCTCTGCCCCAAGAACATTCACAAAACTCCTGGATGTTCTGACGGCAGACCTCAGGACCTGTCAATTGCACCTAATGGCGTATTTGGACAACATTATTATACTGTCCAGCACCCCCCACCGAGCATGGCAGGATTTGGCAGAAACCATCAGGACACTGGAATTCCATGGCTTCACGGTCAATTACCAGAAAAGTCACCAGACACCAACCCAGTACTTACCACATCTAGGTACCAATATAGATACCATGTTTATATCTTGCATAGACATTGTTCCCTGGGCCAGACCCCTTCAGTGGTTCCTGATCCCCTTCCAGAAGGGACAAACCAGCCACTCCCACAGACCAGTACCACTTTCGACACAAGTGCGCCAATCACTCACGTGGTGGAGGTCCTCGGCATTCCAACAGGGATCACCGTTCCTGTTACTACAAGAGGTGACTATAACAACAGATGCGAGTCTCTTGGGGTGGGGTGCCCATTCCACCATAGGGTTAGCCCAGGGGTTGTGGACCCCAGAGGAACTAGTGACCCCCAACATAAACCTTCTGGAGCTCCGAGCAGTCCGCCTAGCATTACAAATCTTCGCTTCGCTAGTGGAGGGACAACACGTCCGGATCCTAATGGACAACGTAGCCACAAGGGCTCATATCAACCACCAGGGGGGGTACGAGGTCGGGCCGCCTCATGCTGGTGACCCACAACTTTTTCAAGTGGGCAGAAGGACATGTGGCCTCTCTGAGAGCCGAGCACATCTCAGGCATCTCGAACATTCAGGCAGATTGGCTGAGCCGGACAACTATAGACCCGGCAGAATGGAGTCTAAACACAGATCTGTTGCAAGACATCATCCGCAGATACGGGAAACCGAAGGTGGATTTGTTTGCCACATACCAAAACAACAAACTACCAAGGTTCTTTGTCCGCTTTCCAATTCCAGAAGTGGAACAGGTGAATACACTACTCTGCCCATGGCCAAAAGAGTTACTCTACGCCTTCCCACCGGCATGTCTGATACCGAGAGTGTTAAGCAAACTACTACTGGAACAAGGAGAGGTCCTCCTAGTAGCCCCATACTGGCCCAGGCGACCCTGGTTTGCCGACCTGAAGGACTTGTCAATCTCTCCCCCTTGGCGCATACCTCGCCACCGGATATCGTTAACACAGGGGTCAATATCACACCCAGACCCCCATTGGTGGAAACTTGCCGTGTGGCACTTGAGGGGGACAGATTAAGGAGGGGGCAAGTGCCAGAAAGGGTCATTAACACCATGCAGGCAGCAAGGAGACCATCGACAACTAGAATTTACCAAGCTACGTGGGCTGCATACTGCACCTTCTGCAGAACACAGAACTTCGACCCACAGTGCCGAGGTGGTCCAATTATTGTCATTCCTACAGGCAGGCTTAGATAAGGGCTTAGCACCCAACACCCTGCGCAGACAAGTGGCGGCCATAGCCACAATTCTCAAAACGGACTCCTCTCAGTCCATCTCACATTACCCATGGGTGAAGGACTTCATCAAAGGAGCAGCCAACATACGACCCCCGACAGTACGTTTTCCGACATGGGGCTTACCTCTGGTACTGCAGGCCCTCACGAGACCCTCTCTCGAACCTTTATTCGTGGTGCCATTGCGCATACTATCTCTCAAGACGGCTTTTCTGGTAGCCATAACATCGGCAAAGAGAGTGTCAGAGCTATCAGCGCTGTCAATCAGACCGGACTTGTGCATCTTTCACCTAGCCAGAGTGGTTTTAACATTAGACCCAACTTTTCTGCCAAAAATCAACACAGTATTTCATCGAGCACAGGAAATTACCTTACTGGACTTTTGCACCCATTGGATGCACCCATTGGAACTGAAATGGCACAAACTCGATGTCTGACATGCCTTTAAGATCTACATCAGACATATGAGTTCATTTTGAAAGACAGAATCTCTATTTGTTTCCTATTTCCCACCATCCATGGGATCTAGAGTCTCGCCTAGAACCGTTAGCCGCTGGATCAATGCTTGTATCATTACAGCGTACAAGTCAGGATCTATATCTTCTCCAAAGGGCATCACGGCCCATTCCATGAGGAGTGCAGCCACATCGTAAGCATGGGTGAAGCAAGCACCGATTGAAGACATTTGTCGCGCCGCTACCAATACTTTCATCAAGCATTACCACCTGGATGCGTATGCCTCGGCCGAGGCAGCATTCAGCCACAGAGTGTTGCAGAGGGTGTGCCAAGATCCTGCGCCCCTGGTCCAGCCTGTTCCCGCCCTAGTGGAGTAAGCTTGGGTATATCCCATGTTGGACTCTCTGTAGCAGTGCAGTGGAGAAAAACCGTTGAACTTACCTGAACGGTCTTCTCGATGCACTGCAAGGAGAGTCCAAACCCTCCCGGCCTTTTGGTCCAGAGGCACAGTTCCATGCTTTAGTTATTTGAGCTTATTAATGTTCAATAAAAGTTCTTGGTTTACTTATACTATGACTTCGTTTTTATTATAGACTGACCCATTAAGAGCAGCATGGGGGCGGGACCTGTTATTTATGCAAATTTTTAACTCAGTCCCTTCCAATAAGGCTGAAGTACTACCCATGTTGGACTCTCCTTGCAGTGCATCGAGAAGACCGTTCAGGTAAGTTCAATGGGTTTTTTTTCCAGTAGGCAAAGGATGTGGATAGTAGCATTGACGATGGCATTATCAGTGCTGACCATATCAGTGGCATACTGAAAGCACTGCAGCACGGCACAAATGTCCCTCATGGAGCCCCAGTCATTGGTGGTAAAGTGCTGTTGGTCTGCACTTCTACTCACCTGGGCGTTTTGAAGTTGGAACTCCTCTATTGCCTGCTGTTGCTCACACACCTTTTCCAGCATATGCAGCGTGGAATTCCACCTGGTTGGCAAATTGCATATGAGGCGGTGGGTGGGAAGGCAAAAGTTCCTCCGCAGGGAAGATAGGCGCACTTTATTCAGCAGCACCGACATGTCTGGATAATGGGCCAGGAACTTCTGCACCACCAAGTTGAGCACATGCTCCACGCAAGGGATGTGCATCAACCCCAAGGCTGCCACAAGGTTCCGCCCGTTGTCGCACACCGCCTTCCCAGCCTTCAGGTGCAGCGGCAGCAACCAGTCGTCTGTCTGCCCCTGGATGCCGGTCCACAGCTCCTGGGCGGTGTGTGGTCTCTCGCTCAAGCAGATGAGTTTTAGCACCGGTTGCTGCGCTGTGCTTACTGCATGTGGAGGGTGAAGAGGAGGAAGCGGAGGAGGAGGAGGCAACAGGAGGCACCGACTGATGTCCAGCAATCCTGGGTGGTGGAAGAATATGCGCTAAATTGCTTCCCACCTCATTCCCAGCCGCCACTACATTCACCCAGTGGGCAGTGAGAGAGATGTACTAGCCCTGGTCATGTTTACTGATCCACGTGTCAGGGGTGATGTGGACGCAGGAACTGACAGCATTGTGCAGTGCACCCCTAACTTTCTCCACTACATGTTGGTGCAGGGCAGGGATGGCCTGGCATAAAAAGTAGTAGTGGCTGGGAACGACGTATTGTGGGACAGCCACTTCCATAAAATTTTTGAAACTTTCTGTCTCCACCAGGTGGTAGGGGAGCATTTCAAATGCCAGCAGCTTTGAAATGCTGGCATTAAGGGCCTGGGCTCATGGTGAGATGGACCGAACGGCCGCTTTCTCTCCAAAGTTTGAGGGATGGACAGCTGAAAGCTTCCCTGGGATGGTATAGATAGGCTTGGTGGCGGTGGTGCTGCTGGTGATGGAGGTGTGTTGGTGGTGATCCTACATTGTCCCTTTGGGGAGAGACAGGTGGCCTTGTTGTTGGGGAGGCGGTGGCAGGGGCAAAGGCAGCCATAGCAGAAGAGGAAGATCCAGGCATTTGAATAGTATTGCTGCCAATGAAGCTCATGTTTTGTATTCAGGTGCCTGGTCATGCAGATTATTAACACTTCTCCCTTGCTTCAGGGACTGGTGGCAGAACGTGCAAATGACCTTTGTCTTGTCATCTGTAAACTGCTTGAAAAAATGCTGGTGTGATTCTTTGTGGCACATGTGGCGTGCTCAGACCCTGGCCACGGTGGGCAGTAGTACCAGCAGACTGAGTGCTGAGGGTTTGCACCCTTCTCCCTCTTCTGCTGGCTGCCTGGGGCTGTGGGACCACCACAGCCTCTTCATCCTCTGAACTGTGCCAGCCTTCAGTCCACGTGGGATCTAGCACCTTGTCATCACCCCGGCATCTTCTTCCACCCACTAGCCTCTTTCTCAGCCTCAACATTGCAGTAAGCTGCAGGAGTGAGGATTTGGGTCTCATCATCCTCCATAGTGGTCTTCTCCGATGATGCCCTGGACACCTCCTCGTTCTCCAGCAGAAGCTCTTGGCCATCCGGAAGCCCAAGATCTGCAACTGGGGATGGGGCAGGTGAACGGCCCATGGCATCCCAGTTAGAAGTGTCATCGAAGAGCATTAAAGACTCCACTGATTCTGTCTGAGACGGCCTTGCTGCATTGAAGAGGGATGATAAGGAGGGCTCTGAAGAGTGGGTAGAAGGCAATACCATGGAATTGGTAGCACTGCGTGCAATATTATCTCCAAGTGCCTTGACTTCTTCTTGCCTCACCACTCTGGAAGCAGTTTTGGGGGCTACCAATATAGGCCCCAAACCCAGGCGCCTGCTTGCACCACAGAAAGGGGTATGAGGCGCAGATGGTACACGCCCTCTTCCTGCCCCTGCAGCACCAGCTCCATCACCAGCACCACGGCCATGGCCCTTTTTTGCGGCTTTCTTCATGGTTGAAGTCCTGCAGTGACACTGGCCCAAGAAAATTGGGAACAAAGAAGGTGCGGTGTTCAGGTGGCCCTAGAAAAATTAAATGCCCAGACAGCAGTAGAGCCCTTGTATTAGACAGAAAAACAGTAAATTCACAGATACAGGAAGTGGCCCTGTGTTTGACCCAAAATTAACTGCCCAGATAGCAGTAGACTCCTTGCATTAGACAGAAAAAGAAAATGCAGAGAAAGGAAGTGGCCCCGTGTTTGACCCAAAATTAAATTGGCGGAGATCAGTAGCGGCTTTAGATTAGACAGAAAAAGGAAATGCAGAGAAAGGAAGTGGCCCCATGTTTGACCCAAAATTAAATTGACAGAGAGCATTAATGACTTTAGATTAGACAGAAAAAGGAAATGCAGAGAAAGGAAGTGGCCTCGTGTTTGACCCAAAATTAAATGGGCAGAGATCAGTAGTGGCAATGTATGACTGACACCACCACCACCACCCCGTTTTAATCTCTGGAATGCCTAGATCTATCACTGCTACGTGAACTTTTCCCACAAAATCTTTTTTTTCCCCAACAAAATTCGGCACGTACCAGTACTATGCAAGTTGGGTTCCCCTTTCAGTGGCAGCCTAAGATGCAGGGAAAGTGGCACCCCAAAAAGTCTTTCACTTTTTTTCTCTTGGATGGGTAGGTGGATCTGCCCTCAGCAAGAAAATGGCATAGATGAGATATGCCCCTTTCAGTGGCAGAAACCCCAAGATTCAGGGAAACTGCAAGAAAAAAGTATTTTCATTTTTTTCTATTGGATGGGTATCTGCCCTCGGCAACAAAATAAAACAGTTGGGAAATGTCCCTTTCAGGGTCAGAAACCCCAAGATTCAGGCAAACTGCCCTAAAAAAAAATCTCCCCTTTTTTTCTTGGATGCCTAGGTGATTGACCTTTTGAAGACAATGGCACAGTTGAGATATGCCTCCTTTCGGTGGCAACAGCCACTAGATGCAGCCTAGGTGATCTACCCTTAGAAATCTCCCCAACCTATCTCTCCCTGTCAGCAGCAGCAACAGCACTGTCCCTAACTAACGCGGAGCTCTTTTAATGGCGATGGACCGCATGGTCCTGCCTTTTATACAGGTAGGGTCAGGTGTCCCTCCAGACCAATCACAGCCATGCATCCGGCTGGCCAATCACTGGTCAGCAGGATGCATGGCCAATAACAGCCGATCCTTGCGTTTCCTGCCCGGATACAGCATGGTTTTGGCTTACAACAAGGCTGTTGATTGGAGTATCTTGGAGTTCGTTCCAATGCCGAACTTGAACACGGACTTTTTAAAAAGTCCGGATTCGGGTTTGGTATGCCGAACACCGCAAAGTTCTGCATGGACCTGAACTATGCAAGTTCGGTTCACCCAACACTAGTCATAAGTCAAGGAGTACCTACATGATACAGTTTATGTGACACTTCTATAGATAGGTTGATCATTAAATATAACAAGGTGTGAATTGCCAGTGTGGTGAGACAGTTATGGTTTTGGTTGAGAACTGGGGAGAAATGGGTTCATCTTCACCCTTGTCCATGAAATCTCATTAGCTAATTCAGTGCCTGTCATTGTCTTTCAGCCCAACTTACCCTTTTGATGGTTGCTGAAAAGCAGGGGCGTCAAACTCATGTCGTCACAGCAATGTCACATTTCATATCAGGATTTCTTTTACCCTTCGATAAACTGGGCACGAGCGTGGCCAGCGCGTGACACATTCTGCCCACGGGCCAAAGGTTTGACAGTCCTGCTGTAGGGACAAATTGGAGAAACAAATGTTGTGCAAATAGTCTTGAGCTTCTGAAGGGAAGGCAGGATGGAAACTTTATGAGCTAATGAAGACTTGCTTTTCTTTTTCTTTTACAGTCTCCAATAAATGGATCCACGAACGTGGGCAAGAATTTCGAAGACGGTGTGCCTTATCAGAGGTTGAATGATACCAATCCCCTTTTTTATTTTTTTAGTCCAAATTATTTCTCCCTTTCTCATTGCCTTGATTAACACTGATAGTTTACACTAATATCCTCACTCTAACTTCTGTCTCCAGTGCCAAGCACTCTCATCTATGGACAAATATTTTATCTAAGGACAAAATATATTTTGCAGATATACCCATTTAAACATTTTTATTGAGTGATACATTTCATTTCTAACAACTGTAAGATGCCATGGTCTTCTCTAGAGACACCAAGCTTGTGAAGGAAGCAGAATGGATATATGAACTTTTCATCATATGACAAGTGCTTTGCTTGGGTGGTAAGGCATTGCACAGGTGAAACTCAAAAAATTAGAATATCATGCAAAAGTTCATTTATTTCAGTAATACAACTTAAAAGGTGAAACTAATATGTGAGAGAGACACATTACATGCAAAGCAAAATGTTTCAATTATGATTTGTCATAATTGTGATGATTATGGGACACAGCTCATGAAAACCCCAAATCCATCAGCTCAGAAAATTAGAATATTATGAAAAGGTGCAATATTCCAGGCTCAAAAGTGTCCCACTCTAATCAGCTAATTAAGCCATAACACCTGAAAAAGGTTCCCTGAGCCTTTAAATGGTCTCAGTCTGGTTCAGTAGCAATCAGAAACATAGGAAAGACTGCTGATCTGACAGTTGTGCAGACAACCATAATTGACACCCTCCATAAGGAGGGAAAGCCTCAAAAGGTAATTGCAAACAAAGTTGGATGTTTCTAAAGTGCTGTACCCAAGCACATTAATGAATGGTTGTAAGTCAAGGACTACCTATACTTATTTTGAGTTTCACCTGTATATCACTTCTACTTGTTTCTTTGGTTTTGAATGGCTAAACATGTCTGAGCTAAGGGCCATAAACCAAATTTGATTGACTTCAAAATTTCGAAACACAGTTGTGCTTTCTGTGCATTCACTCCAAATTGCCTGGTTTTACCAAGTGCCAAAAAACTTCAGAAACAAATTCTTCCTCCCAGTATAGTGTGTTTTCCCCCCCTCATGCCTCACAAATAAATTGAGCTAATTCCAAGAAATGAGCCAATAACTCTCCACATATAAAAGGATTGAATAGAACTGCAGTTGTGCTTTGTCTGCATATGCTGGAGAACACTGAAGGCAGGTTGTATAAAATGACTTTTTTGTGTGTGTCTTAAGTATGGCTTGTCTTTTTAAATTTCACTGTGATTCAAGATTGTAATTTTAAATGTACTGCTACTTTTATTCTGTAAGGAAGAACAGTTTTACCCCGTGAAGACATGGAGACAAGTTCAGTTGTGACTTAAACATAAAGCACTGTGCCTTATCTACTAAGTCTGAATTTGTATGAAAGCATATGTATATGAAAATGCATACTTCCCTTACCAACAACACCAAACTTTATTTTCCAATGAAGGGGCTTTGTGAAAAATACAGTATATTTATAATACAAAATCTTCTTGAAAGTTCTTTGTGGCCTGGAGAATGATTTATGTTGTGAGCCTCAGATGCACGTTGTCTCTGATAGAAACCTTTAAACGAAGTCTATGTTCATGCCGGACGGTGTCTGAGATACTAAGTACAAATAATTCTGAAAAACTTACATATAGCAATAGCACTAATATACAACTCGATAGTGCTTTACAGCCTTCTCTTAAAGGGTTTCCACAGTCAGCATATTGCCCCCAACAATCTGGGTCCCATTTTACTGACCTCAGCAGGATGGAAGTCTGAGCCTGTTAGGATCTAACTTCTGGCAAGGCAATTGTGCTTTCTAACTACTGCACCATCTATGTCTTTTTATACCAATACAACAAGCTTCTCTATTTTTCCATTTCAGGCTTTGTTTAAATTTTTGTACTTCCCTCCACAAAGAGTTTTTAGCTCTCTTAATCTTTCCTAAGAGTTACAGTTCAGTAAAGAGGTATGATTAATAACTTCACATACATTTATATTCATTAGTTGTTAAATTCAGTATTTCTAAGCAGAAGGAACTGTTGTGCTAGATCACTGAAAACAACCTCTTGCGTCACATAAGCCGCTCTAATAAACAACAACAACAATAATAATAATAATAATTATTATTATTATTATGAAGCATCCCAGCTTAATCCAAGATTTCTCAGAGAGCAGTAAATCAACGTCTTGGCTCTGTAACAGGACAGTCTTGTTTCCCAAATTGCTACAGGCTGCATTTTTTAGTAAAACTATTTGGTTTTGAAGTAAGTTAAGGAAAAATGAATTCTTGTATCCATTAATGCTGCTGCATTTTCATACTTGAAAAAAAAAGCCAGATCAGGTAAAAGCAGCAGAGATATTGAAAAGAGGCTGTTAAAAAAAAAGTCAAGATGGCATGGTTGCTATCTTGACATTTTTTTTACCTCCTCCTGCAGATGTCTGTGAAGGCAATACATGATATGGATTTTAGCCATGAAAGTGAGTTTTCCCACCTTTGCAATCCAAATTATGTACAAAAATGTCACTGAATCAAATACTTACACAGTTCCTCCTGAGGCTTATATTTCCATGTGTTTCAAGCAAGCGCTCATTTTTTTTTCAAATTAGCTTAAAGGTCATGTGACTGGCTTAAAGTTGGCCAACTTGACGTCACTCACGTCAAGAGTTTGCGTTAGGTTGCCTTGCCTCTCCTCACCTTAAAGAGATATAAGATATTTACTACTATTACTACTACTACTAATAATAATAATAATAATAATAATAATTTATTAATTAGATTTGTATGCCGCCCCTCTCCGAAGAGTATTGCTGAACATCCAAAATATACTGCAATCATATATGTACATATGCCATATGTATACATACATATTACACAAAGGCACTCAAAAATATAGATTATCCACTATACATGCAGCTCTTCTAAAATTATGCACATTCAACTTCATTTTCTGTGATAGGAAAAACATACCCAGAGTCCACTTTCTGCCAAAATGTAACCTTTGTACATTAGAACATTACACATACCTTCAGATGTACTTCCCTAACTTGCACATCACTGTTAAGAGCTAGGAAATGTCATGGATTGAGTAAAATGTAGTGAATCTCACTCTTGCTAAGCAAGAGCAAGAATGCTTAGCAACCAAATTTTGAACTCAATTATGGTCATAAGTTCTTTCTTCTTTTATTTCTTCCATTTATTTCCTTTTATTTCTTCCATTCCTTTCTTCTCCTTCCATTTCCTTCCTTCACGTCTCCCCTTTCTGTTCCTTTCCTCCATTTTCGCTACCCCCCTGGCACACACACACACACGGTCCGCCCAGGAGCCCATTCCTGGATACAACCCTAGATAAAAATAAGCATGCTCTAGTCTAGATTTAATGTTGTCAAGACATTTCCAAAATAATCTACGGGTAGTCCTGATCTTATAGCTTAAGATACAGAAGGATATTGATATACTTGAACATTGGGCGCTATCTAACAAAATGAAATTCAATGGTCAAAAAAGTAAGGTCCTACATTTAGGCAAGAAAAACTGCACAGGTACAATATATGTGGTACCTGCTCAACAATAGAACTGTGAGAGGGATCTTGGGAGTCCTAATGGACAACCATTTAAATATGAGTCAGCATGTGCAGCAACTGCCAAAAAAGCCAACACAGTTCTAGGTTGCATAAATAGAGGGATAGAATCAATACCACTTTAATAATGTCTTGGTAAGGCCACACATGGAATACTGCATCCAGTTTTGGTAGCCACAGTTTTGGTCTCCACAAATATGTGGAGACTAGAAATTGGAGTGTAAAGAAGAGCAACAAAGATGATTAGGGGACTGGAGGCTAAAACATGAAGAATGACTGCAGCAACTGGGTATGTCTAGTCTAATGAAAAAAAGGACTAGGGGAGACATGATAGCAGTGTTTCAATATCTCAAGGGCTGCCACAAACGAGGGGGTCAAGCTATTCTTAAGACAACTTGGGGGTAGGACAAGAAGCAATGGATGGAAACTAATTAGGGAGAGAAGTAACTTAGAACTAAGGAGAAATTTCCTGACAACAATTTATCAGTGGGACATTACTAAAGTCGTATTTTTTACAGTCAAGTTTGGAGCGGTTAATATTGAGCTTGGATCTGTGCTCTTGTGTTGTTGTGGTTGAAATTGAAGTAGTCATTGACAGGCAGGACATTGCAGCATATAATCTTGTGGGCAATGCTTAGATCAAGTTTAAGGTGTCTTAGTTCTAAGCTTTCTAGGCCCAGGATTGTAAGTCTAGTTTCGTACAGTACTCTGTTATGGGAGGAGGAATGTGTCTTTATGTGTCTTTATATTTATGTGTAACAAATTTTTTGCTGATAATGAAAAGAAAGGGAGACTAATATAGATCTATGTCAGGTTGCTGTTAATGGAGAGTATTCTGAGCAGAGACTGGTTATAAGCAGTGTGCCACAAGGGTCTGTTCTGGGTCCTATTCTTTTTAATATGATTGTGTGTGACATCGGTGAAGGTTTGGTAGGGAAGTTTGCCTATTTGCCGATGACTCTAAAGTGTGCAATAGGGTTGATATTCCTGGAGGCATCTGTAATATGGCAAATGATTTAGCTTTACTAGATAAGTGGTCAAAGCAATGGAAACTGCAGTTTAATGTTTCCAAATGTAAAATAATGCACTTGGGCAAAAGGAATCCTCAATCTGAGTAGTGCATTGGCAGTTCTGTGTTAGCGAAGAGAAGGATTTAGGGGTAGTGATTTCTGACAGTCTCAAAATGGGTGAACAGTGTGGTCAGGTGGTGGGGAAAGCAAGTAGAATGCTTGGCTGCATAGCTAGAGGTGTAATAAGCAGGAAGAGGGAGATTGTGATCCCGCTGTATAGAACGCTGGTGAGACCACATTTGGAATGCTGTGTTCAGTTCTGGAGACCACCTACAAAAAGTTATTGACAAAATTGAACGAGTCCAAAGACGGGCTACAAAAAGGGTGGAAGGTCTTAAGCATAAAACTTATCAGGAAAGACTTAATGAACTCAACCTGTATAGTTTGGAGGACAGAAGGGAAAGGGGGCACAGGATCAAAACATTTCAATATGTCAAAGGGTTAAATAAGGTTCAGGAGGGAAACATTTTTAATAGGAAGTACAAGGGGGCACAATCTGAGATCAGTTGGGGGAAAGATCAGAAGCAAGGTGAGAAAATATGATTTTACTGAAAGAGTAGTAGATGCTTGGAAAAAACTCCCAGCAGACATGGTTGGTAAATCCACATTAACTGAATGTAAACATGCCTGGGATAAAACCTATATTCATCCTAACATAAAATACAGGAAATAGTATAGGTGGACCATGAGGTCTTTTTCTGCCGTCAATCTTCTATGTTTCTATGTTTCTATGAACAGTTTGCCTCTAGGAGTTGTGAATGCTCCAACATTGGGCTTTTTAAGATGTTGGATAACCATTTGCATGGTGTAGGGTTTCCTGCCTAAGAAGGGGGTTGGACTAGAAAACCTCCAACTCTGTTATTATATTATAACCAAAATGAGGCCAGAATGTCTATTGCTTGCCAAGAAGTTTGTTAAGTGATTCATGGCCTATTCCATGATCTTTTTTTGCCATGGTTGTTAAGCAAATCACTGCAGTTACTCAGTGAATCATGCATTTATAAAGCAAATCCTAATTGATTTTGCTTTTTTGGAAGCCAACTGAGAAGGTTGCAAATGACAATTACATGATCCTGGGACACTAACCATTGTGAATACAGTGCCTGAATTTTGATCATATGACCATGGCAATGCTATACTGCTCATAAGTACAAGGACCAGTCATACGTTTGTTGTCATATCTTCCTGAACCTCTCTTCATTAGGCTAAACATATCTAGTTCCCTTAGCCCAGGGTCAGAGCTGCATGTAGCTCTTTCACCCCTCTGCTGCAGCTCCCTGTTGCTGGTCGTCTCCACAATTGATATGGCTTTCGGTTAGGACAGGCAGAGGAAAAAAGAAAGCTACACTAAGAGGAAACTCTGTAGTTGGGGAATTGGACTTCCAGTCAGCAGAGGAAAAGGGACACCATGCTAGGAGGAGACTATGGTGGGAGAAAGGGATTTCCAGGCAGCTTCAGAATTGAATGGGGGACTTCTGGTTAGGGCCTTTGGGGTTCTTTGAGTGTTTAAAGTTGTCGACCCCTGCCTTAGCCGTTCATTGTATGATTTAGCCTCCTAGCCCTTTATCATCTTTATTGCTCTTCTCTGTACTCTTTCTAGGGCCTCAGCAT
This sequence comes from Erythrolamprus reginae, assembly GCF_031021105.1. Lineage (NCBI taxonomy): Eukaryota > Metazoa > Chordata > Lepidosauria > Squamata > Dipsadidae > Erythrolamprus > Erythrolamprus reginae. The sequence goes on from NC_091954.1 coordinate 32,718,345, forward strand.
ATTTTTTTCGTATTGTGACTAGAATTAGATTCAGTATTCCAAGTGTAGTCTCTCCAGTGAAATATAAAGCAGTATTATCACTTCCCATGATCTTAATCACTTCCCATCTCACAACATCAAACTGACACCTGCATCCCACAACAACAAATGGACATCCCTACCACCTCAAACAAAAAATAGGAAAGCATGCCCCTTACTTCCTCTAACTACCCCAAAACCAATCCCCAACACAAGACCAATCTCAAATGTAAACTATTAAATGCTAGAAGTTTAATCAACAAGATGTCTGAATTCCTCCTTCTACTTGACCCCTCCAAGTTTGATATAATTTTTATATGTGAAACATGGATAAATGCTTCCTATCCAGATATTGATAGAGTTGCCCTATTATGAGCTCACTGTTATAGACACACAGTACAGTATTTTATTTTGAAATTCTTTGAGGCAAAACACGGTGGGTTTTTGTTTGTTTGTTTGTTTGTTTATTTATTTATTATTTCTGTGCCACCCAGTCCCGAAGGGACTGCCGCTCAGACACTATACTTTTCTGCCCACCCCAAAAAAAAATTAGAGGGAACACTGACGGAAACCATCCATTCTACTATATATAATACCGTCACCTATCTGGGACTCGACCAACTAGTAACTAACAATACCAGACTTGGTAACTGTCTGGATCTCATCTTCTGCAACAGCAAAATGTAATATATGGCTTACAAATAACAGAACCATTTTCCAACAGCAACCACAGCATGATAAACTTCAGTCTCAACCTAAGCCACACTATGATCCACCAAAATAATATAATACCAAAATTCAATTTCAAAAAAGCGAACTACGAACACATTGAAGCCCACCTCTCAACATTAAACTGGAAAACTCTATTCTCTGAATGCTACACTACTGATGACCTCTACAACACATTCCTACTCAAAATGAAAATTATTATCAAACTTCATGTACCTCTAATGTACCACAAACAAAAAAAATAACTTCCCCATCAATAAGAAAATTACAAACAAGAAAAAAATCTCTCTGGAGGAAAAACAAAAAAGGACAAGTTTCCAACTTCAAAAACCGATATAAAAGCATTTGCAATCGAATAAAAGCTGAGTGCCTTAATTACTACAGCAAACAAGAGGAAAACCTCCAATGCACCAAATCTAATAGAGCCTTCTACAACTTTGTCAACAATTGATTCAAAGACTCTAGACCAGGGGTCCCCAAACTTTTTACACAGGGGGCCAGTTTACTGTCCTCAGACTGTTGGAGGGCCGGACTATAAAAAAACCCCTATGAACAAATCCCTATGCACACTGCACATCTTATTTAAAGTAAAAAACAAAATGGGAACAAATACAATATTTAAAATAAGTAATTAAGTAATAAAGTAATTTATACATTTTTATTAACAAGTAAATTTAAACTTAAATCAAGAAACTCCCTCCATTTCTCCTTCCTTCCTTCCTTCCTTCCCTCCCTCCTTCCTCTCCACCTCTCTTCCCTCTCTTTTCTTCCTTCTCTCATTTGTTTCATTTTCCTCTCCCTCATTTTCTCTCCATAATTTTCTCATTTTTCTCTTTCTCTTTTCTCTCTCTCACTCTCCATCTCTCCCCCTTTCTCTCTTCCTCTCTATCCCTCCCTCTTTCTCTGTCCCTCTCTCTTTCTTTCTCTCTCTTCTCTTTTTCTTTCACTCCCTCTTTCTCTCTCCCTCTTTGTATCTCCCTCTTTCTCTCTCCCTTTCACCCTCTCTCTCTTGCTTTCTTTCTCTCTCTCACTCTATTTCTATCTCTCCCTCTCTCTCCCTCCCTCTCCCTCCCTCTCCCTCTTTCTCTCTCTTGCTTTCTTTCTCTCTCCCTCTATTTCTATCTCTCCCTCTCTCCCTCTCTCTCCCCCTCCCTCTCCCTCTTTCTCTCTCCCTCTATTTCTATCTCTCCCTCTTTCTCTCTCTTGCTTTCTTTCACTTTCTATCTTGCTTTCTTTCTCTCTCCCCTCCTTTTTCTCTCTCTCTCTCATACACCACGCTGGCAACAGAGAGAGAAAGAGAGAGTGGAGGGTGGCTTGCCGGTCCACGGCCCCCTGGATGAGCAGCTCTGCATGGTCCCAGCACTGGACTTCGCCGTCGCCTCCGCCCAGCTCTCCAGCTAACCCCCTGAATTCGCCCAAACGGAGGTGGCGGCGGTTTCAAAGGACCAACACACGGTCCTTCTTGGTGCTGCATTGCTGCAGCCTCCAAGCTCTGCTGCTGTCCTCGGGCACTGTTACTTCTAAGCTGCGCTGAGAGAGAGAGAGAGAGAGAGAGAGCGGAGAGTACCAGACTTCGCCATCACCTCCGCCCCCATCCGGCTCTCCAGCTAAGAGGCACAGTCACGTCCACCCCTTCGCCCTCCACAGTGCCCAGCACCCAGCCCCATGCCGCCTGCGCCTCCTGGTAGCGCGCCCGACCTCTTCCTGCAGGAACGGGTGGTGGGGTGGAAGTGGTTGGACTTATCTACACGCGCGCCTGCTGACTGGGAAGAGGGGAAAGAAAAAAATCTGCGCCTCCAAAGAGGGGAGGGGGGAAAAAAGAAAGAAAAAAAGAGCTCCAACTTGGCGGAAGGCAGGAGGGAAGAACCGAGCGTGCTGCAGCAAGTTTGCTTGGCTTTCTGGGGCTTTTTTTCTCCCCCTCCACCACCCCTGTCTGAATGTTGTTTGCCGCTTAGGAGTGACCCTCTCTCGGGCTTGTTGTGGATGCGGTGTGGATGAGGGGAAAAGCCCAGCTGCCCAGGAAAGCACATTTGGAAAGTCTCTGCGGAGAGCCAAAATCCCAACGAAGCTTCTTTTTTTTTCAGTAGTTGGTAAGTGTTGTGGTTCCGTCTGAGGCCCCTCCGGGAACGGCTGACCTTCTGTCGGTTTCCAGCTCAGAGGGAGAGGCTGAGGAACAGGAGGTGCAGACAGACGAGGAGGAGGAATCCCAGGCTGAAGAAGAGGGAGGACAGCCAGAGTCCCACCAGGGGGAGCTCTCCCCAGCAAGCAGCCTGGATTCCTTAGAGGAAAGTGCACAAGCCATAATTGATCTGCGACAACGAAGAGCTACTCAGAGACGGAATCAATTGGCTAAATACTTTCAGCATTAAAGTGGCAACAGCTGGGTTTGGGTGTGGTGCTCTTGGGAAAGGCTAAAAGGCAGACCCAACCTTCCTGGCTTGTGGAGTTTTATCTTTGAGAGTCGTGGGACCTGACTGTGAACTTTGGCGTCTTGGAATCCTGGTTTGTGCCTTTGACTATTGAAACCTTGGGGGGGGGGGTGCCAGCAAGAAGCTTGCTGTATTGTCTGGACATCAGGACCCTGCTGTACCGTATTATATCCTGTCTGTTGGGAAGAACAGGTTTTCCTCTGTGCTTATTTTTTCCAGTTATAAAATACTTTTGGCTTTTACCAGAGTGTCTGGCTGTTTTTTCCAGTTGGTGTTGAGGTCTGGGGGAACCCAGACAGAACAGTAAGGTGGCGAAGAAGAGGTTGAACTGGTTTTGCTAATTCGCGCTTATGGCTTTCCCCCTCATCCGCACCGCGTCCACAACAAGCCCGAGAGAGGGTCACTCCTAAGCGGCAAACAACATTCGGAAAGGGGTGGTGGAGGGGGAGAAAAAAAAGCCCCAGAAAGCTAAGCAAACTTGCTGCAGCACGCTCGGGGGAGAAAAAAAAGCCCCAGAAAGGAGTAGCCGCCTTTTCGCCAAGCAAACTTGCTGCAGCACGCTCGGTTCTCCCCTCCTGCCTTCCGCCAAGTTGGAGCTCTTTTTTTTCTTTCTTTCCCCCCCCTCTTTGGAGACACAGATTTTTTTTCTTTGCCCTCTTCCAAGTCAGCAGGCGCGCGTGTAGATAAGTCCAACCACTTCCACCCCACCACCCGTTCCTACAGGAAGAGGTCGGGCGTGCTACTGGGAGGAGGAGGTGGCGGTGGCCTGGGGCCGGGCGCTGGGCGCCGTGGAGGGCAAAAGGGTGGACGTGGCTGCTGCCCCTTTGCTGGAGAGCCGGACGTGGGCAGAGGCGACGGTGAATTCCACTGCTGGGGCCATGCGGGGCCGCTCATCCAGGGGGCCATGGACTGGCAAGCCGCCCTCCGCGCTCTCTCTCTTTCTCTCTCAGCGCAGCTTAGAGGTAACAGTGCCCGGGGACAACAGCGGAGCTCGGAAGCTGCAGCAACGCAGCGCCGAGAAGGATCAGCTGTTGGTCCTTTGTAGCCGCCGCTGCCTCCGTTCGGGCAAATTCAGGGGGGTTACTGAATGTCCCGTCCATTCACCGCGGAGGATGAGGTGAGGAGGAGACGGTGCAGAGGCAAAGGGCGGGGAAGAAAGCGGGCCTGTACCTTGCCTCTGTACCGCCTCCTTGCTCAGCAGCAGACTGCGGTGAATGGACAGGAGATTCGGGAGCTTATATCTATTGATAAAATCTTGTGCGCTCCCCGCGGGCCTGATAAATTGCCTCAGTGGGCCGCATCCAGCCCGTGGGCCGTAGTTTGGGGACCGCTGCTCTAGACCTATCCCACCTCTCAAAGGACCCAACAACAAAGAATACCACAACGATTCATCCAAAGCTAACCTGAACTCTTTCTTTGGCTCTGTCTTTGTTAACAGCAATGGCTCATCCCCCAATTTCATCAATCGCAGCTCAAACTCCCTCAACGACCTAACCCAAGTAGGCTTCACTGAAGACCGAGTTGAAAAAGCATTACGTGACCTTAAACCTTCTCTATCAGTCGGACCAGACAGTCTATGTGCTTACTTCTTAAAAATGCTCTCTTCTGCCATAGCTGAACCACTAAGCATAATTTTTGAAAAATCCTTCAGAACTAGCACACTTCATAAGCTATGGTCGAAAGCAATGGTCATCCCCATCTTCAAAAATGTAGACCCCTCTCTTGTCGATAACTACAGACCAATATCACTATGCTGCATCCCATGCAAAGTCATGGAATCAATTATAAACAAATCAATTAGTCTCCATCTAGAAACTAATAATTTGCTCTCTAACAAACAATTTGGATTCAGAAAAAAAACTATCCTGCAACCTGCAGCTCCTCCACTGCAAAATTATATGGACAACTCATCTAGATCAAGGGAATAATAATAATAGTAATAAAAATAGTAATAATAATAGTTACTACAACAACAAAACAACAACAACAACAATAATAATAATGATAATAATAATAATTATTATTTTTTGATGTCTTTAAACATAAATTGTGATGGTTTATATAATACCACCTTCTGGCTTCCTAAGATAGTTAGCCCAGCATGGCTTCACTGCAGAAAGAGGTATAACCATAACCAATGTACAGTGATCCCCCGGTTATTGCGTTCCCGACCATTGCGAACAGGCTAATTTGCGATTTTTCAACCCGGAAGTAAACAACACCATCTGCGCATGCGCGCCCTTTTTTTTTCTATGGCCACGCATGCGTAGATGGTGGAGTTTGCCGGGCAGATCAGCTGCTGGGCGGCTTCCCTGGGTCTTCCCCCTCTTGCCGGGGTTTCCCCTTTGCGTGGGCGGCGGGGAAACCCCAGCCCCGCTTCCCAGCTGAGTGGCGCGAGCAACAGCGTGGGCGGGCGAAGGGCGGGCGGCGGGCGCGCGGACAAACGGCGGCCGCACCAGCAGCAGCGAGGAGCCGAACATCCGTGTTTCCCCTTTCCGTGGGCAGCGGGTTTCTTCGGCTCCTCGCTGGTCCCCAATTCCGCCAACATCAGGCTCTTGTGGCCGCCCATTCATGCTGCTCCGTCGCTCGCCATGCTGGCTTCCCCTCAGGAGACGCGCCTGAGTGGCCTTTTTGCTGTTCCTCTCAAGAGTTCTAGCGGGGGAAAAGCCGCTAGCCGGCTTTCGGAGCTCCTCCGGCGTCACCCGGCTTCTGGTAGAAGCCTTCTCTCTCTTTTTTCTTGCGGCGAGCCCGAGCCGTTCCTCTCTCGACCGCAGCCGAGCTTCCCTCGGCCCCCTTTGGCCCCGTCGCCTCCTCCCTGCCTGCGAGACTCTTCTTCTCCGGCTTTCGGAGCTCCTCCGGCGTCACCCGGCTTCTGGCAGAAGCCTTCTCTCTTTTTTTTCGTGCGCTTGGCGAGGAAAAGCAGGCGGGGAGGAGGCGACGGGGCCAAAGGGGGCCGAGGGAAGCTCGGCTGCGGTCGAGAGAGGAACGGCTCGGGCTCGCCGCAAGAAAAAAAAAGAGAGAAGGCTTCTACCAGAAGCCGGGTGACGTCGGAGGAGCTCCGAAAGCACGAGCGGCGGCCGGATGAGCGGCAGCCGCACCAGCAGTGGCGGCACGAGCGGCGGCCGGACGAGCGGCAGCCGCACCAGCAGCGGCAGCACAAGCGGCGGTGGCACCAGCGGCAGCCGGACAAGCGGCGGCGGGACGAGCGGCGGCGGGACGAGCGGCGGCCGCACCAGCAGCGGCGGCACGAGCGGCGGTGGCACCAGCGGCGGCCGCACCAGCAGCGGCGGCACGAGCGGCGGCCGCACCAGCAGCGGCGGCACGAGCGGCGGCCGCACCAGCAGCGGCGGCACGAGCGGCGGCCGGACGAGCGGCGGCCGCACCAGCAGCGGCGGCACGAGCGGCGGCCGCACCAGCAGCGGCGGCACGAGCGGCGGCCGCACCAGCAGCGGCGGCACGAGCGGCGGCCGCACCAGCAGCGGCGGCACGAGCGGCGGCCGCACCAGCAGCGGCGGCACGAGCGGCGGCCGCACCAGCAGCGGCGGCACGAGCGGCGGCCGGACGAGCGGCGGCCGCACCAGCAGCGGCCGCACAAGCGGCGGCAGCACGAGCGGCGGCCGCACAAGTGGCGGCCGCACCAGCAGCGGCGGCACGAGCGGCGGCGGCACGAGCGGCGGCGGCGGCACCAGCGGCGGCGGCACCAGCGGCGGCGGCACCAGCGGCGGCGGCACCAGCGGTGGCTGGACAAGCGGCGGCGGCACCAGTGGCGGCCGGACAAGCGGTGGGCAGGCGGGCGGGCAGGCGGCTCCTCAGCTGTTGGGCAGGGGTCTTCCCAGGTGCGGAAGTAAAAAACACTATCTGCACATGCGCGGCCATGAAAAAAAGGGTGCGCATGCGCAGATGGTGTTTTTACTTCCGCAGCGCTACTTCGCGAAAACCTGCTCATTGCTAGGGGTCCTGGAACGGAACCGTCGCAATGATCGGGGGATCACTGTACCCTCTAATTTTTTTTCGGTGTGGGCGGAAAAGTATAGTGTCTGAGCGACAATCCCTTTGGGACTGGGCGGAATAAATAAACAAACAAATAAACAAATAAACAAATAAATAAATAAATAAGAAAAAAATCCCTTTTATTAAAAGAAATTAATAATTTAAGAAAACCAAAATCCATTACTATTAAAACTAAATCAACCAGCAAAACCAAAAACATAACTATTAATAAAAACAGGTGAGGGCTGGGGTTTTTTTCTCTGTTATTATTTAAGTGCTTTTACCATATGCTTTAAATCAAGGCACTTCTCTCTCTGTTTCTCTCTCCTGTCATTCTCTGCCTCAATCATTTTCTCATTTCTCTTTTCTCCCCTTTTTTCTATCATTTCTCTCTATCTCTTCCTTCCACTCTTCTCTCTCTCTCTTGCTTTCTCTGTCTCTCTCTTTCCCCCTCTTGGTCTCTTTCTTTTTCTCACTTTCTCCCTCTCTTGCTTTCTCTCTCTCTCTCACTCTTTGTTGTTTTCTTTCTCACACTCTTTCTCTTGTTCTCTCTCTTGCTATCTCTTTCCCCCTTTCTCTCTCTCTCTCTTTCTCACTTTCTCTCTATCTTGCTGTCTGTTGCTCTCACTCACTCGTTCTCTCTCCGTTCTTCTCAGCGGAGGCTGGTGATATTCAATGTCGGGGGGGCGCGGTTGCGCGCGCTCCCTATCTCCATACCAGGCCACTCGGAACATTCAAAATAAGAAAAGCCTTCGCTGGCGAAAGTTTTTCTTATTTTGAATGTTCCGAGTGGCCTGGTATGGAGATAGGGAGCGTGCGCAATCTGCCCCGCCTCTCCTGCAACCCCCTTGCTGAGAGCCCGGGATGAAAGTGCTCTCAGCAAAGGGACTGAGATGGGCAGGGCGTGCGTTCCGGGTGCGGAGGAGCCGCGCCCAAAGGTAGGAGGCGGCGGAGGAGCAGAGGGGGCGGATCGGGCAGGGGGCAGTGACAAAAGGCCGAGGGGGCCGGAGGCAACATGGGGAGGCAGGGGCGACTGCGGCTCCCTTCCCTTCTGCTGCCGGCGCCTCCCCGCCCCCGCCCCCCCGCGGGACTGCGCGCCCATGGAAAATGGGGACTGCGCGCCCTTGGAAAAGGGGGTGCGACGCGGTATTTTGGGCTGCGCGCGCGCTCACGTGCGCAGCCTACAGGGAACGGTGACCATAACTCTAACACTAACCAAGGGATGAAGAAGTATGCAAGGAAAATAGAAGTATTGCCTTTAGCTGCTTACCACAGCTGCTTTCCTTTTGGTTCTTGGCACTTAAAAAAGGAGATTCTGTTTTACGGACTTTTCAGAGAAAAGTCGCCAACAGAATCACAACTTGATTCACGACTCCGTTTTCTTGATCTATTTACAAAAGAGTATCCTAACTAGTAGGAAACACCTGCACTGGAATAAATAAGATTTAATGGAATTTGAATGGATAGATGTGCTAGTTAGTATTTTATTGCCCTGCAACTTATATTTCAAAGCTGACCCTCCTCCATGATTTTACAGAAAGAAAAATAAATCATCATGGACTGATGAAGCTGAGAATTTTAGAAACATAGAAACAGAAGATTAATGGCAGAAAAATATCCCAGGCATATTTAAATTCAATTACTGTGGATTTAACAACCACTTCTGCCGGAAGTTTATTCTAAGCATCTACTACCCTTTCAGTAAAATAATATTTTCTCACGTTGCTTCTGATCTTTTCCCCAACTAACCTCAGATTGTGCCCCCTTGTTCTTGTGTTCACTTTCCTATTAAAAACCCTTCCCTCCTGAACTTTATTTAACCCTTTAACATATTTAAATGTTTTGATCATGTCCCCCCTTTCCCTTCTGTCCTCCAGGCTATACAGATTGAGTTCATTAAGTCTTTCCTGATAAGGTCCATTTTGGTCCATTAAACTTAAACATTAAACTTAAACAAAAAAAAGTGTAAAAATTATGCCTGAAATTTCCTAGCAAAGTAATTTTAATTTAAATTTAAAATGAATTTTAAATTCATAGACATCCCCAAAAATCCCACCGCACCACCAAGTTCCCAAACACTGGAATATTTCCAATTCTCTTCACTCTTTCAAATACTTGATTCAGCGCAATTGTAATAAGAGAGAAATAAGCCTTGGATATGTTTGCCACCTGTAGTTATTTGTAAAAATAATAAAAAATAAAAACTAGGATATTTTTGAGTTCTAATCCTGCATGAAAGTACTCTTCAGTTTATGATATCAAGCTTAGTGTACAAGTTGTTTGATCAATTGCAACCAATGAATCAACACTTGACTTTTTAAAAGTTCACTTGTAGGAAAAACACTAAAAAGAAAAAAACATAAGAGACGAAGAAATAAATTCCACACACGGCTTTTAGAAATATTATTACTTCAGGGTTACCCAGTTCTGGAATGACTCTGGGCAGCTCACAATATAAAAATAACACAAATACAACAAGGTGAAAGGAATGCAGAGAAGGAAGGAAAGAGTTTTGACAATAGTTGACCAATTCACTAGTCAGTTGAGCTATCCAACATTTGTTTAATGGAGAACCTATTTGTTAGTACATGATACTTACCTACTTTGGGGTTGCCATATAGTAAATTAACAATGTTAGTCTATGAATGTAAAGGCTGTGTCTTTAAGAACTTTGACTGGTTTGGCCATAAGAGGGCGCCAGCACTGTTCCCTGTGGGGGAAGTTACTTTGAGATACCTTTGATTGTGAGTCTATATTATTCTAGCTGTGTGCGGTTTGTAATCTATTGTTAATATTGTTGTATATGTGTAAATAATATTGTTAATATTAAATGTTCTGCCGGGCTCTACAAATTTCACACACACACACACACTTGAAAGTTCAAAAACAATGTTCTTTATCACAAAAATTCAAAAGAAACAAAACACCCTTTTTGTATTGCAAAGAGCACTCGTCCAAAAACAACCTGGTAGTCTGTACAATCCCCTTAATCAGTCATTAAGTACTTAGCTAGCAGCTGTGAAGGAACGTCACAGCCCTCCTTCTTCCACGAAGTGAAACACACACACTTTGCTCTGATTTTTATTTAGAAACATAGAAACATAGAAAACTGACGGTAGAAAAAGACCTCTTGGTCCATCTAGTCTGCCCTTTTACTATTTCCTGTATTTTATCTTAGGATGGATATATGTTTATCCCAGGCATGTTTAAATTCAGTTACTGTGGATTTCCCAACCACGTCTGCTGGAAGTTTGTTCCAAGGATCTACTACTCTTTCAGTAAAATAATATTTTCTCATGTTGCCTTTGATCTTTCCCCCAACTAACTTCAGATTGTGTCCCCTTGTTCTTGTGTTCACTTTCCTGTTAAAAACACTTCCCTCCTGAACCCTATTTAACCCTTTAACATATTTAAATGTTTCGATCATGTCCCCCCTTTTCCTTCTGTCCTCCAGACTATACAGATTGAGTTCATTCAGTCTTTCCTGATACGTTTTATACTTAAGACCTTCCACCATTCTTGTAGCCCGTCTTTGGACCCGTTCAATTTTGTCAATATCTTTTTGTAGGTGAGGTCTCCAGAACTGAACACAGTACTCCAAATGTGGTCTCACCAGCGCTCTATATAAGGGGATCACAATCTCCCTCTTCCTGCTTGTTATACCCCTAGCTATGCAGCCAAGCATCCTACTTGCCTTTCCTACCGCCCGACCACACTGTTCACCCATTTTGAGACTGTCAGAAATCACTACCCCTAAATCCTTCTCTTCTGAAGTTTTTGCTAATACAGAACTGCCAATGCAATACTCAGATTTAGGATTCCTTTTCCCCAAGTGCATTATTTTACATTTGGAAACATTAAACTGCAGTTTCCATTGCTTTGACCATTTATCTAGTAACGCTAAATCATTTACCATATTACAGACCCCTCCAGGAATATCAACCCTATTGCACACTTTAGAGTCATCGGCAAATAGGCAAACCTTCCCTACCAAACCTTCCCCTATGTCACTCACAAACATATTAAAAAGAATAGGACCCAGAACAGACCCTTGTGGCACACCGCTTGTAACCTGACTCTGCTCAGAATACTCGCCATTAACAATAACTCTCTGATGTCTATGCTTCAGCCAGCTTGAAATCCACTGAACTATCCAGGGATTAAGTCCAATCTTCACTAATTTATCTATCAGCTCTTTATGTGGAACCGTATCAAAGGCTTTGCTGAAGTCCAGATAGGCAATATCCACGGCACCACCTTGATCCAACACCTTTGTGACATAGTCAAAGAACTCAATGAGATTAGTCTGACACGATTTGCCTTCAGTAAAGCCATGCTGATTTGGGTCCAATAAGTTATTGTTTTTTAGATGCTGATTTATCCTCTTTTTGAGTAGAGTCTCCATCATTTTAACTACAACTGATGTCAAGCTAACTGGCCTGTAGTTACCAGCTTCTTCTCTACTGCCCTTCTTGTGGATAGGCACAACACTGGCCATTCTCCAATCCTCAGGAACATCTCCTGTTAACAGGGATTTGTTAAACAAATCAGTCAGGGGGGGTAGCAATGATAGGTCTGAGTTCTTTAAGAACTCTGGGGTGGATGCCATCTGGACCCATTGCCTTATTTATCTTTAATCTTTCAAGTTCTTCTAAGACATCGGCTTCTAAGATCACTGGAGCTGAATCCGTACAGCTGGAAGCAATGCTACATCCCTCTATAGTATTATTATTATTTTGTAAGGTGTCTTTTGAGAAAACTGAACAGAAGTAGCTATTGAAATGGTCAGCGATCTCCTTATTCCCATCAATGTATGTATTATTCCCGGTACTAAGCTTTGTGATGCTGCAGTTTTTCTTCTTCCTATCACTAATATATCTGAAGAAGGTTTTATCCCCCTTCTTTACAGATTTTGCTATTTCTTCCTCTTTTGAGGCTTTAGCAGCATATATTATCTGTTTCGCCTCCTTCTGTCTCATTTTATACACCTCTCTTCCAGACTCTTTATACCTCCTATAGGCAGCCTTTTTTTCATTGACTATAGCCCTTACATCATTGCTAAACCATAGCGGTTTCTTCTTCCTTTTACCTTTATTATTTATTTATTATTTGGATTTGTATGCCGCCCCTCTCCGAAGACTCAGGGCGGCTCACAACAAGTGAAAAACAATCCAATACATAATCCAATTAATTAAAATATTAAAAGTTTTTAAAAAACCCTATACTAACATACACACACACAAGCATACCATGTATGCTTTGGTTTCAAAGTCGTGAAAAATCAACAAAGTCCGGAAACAGGAAGGCACGGTCCTGAAGAACAACGATCAGATAATCTTCCACAATGGCCAAGCCAGCACGCTGCTATTTATATCAGCAGCTCTAATTACTGGAGCCCCACCCAAACACAGGTGGCCTCTCTTATCTCCTGTAATATTTCTTCAATTGGTCTCTTCGATGCATAATTCTGCACATGCGTGGGTCTAACACTTCCTCATCCGAATCGACCGAAGATAATGGAGATTGGCTTCCTGGGCTGTGTGCCAAGCTCCCCTCTTCCAAGTCTCCCCCACCTTCTTTTTCTGAGGAAACTCTGACTCTGTTGGCAATAAAACAGGCCTATGACATGTTGATGTTTCCCCTGCTTCCACCTCCACATTCCTTGGGTCAGGAGCTGGGCCAGAGCCAACCACAGCACTAAGTCTGAATCTTTAACTGGCTAGCCCACATTATCTACACTACTGCAACAACTCTGCTGAGTGTATGTCGAAGGTTTCACACAGGGCTCCACCGAGACATACTAACACCCTTTCCCAAATGGGACTTTTAAGCGATCCATTCTTAAGTCACATAAATTCTAATAATTAAGGGAACCCTAGAATAAAATCCACAATTTTCATCTTCTCATGGAAAAAAACTGGGCAACTCTTGATTAGGAAAAGGACAATAACTATGTCTGTCAATGACTGTGGGAGTGGCTTTTTTATGGGTGTGGCTTGATGGTCATGTGACTGGGTAGCACTGGCTTGCCGGCCATGTGACCAGGTGGGAGTATCAATCATGTGACCAGGGGGTGGCTTAAAGGTCATGCGACTGGGTGGAAGTGGCTTACTGACCAAGATAAATTTTCAAATAGGTGCTTGGACTCTTTTTCAGTTGATTAAGTCACATTATTTGAATAGCCAGAAAAAGGACAAATGATAAACAGCATTATTTGTTGAGGAGCACAGTAACATTTTAAGGTTTTTTACTGAACCCACAAGATTCAGTATGATAACAGATTAGGCAAGTAGCTCAATTTTGTTTAATTGCCATAAAAGTTTAGTTCTAGGTAATGATTAAAATGATTAAAATTTTATGGCTAAAAACATACTATTTAATTATTTCCTATTTTAAAAGTAATTAAGGACCATGCTAAGATACTAGAGAAGGAAGGACAATAAAAAAAACTATTAAGTGTTTAATAAATAGTGCATAAACTTACTACCTTCACTGCTTCCCCTCCCCCTTTGGGGGCAGCAGCCCATTACAGCTTAGAGAGTAATCTTAGAGAAATTGGACAAAATATAAATGCATTTATAAATGTAACGATTGGAAGCCACTTCCTTATATCTTTCTTTTTCTTTTGTCTTTTAAAAATTTCTTTACTAATTTCTTTCTTTCTTTTAAATTTGTATTGCTTTTACTTTGCAAAAAACCCTTTAATAAAAACATTTTTTTTAAAAAAAAGTTACCATAATTGTGTACATCTCTTCACTGATTCAGCAAATCTATTTTCAGATGGGAATATGCCAATTAATCAAGATTATTTAGTTTTTCTCCATTTATAAGAGCGCAGTCACAGGAATGTAATGTCTATAAAATTTCTACACTAAAACACAGTTCAACTGGGGTGTGGCCAGATTTTTCAAAGCTCTCTCAGGCCAGAGCCTAGTTAAAGGAAATTCAATGCTGTATGCAGATGTTAGATGGACAAAGAAATTAAATAAACTGGCATTAAATCACTGGGCTTCCTCCCCACCCAAATCTTTATCCCTTTTCCTTCGCAATATCTTTTTTTCATTCATCCTGGAAGATTCCACACATCCCACTTAATAGTTCTGCAGCAAATGCAGGCAGTTATCACAGGCTGTTGATTCTTCTTCACTGTACATAGCCGCTTCCATTCTGTATAAACTTCAATATTCTAAGAATTTAACGAATACTGAGCAAAAAAGGATGTTTTCCCAAGCAGCATAGAATTGATTCTCACATTCATTGCCTCCACAGAAAAGAATCCAGCCTTTTTGAGTCTTCCTATCCTTTCTAAAAGCTTTTTTTTAACCTACTTCAAACCATTCTTCAGCTGTTCTACAACTTTTTTTCAGGCAAAGATTTTTTTAATTTTTTTCTCTCCAATCACAGTACAATAAAAATTATAACAACAACATCAAATTGTTTTACAATAAATCAATTTCAGGAAGTTATAGAATACAATGCTACCAACTTCACTTTTGACATCTGAATAAAAATAGCTGCCCAATTTTTCAATGCTATAAAAATATACTCTTAGCTAAGACCCCATTTAAGCTGTTCCGAATTCTAGTATCTCACATTGAATAGGCTGAAATGTTTCAAATCTCTCATAATCACTTCCATATCAATTTTCATATAAAATCAATACCCTTTACAAATAGTTAACACCTATTAATAAAATACCCTTTAAAAAACATTTGAGACTTCATTTGGATCGGGGCTGCAGCGGAGGCTCCGGGGCAGGGCTCTGTCCCCGAGACTCCTTTAACCCCTCTAAAGGTCACTATTTGCGATTGGATCGGACTCGGATGGTCCGATCCTAGAACAGGGAGTTTCCCCAATCCTGAGGAGCTAATGCCGAAGCTCCGAAGGGAAGGGTATACCCCGCAGCTTTAGAGACGGGAGAACCGAGCCTCGTCTCATCGAGGACCCGGCCATTGCAGTCCGACCACACAAGTGGGAAGCGGAAAAAAATCAGAAGAAGAAGCAGAACTCTGAATCTTATTTAACAAAGCAGAAAAAGAAGAAAAGAAGAAAAGAAGAAATTAAGGTATAAGCTCTATTTTGATAATTTTGAAAACAATTAGAAGCATAAACTGTTCAAAATAAAAGGCGAAAAAGAAAGCAGTAAGAGAAAAAATCATATCCTTGGGCCATAGTGAACTTGCGCCGGAACTTTTTTTCTTATTAAATAAACATTTAAATTTACAAGAACCGAATTAAAGACAAAAATACAACGATTTGATATAAAACTCACATCCCTGAAGAAGATTCTAGGAGATGAGAGCTAATTAAGACTAAAAATTCTAAAAAAAATGTTGAAAGAAGGAAATTTAAATTGACTGCAGACTTTGGGTTCTTCTCTCTTACGCTACCCGCGGAAGGACTACTTTTTGTGTCTTTTTGTGCCTTTTTTGGAAAATAAAAATAAGGAAAGACAGAATAAAAACTCTGGAATGAAAGAGATGAATGCAAAATAGAGGAGACTTATTGATTGATTATTTTCGCTAGTATTGGAAATTGGGATATACCTTTTTCTTCTGCAAAAGTACAGGAAAAAATTTGTTCTACATTGTCTGGAAGGAACCATTAAGAACTATAACTGTCACAAGGAATTAAATTTGGAATTGGATTATAATCATTTTTTTAATTATTGGACTTTATTATTATAGAATAATAAAACTTGAAATTCGGTTTGGCATCATTGGTTTTGGAATCCCTTTGGAATATAATAATATTTTGGTTTCGTGATTTGCCTTGGAATTACCATTGGATTATAATTAAATTTGGATTATAACTGGCTATACTTGAGATCATACTTAAGCAAGATCAAATGGACTTTGGAAGGGAACTTTAAAATCCGAAATCTTCAACCAACAAAAAAGACTTTTTAAACAGACCAAGAAGAGAAGAAAAGAAGAACTGTAAATTAAGTATTTGTGAAATTTATTGGGTTTATTAAAAGGAGGGTTTTTTATTTTCCTTTTCCTTTTCTTCTATCCTTAAAAACTGTATCATATATTTGGTTTGAAAACTATAAGTATTATATTGGTGTCTTCTATTGTTTTTTTTTCTTTTTCTTCCTTCTTATATTGGTTGTTTTTTCTAAGATATTTTTGTACTAAGATCAATTGACATAATGAATTACTAATTTTAAACTTCCCCCTTCCCTAGAAGTGGTGTCTTTTAATTTCTAACTTTTAAGAAAGTGGCTGTTATTGGAAAAGTCAGAATTAAAATTTATTCATTTATTGATAATTTAATTAAGCTTTCTTTGTTCAACAGTATTAATTTAAAGCCTTTCTCTTCCTTTCCCTTTTCTTCTTTTCCTTTTTTCTTTTTTCTTACTAATTTTATGTGTTTATTATTATAGACAATATAATTATAATTAAGTTTATATTTCTGTTAAAGTGACATAATTGATTTTTTTAAGAGTAATATATAAAGAAATAAGTTTCCTTTAAAAATATTGATATACAATTATATAAGAAGTTTTTTCTCATTTTAAATTAGATTTTTAAACTAGGCTTAAAACTGTAATTTTTAACTGGTTTGGAGTTTATTTGGATTAATTGACATTATAATAGAACGTAAGGGAAATCTAGAAGAAGTGGAAGGACTTCTACTTTTTTCATAATAATACATCAATTATATTAACAGCAATATTAGATACTGCAGAAGAGAGAGAATTAGAACCATTTTAAATATAGTATTATTTCAAGACATACACAGGATGTCGAGTACATCCACTTTCACAAAGACAATTAAAAAACAAACTTTAACCTCTTCTACATCTTCACAAGTGTCACCTTTGTCTTTGCCTGTGCATCAAAGTATAGCTACAAGTATGTTAGCTAAGGACAAAGAGAAAGAGAAAGCACAACCACAGCCTACACTCCAAACAATTCAGGAAACATTGAATTTAATGCAAGATTTTATGTTAAAATCTCAAAACGAAGCAAAGCAACTAGGTGAAGGGTTAAAAGCGGAAATAGGGGAATTGAAAGTAGATACTGGAGAAATGAAGGTGAAAATGAAGGAAGTTGATGAAAAAGTTGCGGAAATACAACAGACGTTGAAAGAGAATGAATAAAGAATTAAGGCAAAATAGATAAAGTTGAAAAAAGAATGAATGACTTTGAAGATAGATTTGATTTCCCAAACAAAGGATACAACGAATCAATTACACACCTAGAATTACAATGTGCATCTTATGGCCTGAGATTCCAGAATATAACAGAAGAAAAGGACAAAGATCTCCAAGCAAAAATGGCAGAAATAATAGGCAGTTCCAGGTAGATCCCCTGGAACTAATAAAAGAAATTGATCAACTTTACAGAGTGCAAACAAGCTATGTACGAAGACACAATCTACCGAGAGAAGTTCACATTAAATTTGTGAGGAAAACTATAAGAGACAATATTCTGAAGTGGACAAGAAATGAAAAACTACAAGATAAAGGAAAAGAAATTACAATACTGAAACAAGTTCCAAGAAGAGTACGAGAAAGCAGGAGGGATTATTATTTCCTGACTAAGATTTTAATTAAAATTAAATATAACCTTCCGCTGGCTTATACCAGAAAGACTCTCCCTATATTGGCAATCACAAAGAGTAAAAATAGAAAACATTGAAGATGCTAGAGAATTCTACGAAACAAGTAGTATACACAAATTTGAGCAACCAATAAAGGAAGTATCCGCAAGGAAAGAAGATGAGTCGGGCGACACCAGCCAGGGGAAAGGGGAAGACTCAGGTGCAAGAAGAAAACAACCTCAGCGCGAATCTAAAGATACCAAGAAATACTACAAATAAATGTTAGAAGGTGTTGTGGTTCCGTCTGAGGCCCCTCAGGGAACGGCTGATCTTCTGTCGGTTTCCAGCTCAGAGGGAGAGGCTGAGGAACAGGAGGTGCAGGCAGACGAGGAGGAGGAATCCCAGGCTGAAGAAGAGGGAGGACAGCCAGAGTCCCCCCAGAGGGAGCTCTCCCCAGCAAGCAGCCTGGATTCCTTAGAGGAAAATGCACAAGCCACAATTGATCTGCGACAGAGAAGAGCTACTCAGAGAAGGGATCAATTGGCTAAGTACTTTCAGCATTAAAGAGGCAACAGCTGGGTTTGGGTGTGGTGCTCTTGGGAAAGGCTAAAAGGCAGACCCACCCTTCCTGGCTTGTGGAGTTTTATCTTTGAGAGTCTTGGGACCTGGCTGTGAACTTTGGCGTCTTGGAATCCTGGTTTGTGCCTTTGACTACTGAAACCTTGGGGTGGGTGTGCCAGCAAGAAGCTTGCTGTATTGTCTGGACATCAGGACTCTGATGTAAAGTATTATAGCCTGTCTGTTGGGAAGAACAGGTTTTCCTCTGTGTTTATTTTTTCCAGCTATAAAATACTTTTGGCTTTTACCAGAGTGTCTGGCTGTTTTTTCCAGTTGGTGTTGAGGTCTGGGGGAACCCAGACAGAACAGAAGATATGAAAATATTTTCTGTAAATGTAAATGAACCAAGAAAAAGAAATAAAATATTTTCTAAACTCAGAAAACAAAAAAGCACAGATAGTGATATTACAAGAAGTTCATATTAAAAAGACCAATAGAAAATTATTATTTAACCCCAAAATTGGAAACATGTATACCAGTTTGGCGAACCAAAAAAAAAGAGGCATTGCAATGTATATTGAAAATTCAATAAACTCCAAACAATTATATGCTGACCAGGATGGTAGAATATTAATAGTACAAGTAAATATAGACCCGAAACCTCTTGTCATTGTCTCTATTTATGCACCAAATGATAACCAAATGGTATTTTACAAACAATTACATCAAAAGATAAATGAATTAAATATTGAAAATATGATTATAGTTGGCAACTTTAATACAATTTCAAACAGATTATTAGACCACTCTGGTAAAAGAAAAAGAAGAATATTTTGCCAACTACCTTTCAAAAAATGAGGTCAGAGTTATTATTAAATGATATTTGGAGGGAAAGACATCCTTTAACCAGACAGTATACTTTCTATTCTATTCCCCACAAAATTTGGACAAGAATAGATATGGCTTGGGCCCCAAAAACAACTATAGAACAAGTTAAAGAAATTGAGATTGATACCAATACGTGGGTTGACCACAACCCTTTAGTGATATATTGGAAAAATTACAAGAAACAATTAAACTGGCAGATGAATAGAAATATTATAAGAGACCAACAATATAAGGAATGGATAGAAAAAGAATTAGAAGGTTTTTTAAAAAATTAACAAAAATTCAGAAACTTCTCTTCAAAATTTATGGGACACTGCTAAGGCGTACATTAGAGGTTTAACAATCTCCTATACTGCTAAGAAAAATAAAGAAAAAAAGATACAATATGAACAACTAGTGAGAGAATTAAATCAACTAGAGTTAGTATTACAACACAATTCGAAAGACAGCAAGATTAAAAGAAAAACTAGTTAAGCATAAAATAAAGCTTATAGAGCAAAATTAAATAGCTGAGAAAATTAAAAGAGCCAAACAGCAATATTTTGAACACGCCAATAAACCAGGAAGATGGCTTACATATAAATTAAGAAAACATAGACAATCAAAAATAATTAAAAAACTAGTAGATAACAAAAGTATGATAAAATTTAAGACTGACGAAAAAGCAAAAATAGTACAGGAATTTTATAAAGAATTATATAAAAAAGAGGAAATAAAAGAAGATGAGATTTTTTAAATATTTAGATCCTTTAGATCTACCTCAATTATCAGAAGAACAACAGACAAGGTTAGACAGTCCAATCACAATAATGGAATTACAAACAACTCTTAAAAAAATAAAATAAAGCTACTGGGCCTGATGCCATACCGGCAGAATGGTATAAAATAGAAAGCAATGTTACAATGAACAATATGTTAAGAAACTGTAAACGAGATTATAATGGATGGTAAAATTCCTAAATCCTGGTCAGAGTCTCTAATAACATTAATATACAAATCCGGTTCAGACAAAGATAAGATACAAAATTATAGACCTATATCCTTATTAAATGTTGACTATAAAATATTTACTTCTATTTATGCAGCAAGACTTAAAAAGATTTTAGGCGAGAAGATACACGAAGACCAGAATGATTTTCTACCAGGCAGACAAATAAAAAATAATCTCAGAACAATTATCAACACATTAGAATATTATGAATAACACCCAGGAAGACAAATGTCATTAATGTTTCTAGATGCAAAAAAGCTTTCAACAACGTAGATTGGACATTTACTAAAATGCAATTAAATAAAATGAGATTCGGAACAAAATTTGTTAATGTAATTGACGCCATATACTCGAAGCAAACGGCAAGAATCATACTAAATAACAAACAATTGGAAAAATTTGAAATTTTTAAAGGTGTGAGACAGGGCTGCCCGATCTCACCCTTACTGTTTATTTTATCTTTGTTGATAAAGATAAGAACAAATAATAAAATTCAGGGATTAACTATAGGGAAAGAAACATATAAAGTACAAGCTTTTGCCGATGATTTGACTTTTATAACTGAAAATCCTATAACAACAATACCTAATTTGATTGAAATGATAGAAGAATACGGTAAAGTTGCAGGCTTAAAAATAAATAGAAATAAGACACAATTAGTAGTTAAAAATATGACAGAATCACAGAAAAGACAATTAGAATACATTACAGACATGAAGATAGCTAAGAAAATGAAGTACTTAGGAATCTGGATTACATCTAAGACCATATCCTTAAAAAATGATAATTATATAAAACTGATTGACAAAATTAAAAAAGATTTAGAAATATGGAATAATTTGAAATTATCCTTCATTGGGAGAATTTCAACAATTAAGACGAATGTCTTACCTAAGATACTGTTTCTATTTCTGGTTTTACCTATAAATCCAGGGGGGAAATTCTTTAAGGATTTAACAATAGTTAGGAAATTTCTTTGGCAAGGTAAGAAGGCGAGAATAAAATTAAGTATATTAGAAGATATAAAAGAAAGAGGAGGCTTTACACTACCTAACTGGAAATTATATTATCAGGCTGCGCCTTAACTTGATTAAAGATTGGATAACTTTAGAAAACAGAAGAATATTAAATTTAGAAGGTTACAATCTTATGCTTGGTTGGCATGCCTTTATTTGGTATGATAAGGATAAAACACACTCTTATTTTAAAAAACATAATAAGAAAGCACCAACTAGAAGTTTGGAAAGATATAAAGAAAGACCATTTTTAAACTATTCCTTATTGGATCTCTCCATTAGATGCAATTTGCCACCCCAATTTGATGCAGGAAAGGAAGATATTAAAATATAAAGAATTAATAGATGATCAAATGAAACTAAAACCAAGACATAAATTACAGGAAGAGGGGATAAAAATATAAAAATTGGTGGCAATATATTCAGATACAGTCTAGATTTCAAAGAGATATTAAAATGTATATATTTAAGAAGAGTAAATTTTTTTAGGTAACCTGCTAACTACAAATCAAAGTAAATTAATAGCGAAAGCATATAAATACATGATAGGATATAAAAATATAGATTTGACTTTAAAAGATAACATGATAAGTTGGTGTAAAAACATAGGTAGAGAAATTGATTTAGAAACGGGAGAAAGTTTGGATATCTAATTGGAAAATGACAAAATCAGTTTTATTAAAAGAAAATCAAATTAAGATGTTTCATAGGTGTCATCTCCCACCAAATAGAATTGCCAAGATGTGGTGGAAATGCAAACAAGAAATAGGTTCTTATTATCACCAATGGTGGACTTGTTATAAAGCCAAGTTATATTGGAAAATGATAGAAAAATGGATAAAAGAAATCACACTACAGGATATAGAAAAAACTCCAGAATTCTTTTTATTAGGTATAACGAAGCAGAAATATAAGAAAGATATTTTTTTATTTAATTATTCATATTTTGACAGCGGCCAGGATAGTTTATGCACAAAATTGGAAGGGAGAAGATACTCCCAAGGAATACGAGGTAATAAGGAAAATTTTAGATTGTGCTGAAATGGATATGATGACAAGACGGTTGAACAATTAAGAAGAATCAGAATTTTATACTATTTGGAACAATAGTATATGGATAAATAAAAATAAAAATAAAATTTAAATGATATGGAAATGTTTAAATATATTAGATATTTTTTCTTTTTTTTCTTTTTTTCTCTTTAGAACATTTAAATTACATAAAACAGAATCAGTATCTTTCCATTTTTGCGCAAAGGCTATCCTAGCTGCTACTAATATATGAACCATTAAATAATATTTCTTGCTATGTTATTTCTCTTATCCATTTTTCTATTAAGTTCCAATATTCTTTTGCTTTTGGGCAAGTCCACCAAGTGTGATAATAGGTACCTATTTCTGTTTTACATTTCCAGCAATTGGGTGAGTTAGTTTGAAACATTTTTGAAATTCTATTTGGTGGTAGGTGCCATCTGTAATAACTCTCAAAGCAAGGTTGAATCAAGCAAGGTTTATTTTGCTAACAGGACAAGGAAGTCAATTCAGTCAAGAAGCAATGGAGTATTGAGAGCTTTATACAATGACAGTTCTATTTATACAATCTAGCCCAGCAACAGGGCAGTTTTACAAAGATACCTTTTAAGCACCAAAAGAAGACAACCAATCAACATGCAATAAACAAATCTGAACTTTTGACTTTTACCCTGTCTGGGTAGGTCACCCAGGCAAATATCTACCACTCCTCCCCTATTAGTTCGGATGCAGGTCATTCAGAGAGACACGTGATGAAGTCCTCCAATCGGCTGGGCTTTCTTGTTTCTCTCTCTGACCTGCGCAGTTCAGTTGAGTCTTGGTACTTGAAGAGTGAGGAGGTTGGCTCTTGTGCGATTCCCGGAGAGGCTCCCGTCCTGGCCTGTGAAGATCCTCTCTGCGTTGAGTCTGCAGGACCACCGCCGGCCTCCTCTGGACCTGGTTCCCCAGCGGTGGAGCGACGATGAGTCGGTAAGTCCCAATCTATTTCGAATTGTCCGGGTCGCGTTTGGGAACGGGTTTGCTGGGAAAAGTTCCCTGTGGGGCATGAAGCGTCATAGTCCGTATTAGCATTTGCTGAAGGTTCTTGGCGGAGGTTAGTTGTCTCCACCCGTTTTCTAAGGTGATCAATGTGCCTTTTCCACAGGCGACCATCCTCGAGGAGGACATGGTATGTTTTAGGTGCGGTTTTGTCCATTATTGTTCCTTTAGCCCATTTTAAACCGCCATCGAAATTCTTTACAAAAACCCCTTGCCCCACATTCAATGTTCATTCAGGGGAATTTGAGCGGTAGTCTCTACTACTTAAATAGGTAGGATGCAACCTATCAAAGGGGGAACTTAACTTTCTGCCCATTAATAGCTCGGCAGGGCTCTTATGCGTTACCGAACCTGGGGTGATGTGTTGGGTCAACAGAAAGGTGTCTAAGCGCTCATGAATGTTCCCTGGTTCTGTTCTCTTAATGTCCTCTTTTGCCACGCGGACAAATCTTTCAGCCATCCCATTAGACCAAGCTGCATGAGGAGAAACTAAGGCATGCCTGATGCCTAGCTGGGTAAGGAATACCTCCATTTGTTTGGATGTGAATTGTGGGCCATTATCCGAAACTAGCACCTCTGGGCACCCATGGGTAGCGAATAATTGGAGCAATGCTTGTATGGTGACACAAGAAGTAGTGGCTCCCATTATAATCTCTAGCCATTTTGAGTATGCATCAACCACTACCAGAAACATGTGGTGTCCCACTGGCCCCGCAAAATCGACATGAATTCATGACCATGGGGCTTGTGGTGTTTCCCAATTTGTGGGGCTGGTCTTGGGGGGGCTTGGCCTCGACTCCTGGCAAGGGGAACAAGTGGCTACTCACTGTTCGATATCTGAATCCAAGCCAGGCCACCAGAGGTGCCCTCTGGCTAAGGCCTTCATCCTAACCACCCCTGGATGGCCTTGATGTAGCATTTCTATAACTCTTTTTTGTAAAGATTTGGGGATTTATTTTTCTGAAGGCTGCTCGCTCTTTCTCTCCCCATCTCCAGGTTGCTCCCTTGTGGTGAAGTCTATGTAATGGCTCAGCTGCGGAGGCCTTCTGTTTAAAAAAAACAGAATAAAAATTTAATAGGCCCAGGAAGGCTTGCAGCTCCGCTTTGTTTGAGGGCTCTGGGGCTTCTTTAATTGCCCTAACCTTGTCCTGGGTGGGGTGGATTCCCTCACCATCTATTTTGAAACCCAAGAAGTCAACACTGGTAGTGCCCCAGACACACTTGTCTGCCTTTAGCTTAAGGCCCTTGTCCTGTAGCCTAGAAAGGACTTTCCTGATTCTGCAGTTCAATTGTTCATAAGCCTCCCCAGATATCAAGATGTCATCAAAATATGGCACCACGCCTTCTATTCCTACTAATAGGCATTCCATGAGGCGTTGAAAAAGATCCGGGGCGACACCCCAAACTTCAGCCTGGTGCACTTAAAGGCACCCCTATGGGTGACTATAGTCTGTGAGAGGGCAGTGGCCTCATCAACGGGGAGCTGTTGATAAGCCTGGGCTAAATCGAGCTTTGGAAATAGTTTGCCTTGTCCCAGGGAGTGCAGTAGTTGCTGAACTACTGGAATGGGGTATGAGTTGTGCTGCAGGGCCTTGTTTAGTGTAGATTTGTAATCAGCACAAACTCTCAAGGACCCATCAGGCTTCATTGGGGTTACTATAGGCATTTCCCATGGGGCATGGTCTACTGGTACTAATATCCCTTGAGCAATAAGTTTATCTAATTGGAGGTCCAATTTGGGGAGAATGGGCAAGGGCACCCTGAGGGGCTTTAATCGTATGGGGGGGAACCTTAGGATCTAGAGAGAAAGAAATGGGTGGCCCCTTGTATGTGCCCAACGCAGAATCAAATACCTCAGGAAACACATGGACAAAGTTAGGCATGGTACAGCTGGTTAACTTATGAATGCCTGTGACAGCCAGTCCTAGGGGGCTCATCCACTCCAACCCTAAAAGCGAATGGTTAGCCCCTTGAACCACCAGTAGGGGAAGGATGTGATTTTCCCCTTTAAATGTAATTGGCACTCGTGCCTTGCCCAGAACCCGAATAGGATTACCCTGGAAGTCCTTAATGGCCGTGGCCATGGGCTCAAGTTGAGCTACAGTCATGGAAGGCATATACAGTTTTAATTTATGCCATGACATAAGGGAATATTTTGATCCCGTGTCCAGTTCCATTTGGCAAGGTCTATGGTTGAGAAGCAAGGGCACCACAAGCTTTGTGGTGGTCAGGCTGGAACTGGCAGCTGCGCCGGGGTTCGGTTTACCTCGGTTCCAGTCATGGGAGAAATTTCCCGAGGCGCAGCGGTTCCCTCTGGTCGGCTGGCATGGTAGGCAGTTGTCTCTTGGTGGGGGTGGGGGTGGCTGTTGTCACTGGGATGGCGAAATCATGGGAAGATCATCAGGGAGGTGAGCTCGACAGGCTTCCGCAATGTGCCCTCTTCGGTCGCAGCGGCGGCAGAAGACATCTTGGAAGGGGCAGTAGGAACGGGGATGATTGCATCGGCAGCCAGCGCAGTAGAAGGCAGCGAATTGCGATCTGGCAGGTCTTGGGGGAGGGGACCTGATCTAGCAACAGTAGTCATCATAGGAGTCAGTTGCGGTGTCGTGGCCGTTGGCAGGAACAGAGATCTGAGAAGAGGCTTCTGCAATGTGGAAAATGGCGGCATGTTTGTCATTGCTCTTAAGCTCCGCAGCTGTGGCTTGGGCAACTTCAAAAGTTTGTGCGGCTTTAATGACATCCTGTAGCGAGGATTCCTCCTCAGAGAGGAGCTTGTTCTGGATCGTAATGTTACGCATGCCAAAGATTAAGGCATCAGTGAGACGAGCCTCTGGATTATCGAATTGGCATTTAGAGAGAACAGTTCTGAGGCGAGTCGTGAACTGATTGATCATTTCCCCCTCTGCTTGTGACATCCAGGAGAATTGAGCTGGCTTCGTAGGCTTGAAGTGAGCGGCTAGCTTGGATGAGAGAGTGTCCCAGGAAACTGAGTTTGCCGGTTCAGGGTCAGTGAGGGTTTCTGCCAGCTCAAAAATCTGTGTGCCAAAGTAATTTATTTATTTATTTTATTTATTAGATTTGTATGCCGCTCCTTTCCGTAGACTCGGGGCGGCTCACAACATAATAAAACAATTCATAACAAATCTAATAAGTTACAATTTAAAATTTAAAGTAGTTAAGAAAACCCCATTTTTAAGCAAACACACCTACAAACATACCATACATAAATTATATAGGCCCGGGGGAGATATCTCAATTCCCCCATGCCTGACGACAAAGGTGGGTTTTGAGGAGTTTACGAAAGGCAAGGAGGGTAGGGGCAGTTCTAATCTCTGGGGGGAGCTGGTTCCAGAGGGCTGGGGCCACCACAGAGAAGGCTCTTCCCCTGGGGCCCGCCAACTGACATTGTTTAGTTGATGGGACCCGGAGAAGGCCAACTCTGTGGGACCTAATCGGTCGCTGGGATTCATGCAGCAGAAGGTGGTCTCGGAGATATTCTGGTCCGATGCTATGAAGGGCTTCATAGGTCATAACCAACACTTTGAATTGTGACCGGAAATTGATCGGCAACCAATGCAGACTGCGGAGTGTTGGTGTAACATGGGCATTTTTGGGAAAGCCCATGACTGCTCTCGCAGCTGCATTCTGCATGATCTGAAGTTTCCGAACACTTTTCAAAGGTAGCCCCATATAGAGAGCGTTACAGTAGTCGAGCCTCGAGGTGATGAGGGCATGAGTGACTGTGAGCAATGAGTCCTGGTCCAAATAGGGCCGCAACTGGTGCACCAGGCGAACCTGGGCAAACGCCCCCCTCGCCACAGCTGAAAGATGTTTCTCTAATGTGAGCTGTGGATTGAGGAGGATGCCCAAGTTGCAGACCCTCTCTGAGGGAGTCAATAATCCCCCCCCCCAGGGTGATGGATGGACAGATGGAATTGTCCTTGGGAGGCAAAACCCACAGCCACTCCGTCTTATCCGGGTTGAGTTTGAGTCTGTTGACACCCATCCAGGCCCCAACAGCCTTCAGGCACCGGCACATCACTTCCACTGCTTCGTTGATTGGACATGGGGTGGAGATGTAAAGCTGGGTATCATCAGCGTACTGATGATACCTCACCCCATGCCCTTGGATGATCTCACCCAGCGGCTTCATGTAGATATTGAATAGCAGGGGGGAGAGGACCGACCTCTGAGGCACCCAACAAGGGAGAGACCTCAGAGTCGACCTCTGACCCCCCACTAACACCGACTGCGACCGACCGGAGAGGTAGGAGGAGAACCACTGAAGAACAGTGCCTCCCACTCCCAACCCCTCCAGCCGGCGCAGAAGGATACCATGGTCGATGATATCGAAAGCCACTGAGCGGTCAAGAAGCACCAGGACAGAGGATAAACCCCTGTCCTGGGCCCGCCAGAGATCATCCATCAACACGACCAAAGCAGTTTCTGTGCTGTAACCGGGCCTGAAACCCGACTGCTGGGGACCTAGATAATCGGCTTCTTCCAAGGACCGCTGGAGCTGGAGTGCCACCACCTTCTCAACAACCTTCCCCATAAAGGGAAGGTTGGAGACTGGATGATAGTTATTAAGTACGGCTGGATCCAGGGAAGGCTTCTTGATGAGGGGGTGCACAAGCGCCTCTTTATAGGTTGTTGGAAAAGACCCACTCCCCAAGGAAGCGTTGACAATCTCCTGGGCCCAGCTCCGTGTCACCTCCCTGCTGGCCGAAACCAGCCGGGAGGGACACAGATCCAGTAAGCAGGTGGTGGAACTCACAGCTCCAATGGCCTTGTTCACTTCATCAGGTGTCACCAGATCAAACTCTTTCCAGACAGGTGGACAAGTACGGGCCCCAGTCACCTCGACTGACTCATTGTCAGTTGACTCTGTTTTACAATTAGAGTCGAGGTCCGCCCGGATCTGAGCGATTTTATCAGCGAAAAACGTGTTAAAATCCTCGGCACTACTCTGTAAGGGCTCCCCAACTCCCCCCTGATTAAGAAGGGAATGGGTCAACCTAAACAGAGCGGCCGGGCGGGATTCCGCTGATGCAATCAAGGCGGCATGATACGCGTATCTTGCCGCCTTGAGCGCCACTTTGTAAGTCTTAATAAAAGCTCTTACAAGTGTTCGATCGGATTCAGACTTACTCTTCCTCCATCGCTTCTCTTGACGTCTCTCCTGGCGTTTCAACTCCCGGAGCTCCTTGTTGAACTATGGAGCTCTATGGGGTCTAGCGCCACGGAGAGGTCGCAAAGGCGCAATCCGATCAAGAGCCTCCGCTGCAGCCTTGTTCCAGGCCTCTGCAAGAGACTCTGCCGAACTGTGGACGAGTGCATCTGGAATAACCCCAAGCGCCGTATGAAAGCCCTCTGGGTCCATCAGGCGTCTGGGGTGGAACAACTTAATCGGTTCTGCCTCCCTGCGAGGAAGGATTGGAGCCAGGAAGTCAAGCCATAGTAGAAAATGGTCCGACCATGACAAAGGCAATGCTTCTAAGCCCCTTAGTCTCAGACCATTACTCAATTGTTCAGAGAGGAATACCATGTTGGGTGCATGCCCTCCTTCGTGAGTTGGACCCTGTACTACTTGAGTCAGGTCCATGGCTGTCATGGTGGCCATGAACTCCTGTGCCAGTCCAGAGGCTTCGCCAAGTGATGGCAGGTTGAAGTCCCCCAAGACAATAAGTCCGGGGAGCTCCACCGCCAACCCGGCTACCTCCTCGAACAGCACAGGCAGGGCTTTTGACACGCAGCTGGGAGGCAGGTACGTGAGAATCAAGCCCATCTGAACCCCTAAGTCCAACTTCATCAAGAGAGATTCGCAACCCGCAATCTCTGGAGCAATGGGTCTACATAGGCAAAGGCTCTCCCTGGCTATAATAGCCACTCCCCCCCCTTCCCTGGGGTTGAGATTGATGCCATATCTGAAACCTGGCTGGGCAAATTTCAGAGAGAGGAACTCCTCCCTCTGGGCCCAGCCAGGTTTCAGTAATACATGCCAGGTCGGCCTCCTCATCCAGGATCAAATCCTGGATGAGGAGAGCTTTATTTACCACCGACCTGGCATTGAGCAACAGCAACCTGAACCCAGGGCCAGAATTACACTAATCACCAGTGCCCAAGATTGAGCTCACGGAGCCAGAACAAGGGATCGTTATTAAGCAATGATCCCTCGTTCCCCTGGAACGGCTAACTTTGTGGCCCCCGCCATATCTGCCTCTCCCCAGCAACACCGGAATATTCCGACCCTCTGTCACCCCAGAGATTGGTGCCCTCTCCCCTCCTGCCTCTCCAGCGTCAGGTGGGCCAGATCTATCATTCATACTATTTCCATTCATCTCATCCATACCATAGCCCCACCCACCCCAACCATCGCACTCATACCAATCATTCATCCCATACCCATTATTACATCCACCCCAGTCATCCATTAATTAAAACCCCCTGATAATGTTAAAAATAGATTAAATTAGTAATAATTAAAACACTAATAAAATATATCGAAAAATATAAATATAAAATAGAAGATAGAAAAAGTTCATAGTAAAGTGCTAAAATATAGGAAATTAACCGGTCAGTTATAAATTAATCTGAGACAATAATATAAATTAGAATCAATTAATATAAAATCAGTTCTTGAATGAATAAATAGTTCAAAATTCATCAAAATTGAGGAAAATGGCACGCTTGCGGCCACTGTCGGCGTCTTTCATGCTGGCCGCTTCCAAAAATATTTCAAACTTCGCCATATAGGCTGTCCAGGTCATTCTTTCTGGGTCAAAGAATTCAGGTGGCTGGACTACCGATGGAGTAGCCATGATAGCACACGGAGGGTCAGTTTCCTCGTCGCCAATGTAATAACTCTCAAAGCAAGGTTGAATTAAGCAAGGTTTATTTTGCTAACCGGACAAGGAAGTCAATTCAGTCAAGCAATGGAGTATTGAGAGCTCTATACAATGACAGTTCTCCTATTTATACAATCTAGCCCAGCAACAGGGCAGTTTTACAAAGATACATTTTAAGCACCAAAAGAAGGCAACCAATCAACATGCAATAAACAAATCTGAACTTTTGACTTTTACCCTGTCTGGGTAGGTCACCCAGGCAAATATCTAACACCATCTATAAAACATCTTAATCTAATTTTCTTTAAAAGAAGTTGATTTTGTTATTTTCCAGTTATATGTCCATACCTTTTTCCAAGTATTTAAATCTATCTCTTTATTTAAGTTTCTGCACCAACTAATCATGTTATCTTTTAATATCCATTCTATATTCCTGCAGTTAATTAAGAATTTATATGTTTTTCCAATCAAATTTCTTTGGTTTGTTGTTAATAATTTACCTAAAATATTATTATCCTTTCTAAGTGTATATGTTATTTTATCTTTGTAAAAGCTAGACTTAATCTGTGCATATTGCCACCAGTCTATAACAATACACGCCTCCAACAGGTCCTGATTTGTTTTTAAATTCCACTGATCATCTACTAAGTCCTTATATTTCCAAATCTTACCTTCTTGTATTAAGTTTGTGGGGCTTATAGCCTCAATCGGAGATATCCATTCCGTCAGAACCAGAAAATGATCTCTCTTTAGATCGTTCCAAACGTCTATAAGTGCCTTTCTGATGACATGTCTCTTAAAGTAAGAATGCGTTTTGTACTTTTCATACCATATAAAGGCATGCCATTCCAACATTAAGTCATGTCCTTTTAAATTCAATAGTCTTCTATTTTGTAAGGTAAGCCATTCTTTAGTCCAAGTTAAGGTTGCAGCTTGGTAATATAGTTTCCAATTTGGGCAAGCAAGGCCTCCTCTTTCTTTTATATCCTCTAATGCATATTGCTTTATTCTAGGTTTTTTGTCTTGCCATATAAATTTTTTTGTTATTCTCGTTAATTCTTTAAAAAAATATTTTCCTGGGTTTATCAAGATTACTTGGAATAAAAACAAAACTTTAGGCAAGATATTCATCTTGATTGT
Organism: Erythrolamprus reginae; assembly: GCF_031021105.1. Lineage (NCBI taxonomy): Eukaryota > Metazoa > Chordata > Lepidosauria > Squamata > Dipsadidae > Erythrolamprus > Erythrolamprus reginae. Next base: position 32,749,573 of record NC_091954.1, read on the forward strand.
GGAAATCCTGCCTAAGAGTGATTATTGCAAATTATTCCAAATTACTAAGTCATTTTTAATTTGCTTTAAAAGTTTAGTATAATTATCTTCTTTTAATGTCATAGATTTTGCTGATATCCAAATACCTAAGTACTTTACTTTTTTGGTTATTTTCATGTTTGATTTTATTTCTAGTTCTTTTATCTGGAAATCTGTCATATTTTTAATTAATATTTGTGTCTTATTTTTATTGATTTTTAGGCCAGCCATTCTCCTGTAATCTTCTAATAGGTCTATTAACTTTGAAGTAGAAGTTATTAGGCCCTCTAATATAAAAACAACATCATCCGCAAAGGCCTGTAATTTATATATTTCTTTTTTGATTTGTAAACCTTTTATGTTTTTATCTTTCCTTACCTTTATCAATAAGGTTTCTAATGTTAAAATAAATAGTAGTGGGGAAATAGGGCAGCCTTGTCTAACTCCTCTTTGTATCAGAAACTTTTCTGTTTGATCGTTATTAAGAATAATTTTAGCCGTTTGGGTAGAGTATATAGCATCGATTATATTTAAAAAATTAGTTCCAAAATTCGTTTTGTTAAATTGTAATTTCATAAAGGACCAATTGACATTATCAAATCCTTTTTTTGCATCTAAAAATACTAATGCCATTTGTTTTTCTGGATGTTGTTCATAGTATTCTAATATGTCTATAATTGTCCTCAAATTGTTTTTAATCTGCCTATCTGGTAAAAATCAATTTTGGTCTTCGTGTTTTTATTCCAATCATAATATTTTTAAATCTATAAGCATATATTGAAACGAAGATTTTATAATCCACATTCAGTAATGAAATTGGTCTGTAGTTTTGATTTTTTTCTTTTTCAGTATCAGGTTTGTGTATTAAGGTTATTAGAGCTTCTGACCATGTTTTAGGAATTTTATTGTCTAAAATTATATTATTAAAAATCTCTAACATGTTTGTTATAAGTATGTTGCTATTCATCTTGTAGAATTCCACCGGAATAGCATCAGGGCCGGTGGCCTTGTTATTTTTTTGACTTTTAAGTGCTTGCTGTAGTTCGGTCATAGTTAATGGGGCATTAAGTTTCTGTTGTTGATCTTCTGTTAAAATAGGTAAATCTATTGAGCTTAAAAAGTCAAAGGCCTTGTCTTCATTTATATCTTCTTTTTGGTATAAATTTTTATAAAATTCTAATGCTATGTCCTTCTTTTCCTTGATTCTGTGTCTAAGTATACCTTTACTGTCTTCTAATTTTTTTTATTATTCTAGCCTCTTTTTGGTTTCTTAGTTTAAATGCTAACCAGTGCCCTGGTTTATTGGCTGTTCAAAATATTCCTGTTTAGCCTGTTTAATTCTTTCTACTAGCTGTTCTTGTTCTATTAAATTTATTTTGTGTTTAACTAGCTCCCTTTTCTTTTTATTCACATCCTCACCTTGGCTACTTTGTGATGGTAGTTCTAAAGCTTTTAATTCTGCCTCTAGCTTTTGGAATTGGTATTTTTTTTCTTTATTCTTTTTTGCTGTGTAGGAAATCATCAAGCCACGTATGTATGCTTTAGTTGTATCCCATAAATTTTGTGCTGAAGTGTCTATATTATTATTTAAATTTTAAAAAAATCCAATTCTTTTTCTATCCAATCTTTATATTGAGGATCTCACAAAATGTTTCCATTCATTCTTTAATATCTCGTTTTTTAATTTCCCTTCCAAGTAATTGTTAATGGGTTGTGGTCTGCCCAGTTATTTGTTTCAAGTTTGAAACATGTTCAGAAATCTGGGTTGAAATCCATGCCATATCTATTCTAGTCCAAATTTTGTGCGGATTTGAATAAAAAGTGTATTGTTTATCTGTGGGGTGGCAGTCTCGCCACATATCTTGCAATGTTAATTCTGAAGTCAGTTTCCAAAATGTTGTAGGTAGAATTGTTTTCTTTTTCTTATCTTTCTTTTTGCCTGAATAATCCATTTGGCTATTAGCTATCGCATTAAAGTCTCCAATTATAATCATATTTTCAGTAGATAACTTTAGTATTTTCTCGTGTAATTTTTTGTAAAATATTTTTTGGTTTTCATTTGGGGCATCGATTGATATAATGACTAGAGGTCCTATTTCTAAATGTATTTGCAAAATTAAAATTCTACCTTCTTTGTCACTATAAAGTTGCCTAACCTCAATCATTTCATCAATATAAATGGCTATCCCTCTCCTTTTTTTTCCTGCTAAGCTAGTAAACAAATCACTTAATTTTGAGTTACATAATAACTTTCTGTTTGAAGTTTTAATATGGACTTCTTGTAAAATCATAATTTGTGCTCTTTGTTTTTTAAGTTTAGAAAATATCTGTTTTCTTTTTCTTGGGTGATTCAGTCCATTTACATTTATGGAAAAGATTTTAACATCTGGGTACATTTCTATTTATAATATTTTTTTTGTTTCTCTGGGTTCTCGAAGTCTAGTGCTTAGTACCAAATCTTGTTGTAGTTCTGATTGTTTTTTCTTGGCATCTTGGGTCTTTTCCTCCCCCTTGGAGGTCTCTCCCCGCTCTTCTCTTCCCCCTCCAATTTCTCTGTAGGATTTGTCTAAACAGGCCGGATTGTTCATAAAAGGCTCTAGCTTTGTCAACAGTCTCTAATTTTATTCTGGATAAAAGAAATAGAAAGAGAGACCTTCTGGAATCAGCCAACAGAAACTTATTTTTTCGTTGATTAAGATTCTTGTTAGGAAGTAAAATTCCCTCCTGCTTTCTCGTACTCTTCTTGGCACTTGTTTTAATATTATAATTTCCTTGTCTTTATATTTTAAGTTTTCATCTCTTGACCAATTTAAGATGTTGTCTCTTATGGTTTTTCTAATAAATTTAATGTGCACCTCTCATCACCTCTTCGTCAAATCCTCTGTTTACCACAGTGCCATGGTCCTCAAATTTGTCCATTCTCCTTTTGCTTTTTTCCATTTTATCTTCGACCTTTTTCTTCCATTGCTCATTTTCTTTTAGAGTTTGCTGTATCACTTCGATTTTCCCATCCATTGCTTGTACACTTCCTTTCACATTCCCAATCTCAGCCTTCAGGTCACTCATTTCTGTTTTTATGCCTTCGTAATGTTTTTGAGCTTCTTCACATGCGTCATCTCTGTTAGCATTCATAGAAATCTGCAGCAGGGCCAATGTATCCTGAATGGTCTGCAAGGTTGGCTGTACCGGAGTTTTCTCTTTCTCCTTTTCTTTCTCCTTGCTCAACATACTTATTATTGTTCTCTGTGGTAGGGGGGATGGCGATGGTGAAGGGGAGCTCTGTGGTGTAGCAGTTGGAGTCTGTTTCTTTTTTTTTTTAATAATAAACTTTATTAAATTTTTCATAAAAAGACAAAACCAACAAACATACATTTAACATAAATTTGGGGTTGCAATTTCCCCACTTATTCTAGAAGTTAAATTTCCATACAGAAAAAATAATACCTTGTTAATACTTTAAATCAACTTATTACTTTAAGTGAAAAGAAGAAATTCTATTTGATCTTATATAAAAAACCCCTTCATTTATAGACTAAATAAAACACAAAATATAAGCCATACATTCTTCTACATTTCTCACATAAGTTTTACTTTTACTTCTTTTTCTTATTTATCCATATATACACTTTATTCTATATCACATAAAATTCTGATTCTTCTTGGTCGTTTAACCGTCTTGTCATCATATCCATTTCAGCGCAATCTAATATTTTCTTAATAACCTCTTCTTCTTTGGGGATACTTTCCCCTTTCCAATTTTGCGCATATACAATCCTGGCCGCTGTCAAAATATGTATAACTAAATGTAAGATTTCTTTCTTATATTTCTGACTAGTTACACCCAGTAAGTAAAATTCTGAGTTTTTTTCTATCTCCAGCATTACTATTTCTTTTATAATTCTTTCTACTATTTTCCAATAAAGCTTAACTTTACTACACATCCACCATTGGTGATAATAGGAACATATTTCTTTCTTACATTTCCAACATAATGGGACATATTAAGGAACATTTTTGCTATTCTACTCGGTGGGAGATGCCACCTATAGAACATCTTGATTTGGTTTTCTTTTAACGAAACCGACTTTGTTTGAGATCCAGACTTTTTCCCATGTATCTATATCAATTTCTCTACCTATATTTTTACACCAGCTTATCATATTATCCTTTAAGGTCAGGTCTATGTTTTTATGTCCGATCATATATTTATATGCTTTACCTATTAATTTAGACTGGTTAGTAATTAATAAATTACCTAATTTTTTTTTACTCTTGTTAAAAGTATATACCTTACTGTCTCTTTGGAATCTAGATTGGATCTGAATGTATTGCCACCAAACCATTTTAATCCCTTCTTCCTGTAGTTTATTTCTTGATTTTAATTTCATCTGATCATCTAACAGTTCTTTATATCTTATTATTTTCATTTCCTGTGTCGAATTGGGATGAGTTATTGCTTCTAAAGGGGAAATCCAATCAGGAATAGTTAAAAAATGATTTTTTTTGACATCTTTCCAAACTTTCAATAAATACTTTCTTATTGTATGTCTTTTAACCCTGCTGTTCTGTTCGGGTCATATGTGACCTGAAAGCCATGTTTGAGTCCCTGTAAAAATTTTCCCCTGCATATCTGAAACTTGAAATTTCATGACTTTTCATCATTTCAGGGGTTCTCTCTATGAGAATTTTTTTTGGGGGATGGGGGGCTTAGTTTTTGCTGGGCAAAAAAAGTCACACTTCTTCTGTTCCCGGGTCACCCTGACCCGGACCGAAAACTCTGCATTTGCAGTGCTTATGTTTGGTCTTTTTGAAAGCTTTTTTCACTTGGAAAGTAGTCTGAACATTTCTGCACACAATGATATGAAAATTGAAATGAAAAAAAGTAAATCTTATTGGTTTATTTTGCTGATATAATGCATGCCCCCCCTGTTTTTGTGAATTCTTTTTCAATTTATGGATAGTTTTGCTTGCAAAATGCATTCTATTTTACTGAAGTTGGTGTGGGATTGGTAGCTTGAACATTTCTGAATATAAGAAAAATATAAAGGAACTGAAAAAAATGATTCTTACTGGTTTTTTAACATCAGAAATAAGGCCTCCCCCACCCCTCGGCTGCTTGCAACCATTTTCACTTTATATTTACGCAGGCTTCAAATCCAAAATATTTTTAATATCTTATGCATTCATTTACTCATTTTAACATGGCTGATCATCATAAAAATATTTGTGGGGGTGGGGGGAACATTTTTTTCTGGGCAAAAAAAAATCACTTTGACTGTTTCGGGTCATATAGACCCGGACCAAAATGATTTTTTTTAGGTACTTGAATTTGGTCTTTTTGAAAACTTTCGACTGGAAAACTAGTTTGAACATTTATGAACATAATGATATGAAAATTGAACTGAAAGAATTGAGGCGTATATTTTTATTTTGATCAAAAAGCCCCTCCCCCCATGCTTTCTGAATTTTTTGTCAATTTATATTTTTTTAGGCTACAAATCTCTAAGGAATATTCCCCCAAAAGTTTTGATATACTAAATTGAACAATCCTAAACATAAGAAAAATAGAAATGAACTGAAAAAAATGATTCTTATTGGTTTCTTTTTGAATATAAGACCATATCGTTTTATACTCGAGTATAAGCCTACTCGAGTATAAGCCTATTTGAGTATAAGCATGGGGGCCCATTTATGAGCAAAATAAACCAATAAGGATCATTTTTTTCAGTTCAATTTTCATATCATTATGTTCAGAAAGGTTCAAGCTACCAATCCCACACCAACTTTAGTAAAATAGAATGCATTTTGCAGGCAAAATTATCAATAAACCTAAAAAAAATTCACAAAAATGTGGGGGGTAGGCACATTTATGTGCAAAATAAACCAATGAGGATTAATTTTTTCAGTTCAATTTTCATTCCATTGTGTGCAGAAATGTTCAAACTTGTTTCCAGGTGAAAAAAGCTTTCAAAAAGACCAAATATAAGTACCTAAAATGATCAATTTGCAGTCCAGGTCAAATAGACCCGGGAACATAAGATTAGGGAGTTTTTTTCGAACAGATCAGCAGGGTTAAAGTATGTATGTATTTTATCCTTATCATACCATATGAAGGCATGCCAACCAAGCATAAGATCGTGGCCTTCCAAATTTAATGTTCTTCTATCTTCTAATGCTATCCAATCTCTAATCCAAGTTAGAGCGGCTGCCTGATAGTATAACTTCCAATTTGGTAAAGCAAATCCTCCTCGTTCCTTAATGTCTTCCAAAATATTTATCTTTATTTTTGCTTTTTTGCCTTGCCATAAAAATTTTCTAATTATCGTTGTTAAATTTTTAAAGAATTTCCCCCCTGGGTTTATTGGTATTACCTGGAACAAAAATAAAATCTTGGGTAAAATATTCATCTTAATTGTAGCAATTCTCCCCATAAAAGATATTTTTAAATTGTTCCATATTTCTAAATCTTTTTTAACTTCTTCAATTAATTTCATATAATTGTCATTTTTAAAAAATATGGGTTTTGATGTTAACCATATTCCCAAGTATTTAACTTTCTTGACTATTTTCATGCCTCTAATGTTTTCAAGTTTTCTTTCTTGAAGTTCTTTCATGTTTTTGACTATAAATTGTGTTTTACTTTTATTTATTTTTAACCCTGCGACTTTTCCATACTGTTCTATCGTCTGTATCAACGTTGCAGCTGCTGTTATCAGATCTTCTATAATAAAGGTCAAATCATCTGCAAATGCTTGGACTTTATATATTTCCTTCCCAATGATCAAACCCTTTATTTTTGGATCTGCTCTTATTTTTATCAATAAAACTTCCAAAGATAAAATAAACAATAAGGGCGAGATCGGACAGCCTTGTCAAACTCCTTTAAATATTTCAAATGTTTCTAGTTGCTCATTGTTTAATATAATTTTTGTTGATTGTTTTGAATATTTTGCGTCAATCAAATTAACGAATTTTGTACCAAATCTCATTTTATTTAGTTGCATTTTTATAAAAATCCAATTTATATTGTCAAAAGCTTTTTTTGCATTGAGGAACATTAACGATAATGGCTTTCCAAAATGTTGCTCATAATATTCTAATGTATTAATAATCGTTCTAAGATTATTTTTAATTTGTCTGCCTGGTAAGAATCCATTTTGGTCTTGATGTATTTTCTCATTTAAAACCTTTTTAAGCCTATCTGCATATATAGAAGTAAATATTTTATAATCTACATTTAATAATGATATAGGTCTATAATTCTTTATCTTTTCCTTACCAGTTCCTGGCTTATGAATTAAGGTTATTAAAGATTCTGACCACAATTTAGGAATTTTGCCATCCATTCTACTTTCATTAAAAATTTCCAACATATTATTTGTTATTACTTCACTGTCTATTTTGTACCATTCTGCCGGTATGGCATCAGGCCCAGTTGCTTTATTATTTTTTTGCTTTTTAATAATTCTTTGTAGTTCCTCAATTGTTATTGGACTATCCAAACTTTCCTGTTGTTCTTCCATCAATTGTGGTAATTTTAAAGATTCTAAGTAATTAAAAATCTCTTCTTCATTAATGTCTTCTTTTTTATATAGTTCTTTATAAAATTCTTGTACTATTTTTGCTTTCTCGTCTATATTATATTTTATCATTCCATTTTTGTCTTCTAACTCTTTAATTATTTTTGATTGTCTATGTTTCCTTAATTTATACACGAGCCATCTTCCTGGCTTATTAGCATGTTCAAAATAATGTTGTTTAGCTCTTTTTATCTTTTCCGCTATTTGACTTTGCTCAATAAGTTTAATTTTATGTCTAACCATTTCTATCTTTCCCTTAGTCTCCTTATTCTTAGCGTTATGTTGCGATATAGTCTCTAGTTTTTTTAATTCCGTAATTAATTGTTCATATTGTATCCTTTTTTCTTTATTTACCTTCGCTGTATAAGAGATCGTAATTCCTCTAATATACTCCTTTGCAGTATCCCATAAGTTTTGAGGGGAAGTTTCTGAGTTTTTATTTATTTTAAAAAAAACCTTTAATTCTCTTTCTATCAATTCTTTATATTGTAAATCTCTTATAATATTTCTATTCATCTGCCAATTTAAATATTTCTTATTACTTTTCAAATATACAACTAAAGGATTGTGATCGGCCCATGTATTTGTATCTATCTCAATCTCTTTTATTTGTTCTAAGGTTACTTTTGAGGCCCACGCCATATCTATTCTTGTCCAAATTTTATGGGGGTTTCAATAAAAAGTATACTGTCTGGTTTGGGGATGTTTTTTCCTCCAAATATCATTTAATAATAGCTCAGATTTCATTTTTTGAAAGGTAATTGGTAATATATTTTTCTTTTTTTCTTATCCCCCCCCCCCGAATGGTCTAATGATCTATTTCAAATTGCATTAAAATCACCAATTATAATCATATTTTCAATATTTAGTTCATTTATTTTTTCATGCAATTGCTTGTAAAATGTCATTTGATTTTCATTAGGAGCGTAAATGGAAACAATAACAAGCGGTTTGGGCTCAATATTTATCTGCACAATTAATTTTCTACCCTCTTGATCAGCATACAATTGTTTGGAGTTTATGGAGTTTTCAACATATACAGCTATCCCTCTTTTATTTTGGTTTGCCAATGCAGCATACATATTTCCAATTTTGGAGTTTAATAATAATTTTCGATTTGTCTTTTTAATATGAACTTCTTGTAATATTACTATCTGTGCTCCTTGTTTTTTAATTATAGTAAATATTTGTTTCCTTTTTCTCGGTTAATTTAAGCCATTTACATTTACAGAAAAGATTTTCAAGTCTTTTGACATGGTTACTTGTAGAATTTCTTGGTATCTTTGGATTTGTGCTGTGGTTGTTTTCTTCTTGCACCTGATTCCTCCCCTCTCCCCTGGGCGATGTCTCCTGATTCGTCTTCTTTTCTTTCTAATACTTCTTTCATTGGTTGTTCAAATTTGCTTATTCCACTCGTTTCATAAAAATGTCTTGCCTCTTCCAAATTTTCTATTTTATATCTTTGTGATTGCCAATATAATGAGAGTCCTTCTGGAATGAGCCAGCAAAAGGTTATATTTCCTTGATCAAAATTTTAGTCAAAAAATAATAGTCCCTTCTGCTTTCTCTTACTCTTCTTGGAACTTGTTTCAATATTGGAATTTCTTTTCCTTTATCTTGTAATTTTTCATTTCTTGTCCATTTCAAGATGTCATCTCTTATGGTTCTTCTGACAAATTTGATGTGAACTTCCCTTGGTAAATTATGCCTGTGTACATAGCTAGTTTGTACTCTGAAGACTTCATCGATTTCTTTTGTTAGTTCCGTAGGATCCATCTGAAGGATTCCTCCAATTACTTCTGCCATTTTTGCTTGCAAATCTTCATCTTTTTCTTCTGTTATGTTCTGAAATCTTGGGCCGTAAGATGCTCGTTGTGTTTCAAGATGTGTAATTGATTCGTCGTATCTTTTATTCACAGAGTCAGATCTGCCTTCAAAATAATCCATTCTTTTTTCTATTTTTCCGTTTTTTTCTTCTACCGCCTTTATTGTTTGTTCATTCTCTTTCAAGGTCTGTTGTATTTCTTTCATCTTCTCCTTCATCTCTCCTGTATCAGCTTTTAGTTCTCCTATTTCACCTTTTAATCCTTCACATTGTTGATTTGCATCTTCTTGGGATTTTAGCATAAAGTCTTTCATTGCAATCAGTGTCTCCTGTATTGTTTGGAGAGTAGGTTGTGCTTGCGCTTTTTCTTTCTCTTTTTCTTTTGCTGACATGGTTGCAGAAACGCTTTGGTGTACAGGAGATGGCTGAGGTGATACTTGGGGTGAAGTAGCAGAGGTTAAAGTTTGTTTTTTAATAGTCTTTGTATATGTGGATGTACTCGACATCCTAATTAAATCTTGAGCAATACTCTTCTACAGTCTTTCTTTGCTTTTCTACCAATTGATTTAAAAAAAAAATAATTTCAAAAAGAGGAAAACTCCAATAAACTTCAATACAATCCAACTTCACTACTTATATCACAAATATATTTATATATTACCTCCTTTACTTCTACTTAAACCACTTAATATTTCTTATACTTTACCAATACTGGTTTAAAAACTTTCAATCTATTTTAAAATAAGAATATAAAATGTATAGTTATAAATCAATATATCTAGAAAGACCTTATTTTAATATTTCACTCTTATATATGTATATAAATTTTTTTAATCAATTAACTAAGTAGAAAATCTTATTTGTCAATATAAGGTTGTAATAATGAAATTACTAAATATTAAAAAATAAACCTGGAGAGGAGGAGAGAATGAACATAAGTAAAAAAAAGGAAGATATTTTATCTATGCAACAACTTATCAAAGAAAAAAGCAAAAATTACTTATATTACTATTTGTATATATTAAAAAAAAATTCTTATACTTATGCAAACCTAATTACTTACTAATAATTTCTTATTACCGTTTTACTCTTAATAAAAAGACACCACACCAGGAGAGTGGGGGGAGGAGCAGGAAAGGTTTAGCAATTCATTATTTCAATTAATTCTGTTTAAAATATCCAATACCTAAGGAGAAAAAGGGAAAGAGTAAAAGGGAGGGGGGGAAAGGGTAAAAGAAAAGGAAAGAATGAAAAAATAAAGGAAGAGAATAGACAAAGTACAGATGATATACTTATATATTATTCAGTCAAAAACGCAGATCCTCGTTGATTGGAGTTCTAGAAAGGGTGTTGGTTGTTTTTAATAGTTCTTATATAATTATTTCTCAAAGTTCCAAGATGCAAAATATTTCCAAAGGTAAGATTAATCCAAATTTATATATACAGTAATACCCCGGTTATTGCGTCCCCGACCATTGCGAACAGGGTAATTTGCGATTTTTCAACCCGGAAGTCAAAACACCATCTGCACATGTGTGCCCTTTTTTTTCTATGGGCACGCATGCGTAGATGGCGCCCGGCAGATCAGCTGCTGGGCGGCTTCCCTGGGTCTTCCCCCTCTTGCTGGCGGGAGGGCGAGCAGCGGGCATCAGCAAGGAGTTTCCCCACCGCCCACGCAAACTCCTCGCTGCCGCCCGCCCTTCGCCCGCCCACGCCGTTCATTCTCGCCGCTTTCGAGCTGAGTCCTGAAGCGAATTCGCTCCGGGACTCAGCTCGAAAGCGGCGACAGCCAGCGCGGAGAAGCCGTTTGCTGGTGCTGGCTGTCGGCGCTTTTGAGCTGAGTCCTGGAGCGAATTCGCTCCGGGACTCAGCTCGAAAGCGGCGACAGCCAGCGCGGAGAAGCCGTTCGCTGGCGCTGGCTGTCGGTGCTTTGGAGCTGAGTCCCGGAGCGAATTCGCTCCGGGACTCAGCTCGAAAGCGCCGACAGCCAGCGCGGCGCGGCTGTTTTAAAATGTCGCCGCCGGCATGGGGGGCTTGCCAGCACCCCCCGGACCCCCAACATTTTAAAACAGCCGCGCCGCCCCCAATCTTTGGCTCCTCGCTAGCGCTGCGGGAGTAAAAACACCATCTGCACATGCGCAGATGGTGTTTTTACTTCCACAGCGCTACTTCGCAAAAACCTGCTCGTTGCGGGGGGTCCTGGAACGGAACCCTCGCAACAAGCGGGGGATCACTGTAGTTCAGTTCTCCAATGGTAGGTCCAAATCTCATTTAAAAAACAATGCTAAAGTCCAATATTTAATCCAAGGATGTCAGGGAAAAACAATTTAAAACCAAATCCAAAACGTGAATCTTGAAATAAATCCTCAGAAACAACAAAGGAAAAAGCCAAGTAAAAGTTCCTCTTTGCAGCAAGTTTAGCGAGCGAAGCAGAGAAGTCTGAGAACAGCAAGTCCAATAAAAAAACCCGCTCCAATAAAGCCAATCTTCTTATTTTAAATCGCCAGTCGCTGATATTGCATAATTCCTTCAGATATTGAGTTATTTGTTAATTTATTCTGTTTTTAAAAGTGAGTGTTGACAACAGAGCAAACGTGATCCCTCTGTAGATAGAAAATAGTGCCCAGGATTAACGTTATTTAAAGCTTAAAGAAAATCCAATTCTTCATTAAAATCTTTATTAAGTCATATTACCTAATGTCTTCTTCCAAATTATACTTTTATTTCCACTCTCATTCCACTCAAGTCTAATTTTTTTTAAAATAAATTTTTATTGATTTTTATAAAATAGTTACATAAAATAAACATATAACAGTGCACAGTGCGTGTGCCCATCACCTAACAAACAAGACACCCCCCCTTCACCACCACCACCCATACAAGAGGATTCAAAGGTTTTGATTGGTTTATCTATAATTCCTTGGCTCTATCTTGCATTGAATATTACTAAAAGAGTGATTGCAGTTTATTTTTCACATTTACATCACAGATTCTACTCAACATATAATCTTTCACCTTATTCCATCGTACCATCAGCTTCTCCAATTTGTTCTCATCAAAATTATTTAATCTTATTTCCATAATTTCAAAGTGTATGTGGTCCACCATGTACCAGTACCAATTTTGCAATGTCCATTTTGTGGAATCTTTCCAACCCAATACCACCACCGCTTGAGCACTTTCCAATGCTGCAGATTTTATTTCCTTGAATTCTCCTAGTTTTCTTTGTTTAATTAAAATCGCTATTTATTTTGTAATTGTCCAGTTAATATTTAACATTTTGTTAATTTCATTCTGTACTTCATTCCAGAATGTCTGAATTTCTGCACACTCCCAGAACATATGCATAAAGATTCCCTTTTTTTGACAACCATGCCAACAATTACCCTTCTCTTTCCCCTGGAAGTGTGCAAGTTGTGCTGGTGTATAGTACCATTTATGTAAAATTTTCCTTCTCATCTCTTTAACTCTCGTATTTTTGATCTTATATATATTTTCTACTATTTCTTTCATTTCACTTTCATCTATTTGTAAATCATTTTGCCAGCATCTTGTCAAACTTTTTGTTACTTCCTCTTCCACCTGCAGTAACATTCTATATATATTACCGGCTTGTGCTTTACTCTCATTAATCTTTTCTCTTATTATTTTTTCTAAACAGTTTTCTTCTCGTAAAAGAGCTTCTTTATTCTCACTTTTATTTAAATATGTGCTTATTGCATTAATCTGCAGCCATTTCTGTTGACCAATCCACCATTCCAATCGAGTTCTGCTAACTCTTCCATCCTTCTCATATAATTGTTCAATTCTCGTTATCCCTTTGCTATTTAATACTTTAATAATTCTGCTTAAGTTAACATCATCCCCTGTATTCAATACCTATAACGTTGATAGCTTGGAATTCCTAGTTCCACATTTTCTCTGCCATTTAGACCATATTTCTAAGCATGCTTTGAGAGGGTCGATTAAATTACTAATTTCTGTTCTACTCCCAATTTTTAAATAATAACTCTTTATTATTTACATTATTGATTTCTTTTTCTAAATTTACCCATTTCTTTCCCCCCCATAACTGTAATTCCATTAATCTTTCTATTTGAAATGCTTCTCTATATAGTACTAAGCACGGGCTCCCCCACCCGCCCTCTTTCTCTTGTGCAAACTGCCAATGTTTTCTTATTCTAGGCTTTTTGTTTCCTTCAATCCAAAAGTTTAATTTACTATCCCATTCTCTCAGTTTTGCCCCAGGGAAGATACCCGGTAGAACCTGAAATAAATACATCATTTTTGGTATTATCATCATTTTAAGGGCCCTAATCTTGGCAATTCTTCCCAACTTTTTCCCCTTCCAATTTTTTATCTGCTTCTGAATTTTTTCCCATATTAAATTATAGTTGGCCGTCACAATTTTTATCAGATTCTTAAACAACCAAATTCCTAGATATTTCATTTTTTTTACAACCTAATTTCAATCCTGATATTTTTTGTATCTCAATTTGCTCTTTGGGGCCAGTGTTTAAACAGATTATCTCAGATTTCTCTATATTAACCATAAGTCCCGATTGGTCTTTAAATTCCTGGAGCAATATCATTATTCTTTTCATCATTTCGATTGGGGTTTCAGACATCACTATAGCATCATCTGCAAACAAATTTAATTTCAATTCGAGTTTTCCTATTTGGTAACCTCTCCATTCCTTATCATTTCTAATTTTATTTGCTAAAGTCTCAATTGCCAGTGCAAATAACATTGGGGATAGTGGACAACCCTGCTTAGTTCCATTCTGAATTTTAATCGTTTCTGTTCTGTTACCATTTACTCTGATATGAGCTATATTATCCTTATAAATTGTTTCTATAGTTCTACAGAATGAATCTCCCATATTTAAATCTTTACATAGTTGAAATAGGCAATCATGATTAACTTTATCAAAGGCTTTGTACACGTCTAACTTTAATATACTTAGTTTTCTTTTGGTATTGGTAGCATGGTGTATAACATTGACTACGTTTCTAATTGGTTCATAAATCTTTCTTCCTTTAACAAATCCATATTGGTCTTCTCCAATTACCTTTGGTAAAATATTCTCCACCCTGTTTGCCAATATTTTCATAAATATTTTATAGTCCTGATTTAATAAGCTGATAGGGCGATAAGAACTTGGATCTATTAAATCACGATCTGGCTTTGGGATAGTTATAATTTCTGAGATTTTCCACGTCTATGGAGTTTCAGAAGTCTTAATTACATTGTTAAACAATTTTTCCATATGCGGTAATAATTCATTCATATAAGTCTTATAATATTCAGCAGTAAAACCATCTGGACCTGGGGCTTTAGCAGGTTTCAACCCTTTAATAACTCTAGATATCTCATCATTTGTAATTTTTGTATTTAGCATTTGTCTATCTTCTTCCGTTAATTTCTCATTAACCTCTATGGTTTGCAATATAATAAGTTCTTTTTTATATAAATTCCAATAAAAGTCACTCATTATTTTTTCCATTTCTACATTACTACGTTTAATTACACCTTCCTTGTCCTTTAAAGCAGAGATGTGGGATTTCTCTTTTCTTTTTTTCAAATAATGTACCATTTGTTTCATTGATTTGTTCCCCCATCCCCTAATTCTCTGTTTTATAATCATCTTCATTTTATTCCATCTTTCTTCATCAAGTGATTGTAATTTCTTTTTCTTAAATAATAATAGCGTATTCCAAGCTCTATTTCTTGTAATTTTTAAAGTTTCTTGGATTAAATCTATTTCTTTTAATAGGTTTCCTCTTTCAACTTCCCAGGATTTTCTAATAAAAGCTTCAGTACTAATACAATTACCCCTCATGACAGCCTTATGTGTATCCCAAACTATTGTTTGTTTAATTTTGCCTGTTGCGTTGATACAAAAAAATCCACTCAGTTCCTTTTGTAGTTTAATTCTATTTACCTCATTAGCTGAAACCACAGGGTTATATCTCCAAATCCTTTGTTGCCTGCTAGCCTCTAACTGAATCACTGCTTTGTCTCTTTTAATATTAGTTAATTGAAATAACAATCTTCGGTTAATCAAGATGGCGACTCCTCTGGATTTTGCTGTCCCTCTCGACTCATAAACCTGTTGCCACTCGCCATTTGTAACTAATTTATCTGTTTTTTCCCTTCCTTTATGAGTTTCTGATAAAAATAAGATATCAGCTTTACTATCCCTAGCTAGCTTCATGATTCTATAACGTTTTTTCTATGATGAAAGACCATTTACATTCAACGACAATAACACTGTCTCACCCATTTACATAATTTTAAATACATTTCCCCCTCCTGCAAAACAGAGCCTGCTGGAAAAATGCTTATTAATTACCATGAATCCCCACCCTAGTGCCTCTTCCCTAGCACCCCCCCCAAGGGGAGGCAACAAAAAAACCTTTCGTTATCCAAGAGGCACTCCTGGATTTGCGTTCCACTAGAAAGATCCCCCATCTTTCCCCATTTAATACCGTATAAAAAGCTTCCCCCCTCCTTCCCTCTTTTCCCCTTATTGGTTAGCAAGAAAAAAAGAAAAATACACAAAGAAGAGGTTAATTAGTTGAAAACCATAATACCATATTAGCAAATCAGCTCAGATCAGTTCATTATTTCTTCTTCTGGCGCGTAACTCTTGGCTCTTCTCTTTTCTCTTTCTCCTGAAGAAATTCCAGTTCCTTTTGCAGAGCTGCAATTTTTTCCTCCTTACTTTGTTCTGCTGCACGAATCGGTTGAAGCATAAACAAATCATCCTCCCTTCTTCCATGCCTCGCATCTCCGTCTCCTACTTCTGGCTGGCTCTTCGATGTCGATGCCTGGGAAATTTCCTTCAAATCAATCCCCAGCTGTTGAAGCAGTGTCTTCCCTTCCTTCAGAGATCTCGCCTGGAAAACTTTGGAGTCTTTGAAAACAATTACTGTGGCAGGATAACGCCATGAGAACCGGATTCCGTTTTCGTAAAGTTGGGAGGTGACTTCTCTCATCTGATTTCTCATCTTGAGGGTTTCTGCAGAGAAATCTTTTAAGATGCGTATTGGAATGGCTTTATAACGTAAGTTTGAAATCTGCTTTAGCTCTTTGAATATTTCTGCTGCCCTCCTTTCCGAGTTAAACCTTACAATAATATCTTTTTGATCTCCTTGATTCCGAGATCCAAAAGCCCAGTGCACTCTTTTGAATTCACCTGGGTCACATTTAACATTATTTTCACTGAACCATCGGTAAAGTGCTTGAATAAGATGTTTACTCTCCGCAAAATCTTTTGGGAATCCCCTCAGGCGGAGATTAGCTCTTCTTTGTCTGTCCTCTAAGTTAATTATACAAAGTTCCTGGCGACTCTTTCCCTCCTCCAGTTTCCCAATTCTTTGATCTTGTGTTTTCGACAGTTCTTTCAAGTCAGCCACCCCAGCTCCAACAGCCGCTATCTCTTTTTTCATATCTTGGAGTAACTGTCCCATATTGGCAAATGCCGTTAGCAGTGAATCCATCTTTCCTTCCAGCTCCGTAGTAGACGCCATCTTTTCCTTTGTTCTCACTTTTCCCCCTACTCACGTTTAAAACTGGGTTACTTCTTCTTTTAACTCTTTTTTATAAAGTTTTCAAAAACTCCGTTCAATCCGCTTCCTCTCAATCCGCTATTCACCAAGCTAGAGAGGGTTGTCGGGGGTTAACTTTCACTTTTCCTACTTCTCATGAGGGAGCTTTCTTTCGGTGCGTCTATCTGGATCGACGCATGCGCAAATCCTCCACTCAAGTCTAATTGTTAAAGTTTTAATTCAAAACTGAAAGAGAGGGAAAGTAGTTCCAGCCGTTTGTTGTTTTCCGGCCCCAGGATATAAATTTTCCCTTCAGACTTTCTTTTTTCACCTTGTTTATTTGAAAAAGTTCAATTCACTCTATTCTTCCAAGTTTATCAAATAGTAATAGATTTATACCTTAAAATCTTCTTTTCTCTTTTTGTATTCTCCTTCTGCTTTTACTGCTCATTCACGATTTTTGGTTCTTCTTCTTCTTATTTTCTTGCTTCCCACTGGTATGGACGGATCGCAAATGGCCGAGCCCTCTATGGCAGCGTTTCCCAACCGGTGTGCCGCGGCACACTGGTGTGCTGCGAGACACCGTCAGGTGTGCTGCGGCAAGAGGCGGCGGAGGAGAGTGGGCGGATCGGGTGGGCAATGGGGCAGGGCGGAGAAGCCAGGGGCGCGTTTGGCCGGAGGCACCGTGGGGAGGCAGGGGCAGCCGCGGCTCCCTTTACTCCTACTGCCGCACCACCCTGCCCCTGCTCCCCACGGTGCCTCCGGCCAAACGCGCCCCTGGCTTCTCCGTCCTGCCCCATTGCCCGCCCGATCCGCCCACTCTTCTCCGCCACCGCCTCCTGCCTTGGGGCGAGGAATCTGGGATTCCGGGACTGTGTGGCTTTGCGCCATGAACAGAAAACGGCTGACTTTTCCCTGCTGCCGTTTTCTCTTCATGGCGCAAAGCCACACAGTCCCGGACTCCCGGATCGCTCGTTTCTCCGGTCAGCAAAGCCATCTGCCCAGGAAAGCGCCGCGCTGGCCGGAGAAGCGAGCAATCCGGGAGTCCGGGACTGTGTGGCTTTCGGCCGGGCTAACGGGAGGCGGCACGAGGCCGGGCGCTGGGGACGTCTGGGAGGGCGAGGAGGCTGATGGCTGCTGCGCACTCCACTCTCTCTCCGGCTCTCTCTCGCTCTTTCTTTTTCTCTCTGTTGCTGGCGTGGTGAACGAGAGAGAAAGAGAGAGAAAAAGGAGGGGAGAGAGAATGAGAGAAAGAAAGCAAGAGAAAGAGAGGGAAAGAAAGCAAGAGCGAGAGAGAAAGAAAGGGGGGAAGGAGGGAGAGGGAAAGACATAGAGGGAGGGAAGGAGGGAGAGAGAAAGAGAGCAAAAAAGAGAGGAAGAAAGAAAGAGGGATGGAGAGAAAGAAGGGAAGGAAGGAAGAGAGAGAAAGAGGGAGGGAGAAATAGAGTGAAATGGAGGAAGAGATATTTTTTTTGTCCAAACTTTTCTTTAGCCCCCCCGCCCTCCCCTTCAGTGTTCCCCAGAATTTTGAAAACATGAATTATGTGCCGCGGCTCAAAAAAGGTTGGGAAACACTGCTCTATGGATCGAGGGTTGGTTCACCTTTTCCAGAGCTGCAGGGCGATCCCTATCCTCCTGAGCCCGGCGACGGCCCCTCGGGTGCAGGAAAACCCCCTGTTCTAGGAACGGGCCATCCGGACCCGAACCAACCGCAAAAAGCGACCTCTGGAGAGGTTGAAGAGGTCTCAGGGACAGAGCCCTGCCCCAGAGCCTCCGCTGCGATCCCGGACCAGACCGGAAGTCTGTAGTCTGTTTCTTTGAGGTTTTTATAATGGTGGATGTAATAGACATCTTATGTGCTTTTCTGGATCTTCTAAAACCTATAAAATTTAACTGTTTCCAAAATGGCATCAATTTAATAAACTTACAATATCTAATAACTGAGAGAGGAGAAAAGGAAAGGAAAGGAGAAGAAATCAGATAAAAAAGCCCCAAAAAAAGATGAAAAAAGAAAAAAATATGTCAGTAGCACTTGAATAACTCGTATATGTAAAAAGATACTTCCAGAACTATGCAACTTGATTTTCAATATAAAAATGTAGAAATATAATATCAAATCACTAAATCAATTAGTATAGGGTTGACTCAGCCTTCCATCCTTCCGAGGTGGGTAAAATGAGGACCCAGATTGTGGGGGCAATATGCTGGCTCTGTTAAAAAGTGCTATTGCTAACATGTTGTAAGCCACCTTGAGTCTAAGGAGAAGGGCGGCATAAAAATCAAATAAATAAATAAATAATAAATAATAATTATTCTTAAAATATTCAAATATCTTAATTAATTGTCAATTAAACAATATAAAAGTACAGATTAATTATTTAAAAAATTCAATAATACATTCATTTAAAATTCATTTATAAAGAAAGGAAGGGTAAAAGAAAAAATCCAAGAGAAAAAAAAGATATTAAATTCATACAATTGTTTATAAATCTGTTTTAGCTCAAAATCTATTTATTCTATAAAGTTTGGAAAGGAACCTAAAGAGAGAAGAAAAGAGAAGAAGAAAAGACTAAAAAAAAATATTTAGAGCAATTTCTATGTATCTTTAAACAAGTCTAAAGTGTTAAAAAGTACTTAATATTTAATATCAAACTGTATATAAAAAGGGATACAGAGGGGTAGGGTCCAGCAAACAAAGGGGAGGAAGAAAAAGGATTTAGCAGTTTATTTATATTTAGTAAAATTAAGAAAAATTAAAAAAGAAAAAAAAAGAAAAAGGTACTTAAACAGTTTCCAGTAATATCCAGAGAGTGCTTAAGTTGTTCTTCACATGGTTGTAATAAAACAGTTCAGTCTTATGTTTCTCTTTTTTTTCTTTGATTGAATCAATGTCCAAATTGAAAGTAAGTTAAAAATAAATCAATATTCAAATTTCATTTAATATTATAGGTCCAGTATTGAGATCTCTAAAATGTCCTTGTTATCCCAAAAAAGAAAAAAAAGAAGGAGACAGGTTTTAATCCAATAGGTCAATTGTAAAGTCCAAATAATTCAAATAATATTCCAGGTAAAAAAAGCAGATGAATTTTAATTAACCAGATTTTCCCCCCAAAAGGCAGAAAAGTCAAAAGAAAATAAACTGTAATCCAAACTGAGAATGGTTTAAAATAGTAGAAGTGAGAAATTTAACAAATCCAGATCAAAACTCAACGTCTTAGTTCTTATGGGATATTAATCCTCCATCTTGAATGTTATTTAGCTGCTCTTAATGCTGTAAATATACCACACACGTTCCACTCCCAAAGTAAATAGAAGAGAAAAACCCCCCCAGATGTTTTAGGTTTAAAATTCAATTTAGATGCAGTTCTTATCCCCTTGGTTCCAATATATTAGGTGACCTTCCAGGAATAAAATTAAAAAGTTTGAGCTGACAGTCTATTTGCCGTCTCTGTGGTTACGTGAGCTAAGGCCGCTCCAGCTTATTAAAGTCCACTCATGTTGGCAGAAATTCTTTTTCTATTTCTTCTTCACCTTATTTTAACTTATTAATTCCGTATTTAAATTTATTTGTGGGAGTAATAATCACTTTACCTTCGTTCTTCTCGCTTTTCTCTATTTTTCAGACACTCTTTGGGACTTCTCCAGGTTTTTTTTCTGTTCTTCCTCTTACGTGGAGGTGCCGCTATGGCCAAGTGCTGATGTTATCTGGCCCCTGGATCTTTGTGCCTGGTGCTGCAGGGCGATCCTGTACCTGGGGGCATTAGCAAGTACCCCCTCCGGCGCATGGAAGCCCCCTGTTCAAGATCGGACTCTCCGGGTCCAATCGTATCGCTAAATCGTGACCACCAGGGCAAAAACGGAGGTCTGGGGACGGAGCTCCATCTCCAGCCTCCCAACGTGGCTCACAGCCACTGGAAGTTCTCCAGATCATATATTTCCATATAAACATGTGTTTCTTTTGTATCCTAAGTTCTAGATTTAAATTTAAACTTTTCCAAATATTAAATTTTTTTAAAGAAAAAGGTCTAATAAAAAATTTATAAAAAGAAAAAAATACAGAGTCTGTCAAAACCTCATTATAACCAGTATCATATAAAACATAAGAACTTTTTTACTTATTAAATAATTCCCCTTTCCTCAAACCAGATATTTCTCCAAAACAAAATACATTCTCTCTAAAATTATGGGAATGGGACTTTTTGCCTCCGCCAGTTGGATGAAGCTCTTTCCTCCGCAGCAGCTGATCGGCCGCTGCCTTCACTCCCTCGCCCAACGGCCCCTATCTCTTGGCCCCAGCCCTTTGGCCACAAAAATCCAAATTCAGCCACAGCCTTTTGGCCACATGAGACACTTCGCCATCATCCAATCAGAACGGTTGTTACAAAATGCTACTTTTGGAAGGAAAGAATGGGACAGTTTGCTCTTTCATACACAAACACACACATTGAATGACAATCTAGTCTGACCGCCTTCTCATTCAGGAGACTTACAGAACGATAGAGAGGGAAGGGACCTCGGTGGCCATCTAATCTGACCCCCTTCTCATTCAGGAGAGTCACAGAATGATAGAGAGAAAAGGGAACTCAGTGGCCATCTAGTGTGACCCGACCCACCTTCTCATTCAGGAGACTTACAGAATGATAGAGAGGAAAGGGAACTCAGTAGCCATCTAGTCTGACCCACTTTCTCATTCAGGAGACTCACAGAATGATAGAGAGGAAAGGGAACTCAGTGGCCATGTAGTCTGACCAGACCTACCTTCTCATTCAGGAGACTTACACAATGATAGAGAGGAAAGGGAACTCAGTGGCCATCTAGTCTGACCCACTTTCTCATTCAGGAGACTCACAGAATAATAGAGAGGGAAGGGACCTCGGTGGCCATCTAGTCTGACCCCCCTTCTCATTCAGGAGACTTGCAGAATGATAGAGAGGGAAGGGAACTCAGTGGCCATCTAGTCTGACCCACTTTCTCATTCAGGAGACTCACAGAATGATATAGAGGGAAGGGACCTCGGTGGCCATTTAATCTGACCCACTTTCTCATTCAGGAGACTTACAGAATGATAGAGGGAGAAGGGACCTCGGTGGCCATCTAGTCTGACCCACTTTCTCATTCAGGAGACTTACAGAATGATAGAGAGGGAAGGGACCTCGGTGGCCATCTAGTCTGACCCACTTTCTCATTCAGGAGACTTACACAATGATAGAAAGAGAAGGGACCTCGGTGGCCATCTAGTCTGACCCCCTTCTCATTCAGGAGACTTACAGAATGATAGAGAGAGAAGGGACCTCAGTTTGACCACCCTTCTCATTCAGGAGACTTGCAGAATGATAGAGAGGGAAGGGACCTTGGTGGCCATCTTTTCTGACCTGACCCACCTTCTCATTCAGGAGACTTACAGAATGATAGAGAGGAAAGGGAACTCAGTGGCCATCTAGTCTGACCCACTTTCTCATTCAGGAGACTTACAGAATGATAGAGAGGGATGGGACCTCGGTGGCCATCTAGTCTGACCCACTTTCTCATTCAGGAGACTTACAGAATGATAGAGAGGGAAGGGACCTCAGTGGCCATCTAGTCTAACCCCCCCTTCTCATTCAGGAGACTTGCAGGATGATAGAGAGGGAAGGGACCTCAGTGGCCATCTAGTATGACCCACTTTCTTATTCAGGAGACTTACAGGGACCTCGGTGGCCATCTAGTCTGACCCCCTTTCTCATTCAGGAGAGTTACAGAATGATAGAGAGGGAAGGGACCTCAGTGGCCATATAGTCTGACTCCCTTCTTGGCTAATGATCTCTCCCTGTTTGCAGAGAGAGAGAGAGAGAGAGGTTTGTTCATGCTGTGGGCATCTAAACGATCCCATGCCCTTTTCACCCCTCCTCTGTCCATGTGGACAGTCCACAAAGTGGACTGTCAGGAGACTTACAGAATGATAGAGAGGAAAGGGAACTCAGTGGCCATCTAGTCTGACCCACTTTCTCATTCAGGAGACTTACAGAATGATAGAGAGAGAAAGAGTGTTGGAAGGGACCCTGAAGAAAAAGAGAGAGAGAGAGAAATGCAAAGGGAGTTTTAGAAAGGAGCATGTAGCAGTGTGTCCCCCCAGCCAATGTTCCTTTCGCATCTGCCTCGAGGCATCATAAAAATTCCACAGATAATCATGACAAGCAGGTCATAAAGGGGCCCCAGACAGCAACCAGCCTTCACTTCTGTCATTTGCTAATAGAATACTACCTATCTCTCAAAGAACTCCCAAAGCCCCCCACACACTTTGGGGACTCTACACATGAACGGAGAAGAAGGCATGGGATCGTCTAGATGCCCAGAGTATGAACAGACCTCTCTCTCTCTCCAAAAAGGAAATGATCATTAGCCTTCCCAATTTCCCCCCACAAAGCCCCCTGCCCCCCCCACTTTGGGGCCCCATGCCTCTTTTCACACCTCCTTCATTCGTCTTGAGGGTCCCCAGAAGTGGGATGGGGAGGGGGCATTGGGAGCTCTTTCACACCCACAAACACCCACACACACACACACACATACCAATTCTACTCAGGACCCCTCCTCAAGCAGGAAACTGACACAGAGTCAAAGAGATGAATGGTACCTCAGAGGCCATCTAGTCCAGCCCTCTTCACAAGCAGGAGAATTGGTCTCCTGGTCAAATTCCTGGGGTGCTAAATTGGCTGGCGGAACTCCCTGCCTCACAACAAGCTAATTTAGGAATCCAATCAGATTGGTCCTCACAAAAGATGGGTGGGTGGGAGAGAGAGATAGGTAGGATTCTATTAGCAAACGACAGAAGTGAAGGCTGGTTGCTTTCTGGGGCCCCTTTATGACCTGCTTTTCATGATTATCTGTGGAATTTTTATGATGCCTCGAGGCAGATGCGAAAGGAACATTGGCTGGGGGAACACACTGCTACATGCTCCTTTCTAAATCTCCCTTTGCATCTCTCTCTCTCTCTCTTTTTTTTCAGGGTCCCTTCCAACACTCTTCCCCCCCCCCCCCACTTTGTGGACTGTCCACATGGACAGAGGAGGGGTGAAAAGGGCATGGGACCATTTAGATGCCCACAGCATGAACGGACCTCTTTCTCTCTCTGCAAACAGGGAGGGATCATTAGCCCTCCAATCTTCCCCCCCAACACACTTTGTGGACTGTCCACATGGAGAGAGGAGGGGGTGAAAAGGGCATGGGATCGTCTAGATGTCCACAGCATGAACGGATCTCTCTCTCTCTCTCTCTGCAGGGAGAGATCATTAGCCAAGAAGAGTGTCAGACTAGATGGCCACTGTGGCTCCTTCCATCTCTATCATTCTGTAAGACTCCTGAATGAGAAGAGGGGTCATACTAGATGGACACCGAGGTCCCTTCCCTCTCTATCATTCTGTAAGTCTCCTGACTGAGAAGATGGGTCAGGTCAGACTAGATGGCCACTGAGTTTCCTTTCCTCTCTATCATTCTGTAAGTCTCCTGAATGAGAAAGTGGGTCAGACTAGATGGCCACTGAGGTCCCTTCCCTCTCTATCATTCTGCAAGTCTCCTGAATGAGAAGGGGGTCAGACTAGATGGCCACCGAGGTCCCTTCCCTCTCTATCATTCAATGTGTGTGTTTGTGTATGAAAGAGCAAACTGTCCCATTCTTTCCTTCCAAAAGTAGCATTTTGTAATAACCGTTCTGATTGGATGGTGGCGAAGTGTCCCATGTGGCCAAAAGGCTGTGGCTGAATTTGGATTTTTGTGGCCAAAGGGCTGGGGCCAAGAGCTAGGGGCCTTTGGACGAGGGAGTGAAGGCAGCGTCCGATCAGCTGCTGCAGAGGAAAGAGCTTCATCCAACTGGCGGAGGCTAAATGTCCTAAACCCAAAATTATACCCCCCCCCCCTTTTAGGCTGTTCATAATGGATTTCACATAATCACCATCTTATCATAATTTTTAAAAAAATATATAAACAACATAGAATCCTTTCAAAACACTCTTTTCCCTCCTGATGTTAATACTATCAAATCCATATTATTATCAATAATAGTTTCCCCCCCATATATAAGCCTGTTAATAAATTCAATAATTTTAATATAGTTAAACATTTAAGAATATAATGCCTATTATCAAGTAATATGTCCATTATTCTAACAGATATAACCATGATTCTAACAGATTCCTTTCTTCTAAAAATACCCTCTTTTCTTCTTCTTTGCTTAAAATGATACTGTAGAAATTAAATTTAATGTAAAATGTCCATGTCCTGCTCCAGATCTTCTCTGTGCGTATCTCAAAAGTATATGTTAACTTATTCTGTTAGAAAAGCTAGAAAAGTTAGAAAAGGTTCTTGCTTAGTTGCTCTGCAGATCATTCCCATTCCTCTCCGTGATGATGTTATTCAAATCTTCCCATTGTTATTCAAATCTTATTCAAATCTTCTCATTGCGTTTACTTCCCAATTCCAAAATCCCTTCTCATTTTCTGATGCAAATTCATAAAAAAGCCAAATTTAGAGAATGTCATACAAGTAAATTTGAACCTATGCAGCAGCCTACCAAGCAGATATACATGGGCTGGAAAGTAACTGGGCCAACAGAAATTGCTGAATTTCAATTCCCTCCTGCCCCAGCTAGTTGATGGCACGTTGGGCATTTTAATTCAGTAATATCTGCAGGGCCACAGATTCCCCTTTCCACTCAAATACCAGTAAATGATTTATGGTCATTGGAAAATATCACCCAACGTTTTGGCACCCACTAGCTTGTGGCTCTTGAATTCTCTCATTTCATGGGCAAATCTTTGTATATATATTTGGAAATTTATTTGATTATTTCTATAACCACCCATATCAACAAACAAGTCTCCTCTTCATAGGACCCTTTGGAGTAGAAGACCTGGTCTGCACCCCACATCATGAACAGTAGCCTCTGTCATCAAAAATACATTTTGAAATCTCTTAAGTCAAATCCAGTCTGTCTCATTTTCTAGAGCAGATAACCACCAGGGATTTTTCAATTTGGAGCCCTAGCTGGGCAACCTACCTGCATCTCACTGCATTTAGGATACTGGATTGGATAAATTTATGGAGGGAAGGAGGGAGGGGGAGAGACACAGAGAGAAGGGGATATTTTAAACGGGAATTTGAGGGGAACTGGCTAGCTCAGGGGTCTCCAACCTTGGCAACTTTAAGACTTTAAGATTCCAGTCCCTCTCTCCTTTTCTTGCCACACAGCCACCTCTCACTTTTTTCTCATGTTGCCAGGCGGCTTGAGGGACGAAACTTGTGGATGGGGGTGGGGGTGAGGAAGGAGACAAAGCAAGCACCTGAAAACCCCAGCTCCTCCTCCTGCCCATGCCAAATCTTTGCTGGCTGACCAATAGCTATTAGTGGCTTTGGGTGTGGAGAGGTGATAACCTTCCTCCCCATTCAGCTTTCTTGCTGGTGGGCAGCTTTAGGCAGCACCATCCTCTTCTCCTTCTCCAGGCAGGCAAGACAGACAAATGAGAAAGAGTATATATATATACCAAGACCGTCATCTATCATCTATCTATCTATCTATCTATCTATCTATCTATCTATCTATCTATCTATCTATCTATCTATCTATCTATCTATCTATCTATCTCTATCTATCTATCTATCTATCTATCTATCTATCTATATATGTCACATGTTTAAGCTGAATTTGAAAATTAAGGGAGACTAGGATAGATCTATTTCGGCCTTATTTTGCCCTCATCAGCTAGCCATACCCACTGGGACTTGAACCTGCAACCTTTGCCTTGTAAGGCAGAGAATTAACCTCTAGGCTACAGTATCCAATCCCTTCAGCTCTGTACCAGGGAAGGGTTACATTTTGTGTCGAATCACCCTGGTGTATATATATGTAGATTGTTCTGAGTTCGGGTTTTGCCCTGTGTAATATTTTGCATGTTTATGCGACGTTTCGGTGAAATCACATCCACCATCATCAGGCTGAAGTTTCCAAGCTTCGTGCTGTTGTAAAATGGAATGTTTGCAACTGTCATTTCTTCCTAGTATATAGTGTGGGGGTGGAGATTTGGTTTGAATGTAGCAAATAGATTGGGTGATTATGTTTCAGTGATCTGATTGGTTGGTGTAATTGGTTGGTATATATATATATATATATATGTCACATGTTTATATATATATATATATATATATATATATATATATATATATATATATATATATATTCGGTGAAATCACATTCACCATCATCAGGCTGAAGTTCCAAGCTTCGTGTTGTTGTAAAATTTTACAACAACACGAAGCTTGGAACTTCAGCCTGATGATGGTGAATGTGATTTCACCGAAACGTCGCATAGACATGCAAAATATTACACAGGGCAAAACCCGAACTCAGAACAATCTACATATATATGTGTGTGTGTGTGTGTGTGTGTGTGTGTGTGTGTGT